>NC_054703.1:28397922-28542922 GCF_016097555.1 Gigantopelta aegis | reverse complement strand
ACAAAACGTTTTTCACGCAGTTCCAGCTTAAAAGAGCATATGTTGATTCATACAGGCGAGAAACGTTTCAAATGTGAAGTGTGCACAAACCGTTTTACACACAATAACCATCTAAAACGGCATATGTTGATTCATACTGGTGAAAAACCTTTCAAATGTGAAGTGTGCACAAAACGATTTGCATCCAATGGCACGTTAAAACAACATATGGTGATTCATACAGGTGAAAAACCTTACAAATGTGAAATGTGCACAAAATGCTTTACACACCATACCAACTTAAAACACCATATGTTGAGTCATACTGGTAACTAACTTTTCAAATGGGAAGTGTGCACAAAACGTTTTATACACAAGAACAGCTTAAAACAGCATATGTTGATTCATACTGATGGAAAAACGTTTCAGTTCTGAAATGTGTGCATAGGCGTTGGAAGATGCTGGTAAATAGACTGGACAATATAGAAGGAATTTACCTTGTTTTTCTGATATGGGGGTCCCTTGGACTCACCTCTTTCTTTTCTGGGGGTCCCAACCTGAAAACGAAGGGTCCCAACCACACAAACGACAGAGAGCTGCAGACAACAAACCACGTGTATAATATATGTTTCATTAAAGAAAACAGAATTTAACAAGATGTGTTGCTGTTTTTTCTACCTTTTATTGCAAATCAGTGAACTTGTGTCTTTCAACTTCATAGCATAATGGGTTTTTTTTCTGTTAATCAGTGAACTCGGTCTTTCATAGCACTAAATGCGTTTGCTGCTTTGACAAAGTTAAAACTGTTCTATGCTGGGACCCACCAGTTTAATAAACATGAGTCTTTCGGGGCTTAGTCTGTTTCGAACTTTGTCCTTTATTGAATTCTGGACTGAAAAGCCTCTCTCACAAGGCACAGAAGACACAGGTAAGATCAATGCTACTTTGGCAAGAAGTATGAAGTCTGGATACTGATCGTGGAAATTGCTGATTAAAAGCTTTAAGAAGTTTTTTCAAATGTGAGAGACCTGTAAGATTTTGCTAAATGTTTGAACAACAGGAAATGAGCAGTAACCCTGTCCTTGTTCACAAGATCAGCATAAAAAGTGCATAATGTTGACAGCTGCTCTGTGCCACAATGCACTAGACTTGATGTATCTGGAGGGGTTGAAAACAACATCAAAACACTCAAGCAAGTTTAGAATGTCTGTTGGAAACCTATTGTCCGAATTGTTGATAATTTTGTCAATGTACATGTTCCTGATTTTGCCGAATCTCTGTCTTGAGGGATTCATTGTCAGTGATGTCCAGATCTTTGTACTTTGATTTTTGCCCAGCTACTGTTACACCTAGAATAGTCCAGACTTCATCCACTTTCGCTGAACCATGTTTCATAGCACTCGGGGTCTCTTTTGTACATCAAACACTACGTCTAATATGAGACAAATTTACATCTTTTTTCTTAAAAGTCAGACTTTTAGTCCCACCAATCACTGTTAAAAGTCACACCAATCACTGTTAGAATATCGACCAGTAATGCTGTAAATAATAGGAAAAGGCTGTTGGCTATACACTTGTGTAACCCAATAGCTTTGGGGGTTTTGTCACCTTATAGGGATAGTATTATGGGGAAATAACTGGACATTATCATTTTCACTGCTGCTTCAACAGATAATCATCGGACAGACGATGGCTCCCTTATTTGTTTTGATTTGCCATGTAGAATGGTTTGTAGGTCTCTAATTTTGTCATACCTAACAGAAGAATCGGAGTAATATTTGTGTAAACTGAATCGTACTGTGATAGTTTTCACAATAATCAGCCTCTTTACCAGCTTGTGATACTGCTATATCCAGTATATATTATATAGGTTTAATCTATGTGCAACACAATGCACTTGCACTCATGCTTGTTCCTTTTCTTTATCTTAGCATCCAAACCATTTAACCTGCCAGTCATGACTGATGCACCGTCAGTTCCTAGACCAAACACTTTACCTAACTTGTCATCACCAATGCCTTTTCTATGCCTGCTGCAGTGCCATTGGTTATTTTTTCATTACCAAGAAAGGCCACACACACTTCACCCGTGTTAATATTTTCTCAACATCTATGTCACAGGTTCCGTCCATTAAATCTGTAAAACACGTCTGCAGCTATGTCTCTTTTGGCCATAAAATAAACAGTTTTCAGCTGCTTTATATAGTTCTCAACTTTATTGGATTGTTCATCTCCAATTTTATGTTTTACTTTTTCGTCTAGCAGCGTCATGGTCAGAACGTAATTGAAGAATTTTAATTGTTTCAGTGTGTTCTTTAGACTCCTGTTGTCGGATCAGAGTAGAATTTTGAAAATTATTACAACCTTCCTCGGTGGTAAAAGGATTTACCGTGTTCGCGCGATCACAAATTTTACAATGCATACTGCCATACGACTCGGACTTCCGTATCCACTAGTAGTTTCGTAACCACTCTGTATTAAAACCTCGGCATTTCTTTTTAACTGGCGACGAACATGCACTGGAATCGGGTTCGGTGCTTACATGATCCGTAGACCTACCCTCATTACAGTCATCATCAGATGACTTCTTTGTAAAGTTGCCACCAAAAAACTTCCGTAAGTGAGCCTGTTTATTCATGGCTATGTCAGCATGACATGGGGTTTTTTGTTCAATTCATACACCCCCTCTAGAAAATAATGATCCCTTTCGAGAAATCAATGTCGGTATTCGTCATGTATTATTTCAAAATCAACATTTAACTTTGATCTGTATAATTATTTGAACCATTTACTGCAGGCTAAATGACACTCACAATACCACACATTGTTTATGAATCGTGCTACTTGTTTGTGAATGGAGATCAGAACATTTAACCAATTTGTTTTATTCGGCCGGGAATTTCCGATTGTGTTCGGCCTGTTGACGAGAAGTTCTGAATGATCGCAAATCCGCTATCTCTTTCTGGAAATTACCAACTTTACCCGATTAAGCGCAGTAAAGGATAAAGACGCAGTGTTCCCAGAGATTAAAACTTTTTGTTTTCGATATGGGGAATCCCCATTTGAATACGAGTGCGAGTGCTGCTGCTGATAACTAGTTTAACGTGCCCGTATACCACTAGGGTTTCGAACACGCCCATCCCGAGTCCGACCTCCGATAAGATCGGTGGCCTGACTCGGGATATCTGTAGGGGTGGGGGGGGGGGGGGGGGGGGGGGGGGGGGGAGGAGGACAGTGTTGAAAATGGGCAGAATTTTGAAAATAGCAATTAGTAAAAAGTTAATAGAATAAAATAAAATAAAAATTACAAGCCAAAAATAAAAAGTATTGACTGCTCGGCCGAATATTTATATAATTTGGAGCATTTTAGAAGGACAGTCCAAAAATAAACAAGAGAAAAAAGAGAGGATCGGACTATTTAATAATATTTAAAAAAAGGAGTAATTTCGACATAACATTTTGAACGAAGGTCTAAATGTTTAAAGTCCGATCTATATGTCCACGTGAGTGGCCTCGTTAAGGCCGTTGGAGGTTGGCCTACAGCGAACCGATGAGCGGAGAACCGGCAAAGGCGGGGATGAAGTGCTTCCATCTCTGGTCGGCGAGGATGGTTATGACACTCCGGTAGTCGTTGCCGAAAAGGGCCTTGACGATCCTGTGGATGGTGTGGCTATCCATCTCTCTAACCAGGAGCACTTGTCGGTATACTCCTTCTCGGCGCTGAGTTAGTACCAACCCCGTTTTGCCGGCTGTAGATTTGATGGAGTGTAGCTCGTAAGCGCTTCCATCAGGCAGTTGTTTTAGCTCTGGTTTCACTAGTCCGCCCATCAGTGATGCTGGATCTGAGGTGTCCCCCTGTACGAACTTCAGGAAGCCGGACCTGATTTTCCCGATCTGAACTTTCCAGACGGCTTCCGAGTCGGAGGGGAACGGTGCGGGTGTTGCTGGAGGCCGGGCCTTGTCAGGTTTGTCGCTCGGCTGAGCGACGGCCTTCCTCTTTCCAACGGCGGCTGATCGGGCCGGTGGCTTGACGAATGGCAGTACCGGGGATACCGGCCAGTTTTGTCTGGGCCACGTAGTGGTCGTCGATGGAGGGCGTTTATCTCTCGGTGGTCGACGGTTCCGGCGTAGCTGGTTTCCTCGACTCAGACTGGGCTGGGGGCGGCGTCGCAGAAGGGACCGCCGCCAGTTTTGCCCCCCCCCCCCCCCCCCCGTGCCGTTCCTGGCGCGCTTTTCCTCTTACTCCATCTCCTATTCTATACGATCGCGTCGCTGTACACCAAAGTCACGGAAGCACGTGACGCAATACTCAAGTAGCTTCCCGTAACTCCGTAAGAGTCTCCCAGGTGGGGGGGTGGGGTGGGGGGGGTGGGGGGGGGGGTAACTCGAGAGTACATGGCGAGACGTCTGTCCTCATCGCAAGTTAGCTTGGAAGTGTCAGTGCGAGTGCGAATAATGTTTACATGCTCATATACCAGTAGAGTTTCGAGCATGTCCGTCTCGGGGCCTGTCTCTGGATAGCCAGAGGCTTGTCCTGGGACAGTAAAAAATTAAGCGGACAATTTTGAAATTTACATCCAAAAATTAAATAGTGGGCCTTTAAAATTTTGATGCGAATCTCTAATTAATATAATTAATAAAGAAAGTTCTACTCATTAAATTTGGTCGCTACATTAGATCGGGTGGTCAAAAAGAAATTAGATAAGATCCGTGGCCTGACTCGGGATGGAGGGGGGGGGGGGGGGGGGCGGTGGGGGATAGAGTTGATAATGGCCAACATTTTGAAAATAGCAATTAGTAAAAAAGTTAATAGAATTTAAAAAAAAAAAAAGTTACAAGCCAAAAATAAAAAGAATTGACTGCTCGGCCGAATATTTATATAATTTGGAGCATTTTAGAAGGACAGTCCAAAAATAAATAAGGGAAAGAAGAGAGGATCGGACTATTTAATAATATTAAAAAAAGAAAGTAATTTCGACATAAACATTTGAACGAAGGTCTAAAAGTTTAAAGTCCGATCTATATGTCCACGTGAGTGGCCTCGCACAGCTTGTAGGGACGAGATGGATTGCATCCCGTCAAGAAAACCCTTGGACTGACAGTCAAGGTGTAGTGCTGTGCTGAAATACAGATCTTGAGAAGCCGGATCCGTCTGAACGAGAGAATCAGACTAGGGTATAGTCCAGTCGCCATGGGTTGGTATAGTGGTGTTGACGGGTCCGACTCCGGAGGATACGAGATGGTATTACAATAAAACAAGGTAAAGTCTAGAAAAGAGTAGTAGGGGCCGAACCCGCTTCCTATTTCTTCTTAGAGTGGGGAGGTCAATCTTCCAGTGCTGCTAGGACGGGCTCGGAGACAACGCGAACAACCGTGGCGTTCAGCAGAATGGCCGTCATACGAGTCAAAAAAAAAGTCAACATAGACGGAGAAATGACGTGGAGGCAAGGAATCTCGCTAAAAAAGAATCCAACCTGGTGGTGCAGACTGTCGAAACGAGAAGCGTTCCAGCGTTCAATCAGTTCCAATGGCCGCATACATCCCAGTAGAAAACTTCACTTCGCTGACTAAAAACAACGAAGTGAAGGATCCCCAAGTCGAGCCGCGAAAGCACGTGTAGTGTGCTCAAGCGAAACAAACACGTCTTACCGCGTCGAGCTCCAGACTGGGAATGCCATTTGAATACACGCAGTTTATAGGTAGAAAAGAAATAGACTGTTACACAGAATGATCGGTCTTTGATAGTGGATAGGGTTACTGAAAATGTCAGATATTTTGTGCGTCCCACGGGACGCAGTATCTCTATCTTTGCGGGTCCAGTTAAGTTTTAGTGCGTCCTATACGCAAGTTTTGTGTGTCCGGTAAAGCACTGCTATGGTTAAGAACCTCACAGATATTGAGGTAGGATACCCGCTGACGCCACTTCATGAGTTACTCAATTTCAGTTAGCTGCAAGGGATGTTTTATATGTACCATCCCACAGACAGGATAGCACATACCACGACCTTTGGTGTACCAGTCGTGGTGCACTGGCTGGAACGAGAAATAGCCCAATGAGCCCACTGACGGGGATCGATCCCAAAACCGACCGCGCATCAAGCGAGCGCTTTACCACTCGCCCAACACTCATACGGATATATAAATACAAAGACAGACACATAAACATCCAGACATATAGATTTACGCCCACATACATATACATGTAAGCATACACATACATCCTATATATATATATACAAAGAGAGACAGAGACCGAGGGAGACACACACACAGACCGACTGAATAAATGAATGAATGTTTAACGACACCCCAGCATGAAACGTACATCGGCTATTGGGTGTATGGGATGGTATCAGACACAGAGAGAAACACACACACACACACACACACACACACAGAGAGAGAGAGAGAGAGAGAGAGAGAGAGAGAGAGAGAGAGAGAGAGAGACAGAGACAGACAGACAGACAGACAGACAGACACGCACACAGACACGTACACAGACAGACAAACACACTGGTTGAAATGGAATATGTGCACTAAGACAAGACAGCATATTCCACGTCCCTCTAGGGATCTCGCTTCAAAATGTTTCCGCCATACCCTTCATGTTATCCCCGGCAAATGACGTTTAATGGGCTGTACATAATTGATGAAAATAAATGCCATAGATTTTCTCGATTTGGTTTGGGCACTCAAAACAGATTTTGGTTGGGGGGAAAAAACCTAAAAACTTTTAAAATGTATCACTTCATTTGAAGAAGCAAAGACATTATGAGAGAGAGAGAGAGAGATAGAGAGAGAGAGAGAGAGAGAGAGAGAGAGAGAGAGAGAGAGAGAGAGAGAGAGAGAGAGACAGACATACAGGGAGAGAGAGAGAGAGACAGACAGACAGGAAGAGAGAGAGAGACAGGGGGGAGATATATATATAGAGAGAGACTATAGCTGTATTCTCATTGGTCGAGAACCAGTCACATGACCTTCCACAAAAGTGATTTAGCTCTCGATGACTTTATAACAATATATATCCACTTAACGAGTACGTAAGTTAATGCAACGTCAACTGCTAGTTTTAATGTAAACAACCACAAAACGCTTTGCTGTCCTTGAATAAAACAAAATGTTAAAAAAACATTGTTCATTTTCAGGTTACTTGTGCAAAAAACACAAAAACAAGGTCAGCGGTCGTCAAGTTATGTAAGGAATATCTTTCAGATTTTGAGTTTCTGATTGCTAAACTCGGATAAGATTTGGCACTGCCTTTATGTTACAATTAAAGGTAGTACTAAACCAAATAACTTCCTGCTGGGTCAAAGTTCCAACTTTTGATAGAGAAGTGAACACCACAAGTCCTGTGATTGGTTATAAATGTGAGTGTTTCATCTGAGTAAAAAAAAATATGCAATTTTATTTCATCTAGTACCAATGTGTCAAGTAGCCTTGTGCTTGAAACATGTATGGGGTACCTGCAAGAAAAAGTACTCGAATTTTGTGCGGAACTAGGGTAGTCGTAGACGCTATCCGTTATCTCAGAAACGAGCAGCTTGACCCCCCCCCCCCCCCCCCCCCCCACCCCCACATTTTTTTCTGATTCACTTTAAGTGTGACGGGTGGTAGTATTTATATCCGTGGCGTTTATGTCGATTGATACGCTGCAGGTAGGAGTTTAGCCACATATGTTACTATTGTCGTCTATGGGATTTGATTTGGTAGTAGACACCCTATAGAATGTATATGGAGGTAATTAGGGGCGGGACGTAGTCCAGTGGTAAAGGACTCGCCTGATGCGCGGTCGGTTTGGGATCGATCCCCGTAGACGGACCCATTGGACAAACAAAACATTTTCATTTTACACAAGAAGTTTGTTTTGTTTAACGACACCACTAGAGCACATTGAATTATTAATCATCGGCTATTGGATATCAAACATTTGATAATTTTGACAAATAGTCTTAGAAAGGAAACCAGCTACATTTGTCCGTTAGTAGCAAGGGAAATTTTATGTGCACCATCCCACAGACAGGGCAGAACATACCACGGTATTTGATATACCAGTCGCGGTGCACTGCCTGGAACTAGAAATAACCCAACGGACTCACCGACGGGGATCGATCCCAGACCGATCGCGCAACAAGCGAGCGCCTTACCACAGGCAGGATAGCACAAACCATGGCCTTTGTTGAACCAGTTATGAATCACTGGTCGGTGCAAGTGGTTTACACCTACCCATTGAGCCTTGCGGAACACTCACTCAGGGTTTGGAGTCGGTATCTGGATTAAAAATCCCATGCCTCGACTGGGATCCGAACCCAGTACCTACCAGCCTGTAGACCGATGGCCTACCACGACGCCACCGAGGCCGGTCTCACTTTATATAAAGTCAAAATTAATTATTTCACAAAAAAAAGAAAAAAAAAGAAAAAGAAAACCCAGTGTGGCCAAGTCTCTTGAGCTCCCGTCTAAGTCCACGCCTGTACTTTATGATCAATTAACATAACCGGCCTCTGTGGTGTCGTGGTTAAGCTATCGGATATAAGGCTGGTAGATACTGGGTTTGTATCCCGGTACCTGCTCCCGAACAAAGCGAGTTTTGACGACTCAATGGGTAGGTGTAAGACCACTACACCCTCTTCTCTCTCACTAAACACTAACAACTAACCCACTGTTCTGGGCGGATAGCCGAGATGTGTGCCCAGGACAGCGTGCTTGAACCATAATTTGATATAAGCACTAAAATAAGTTGAAATTGAAATGAAAATTAACATAATTTCCCCAACCCTAACCAGCTGAAAACTTCTAGATCCGCCCTTATATTGAAAAGCGAGCCTCCAGAGCGGGCTCATTTGATATCACCATCTCTGTTTAATAATTGCTCAGAAATACAATATCATTATAATTGATCTTCTGGGGGATACCAATATGGCCACTGCATAATAAATAGTAATAGCATTCCAAGTGGAACTTTATAGCCGGAATTTTTGTCATAATAAATGAGACGTCGCTGGTATTACTTGAAGCAAGTTGGGTACATGTATTACAATAATTTTCATTTCTGATATTGTGATAGTTAACCTATGTATATTGGATAATAGTGAATTTAAGCAACATGTGTTGTAGTAAAGTTAAAGTTTGATTTGTTTAACCACACTACTAGAACACAGCGATTAATTAATCATCGGCTACTGGATGTCAAACATTTGGTAATTCTCACAGTCATCAGAGGAAACCCGCTACATTTATTTTTGCATTACAGCAAGCGATTTTTTTATATGCATTTTCCCACAGACAGGAACGCATATACCACGACCTTTGACCAATTGTGGTGCACTGGTTGGAACGAGAACAAATAAAACAATCAGTTGAATAGCTTCACCGAGGTTGTTCGAACCTGCTCACAAGCGTCTCGGGTGAGCACTCAACCCACTGAGCTACATTCCGGATCTTTGTTGTCGTGTTTGACTTCCTAATCTAAAGTTTGATACCCAATAGGCGATCTCTATTTTTGTGCTGAGGTGTCGTTAAACATCCATTCATTCATTCATTCAATTTCTAACATAAAATGGGCGCATGCCGTATCCCAGTGGCAAAGAGGTTGGACGTAGCGCAGTAGTAAAGCGCTCACCTGATGCGCGGTCTATCTAGGATCGATCCCCATCGGTGGGACTATTGGGCTTTTTTCTCATTCCAGCCAGGGCACCAAGACTGGTATATCAAAGGCCGTGGTATGTGCTATCCTGTCTGTGGGATGGTACATATAAAATATCCCTTGCTGCTAATGAAAAATGTAGCGGGTTGTCTATCTAAGACTATGTCAGAATTACAAAATGTTTGACACCCAATAGACGACGATTAATATATCAATATGATCAAGTGGTGTCGTTAAACAAATAAATTTTATCTTTACCTTATCCTAATAAAAAAACACCCCAAAAAAACATGCATTTTATTTTAAAGTTTGGATTTTGAACACCAAAGTCTACCTTCGGTGGGCTGTTTCTCGTTCCAGCCAGTTCTCCACAACTGGTGTAACAATGGCCGTGGTATGTGCTATCCTGTCTGTGGGATGGTGCATATAAAAGATCCCTTGCTGCTAATCGAAAAAAGTAACCCATGAAGTGGCGACAGCAGGTTTCGTCTCTCTATATCTGTGTGGTCCTTAACCATATGTCTGACGCCATATAATGGTAAACAAAATGTGTTGAGTGCGTTGTGAACTCTATAATTACACTAAGCAAATAAAAATACAATAGTGCGTATATCTTATATCTGCAAGTTTAATATTGAAAGGAAACAAAATATATGCTGAGTATTTTCTTGAGATTTAGAGTTCAGCATACAGGTTCTATATCATAGATTTGAGTTCAGCATATAGGTTTCTATGTCACAGATTTTAGTTCACTGTACAGGTTTCTATGTCATAGATTTTAGTTCACTGTACAGGTTTTTATGTCACAGATTTGAATTCAGCGTACAGGTTTATATGTCACAGATTTGAGTTCTGCGTACAGGTTTCTATGTCATAGATTTGAGTTCAACATACAGGCTTCTATGTCATAGATTTGAGTTCAGCATACAGGTTTCTATGTCATAAATTTTAGTTCACTGTACAGGTTTCTATGTCACAGATTTAAGTTCAGCATACAGGTTTCTATGTCACAAATTTGAGTTCAGCATACAGGTTTCTATGTCATAGATTTGAGTTCAGCATACAGGTTTCTATGTCATAGATTTGAGTTCAGCGTACAGGTTTCTATGTCACACATTTGAATTCAGCGTACATGTTTATATGTCACAGATTTGAGTTCTGCGTACAGGTTTCTATGTCATAAATTTGAGTTCAGCATACAGGTTTCTATGTCACAGATTTGAGTTCAGCATACAGGTTTCTATGTCATAGATTTGAGTTCACTGTACAGGCTTCTATGTCACAGATTTGAGTTCAGCATACAGGTTTCTATGTCATAGATTTGAGTTCAGCATACAGGTTTCTATGTCATAGATTTTGGTTCACTGTACAGGTTTCTATGTCATAGATTTTAGTTCAATGTACAGGTTTCTATGTCTTAGATTTTAGTTCACTGTACAGGTTTCTATGTCTCAGATTTGAGTTCAGCGTACAGGTTTCTATGTCACAGATTTGAGCTCAGCGTACAGGTTTCTATGTCACAGATTTGAGTTCAGCATACAAGTTTCTATGTCATAGATTTGAGTTAACTGTACAGGTTTTTATGTCACAGATTTGATTTCAGCATACAGGTTTCTATATCATAGATTTCGGTTCTGCGTACAGGTTTTAATATCATAGGTTTGAGTTCAGCGTACAGGTTTCTATATCAAAGATTTAAGTTCAGCACAAAGGTTTCCATGTCATAGATTTGGGACAAGTACAGATTACAGAAAGATATAGACACGGAAGAGAAGTATACATGTATTTGTATATTTATATATTTATATATTTTCTTCTTGTAACTGATGGAATTTTTAGCTCAAAGTCAATAAAGAATGAAAACAAAAATGTAATTCGTTTCCAGTTAAACAGTCAGGAATGAGACAATGTTAAGTCTGGCTTATTTGACGTAACCAGTAAGGCATGGCCATTAATGTGAAACAGAGTTCCTTTGATGGTAAACAATAAAGCAGCAGTGTAAGGATGGATGTTAAACAGTTTTCTTTATAATATTAAGCGAAGTTTATTTGAAGCAAACAACAGGACATGCACAATCTCGCTCACAAGTAATTTGAAGGTAAACGGTAAAGCGTGTGAGATGATGTCTTGAAGCTGTTTCGTCATAGCTGGCTCACAATCTTTTATTTCCAGTAGGCAGCAAAACCTGTTCTATATGTGCTACAATCAAACTTCATTATATCGGGGGCGGGACGTAGCGCAGTGGTTAAAGCGCTCGTCTCATGTTGTGCGGTCGGTCTGGGATCGATCCCCGTCGATGGGCCCATTGGGCTATTTCTCGTTCCATCCAGTGCACCACGACTGGTATATCAAACGTCATGGTATGTACTATCCTGTCTATGGGATGGTGCATATAAAAAGATTCCTTGCTACTAATCGAAACATGTAGCGGGTTTCCTCTCTATGAGTGTCAAAATAACCATATGTTTGAGAATCCGGGATTACGATATTGCCAGTAAATTATTTTCTATAAATTATTAAGCTATAATTCAAGTTCGTTTTGTTTTAGCGCCAACGTGCATCGTAGTCTATATTTGTTTACATTGAACAGCGCAATTCTATGCGCCGGGTCAATAAAACAAGGCCTTGTTTATCGTATAACATTTATACACTTAATCATTAGTGTTTATATTATCAGTAGTCACAGATAACTTACCTTATCAAGTGTTATTAAGTTGTTAAATTGGCATTTTTATACAGCCGCAAATGTAAAAAGATCGAAGCCATGCTTTTGTACGAGCCTCGTTCTGGATTTTTTGAGAGTTACTTCCGGGTTTTTGTCAATGCTATTTTTGACGTCTGTCACACTGTGTGAGTTAGGTAAATATTAGTAATTTCAGATATTACTAATGTAACTTATATCTAATTCGGAATGGATATGGAACTTATATTTATTTGTGTATATATGCTTAATTGTATTTATTTCGTTCCCATTATAGCATAGTAATTAAGGTATAAAGGCCTGTAGGGCCTAATGACGTTAGCCAGTAGTAAATGACGTCATTGGTTTTCTAACCCGCACTGCGGGATTTACAAATTCTGCAATGCAGGATTGTACCCCGCACTGCTGGATTTTACCCCGTTTTGCGGAATGCATAATTCTGCAGTGTTGGATATTAACCAGTATTGCTGGATTTTGGCGGGGGTATAAATACGAATCCCGCAATGATTTGTCAGTTTCGGTCAGACGTTCGCCCCGATAGGTGGGTTGGGTTTATTAACAGAATACTAAATTATACGGGTTTTACATATGTGTATGTTATTGGGATAACTTGTAGAGACCAAACTCACAACCTTAATGATTTATATATTAATAAAGATTAAAGGGTATTATTTTCGGTATTTATTATTCATAGAATTTAGGGAGATAGACAGCACCCATTACACAGAAGAGGTGTATGCCCCGGGTGTTGTGGTTTTTATGTGGCAAAGTTTAAGGCATATTATATAGAGAGGGATTGAGTTAGAGAGATGCCCATGTAGTGGAAGTAGGTCTGTGTACCCAGACAAAGTATTTAAAGTGTATATTCTTGCTGATATTGATGTTCTTGGTCCAAAATTAAGTTTGTGTATATCATAACGTTGGAGACTTAGTATATTAGGAATAATTATTATTAAGCAACTTACCTGTTTCAGGTGAATAAGACTCAGTCTTTTAAAGTAATTTAAGAATTGTGGTATATTTCAAAGCCTGAAAGTAACTTAGCCATGTTTATTCAATTATTTATGTGAATTTTATTACTAAATGAAT
Organism: Gigantopelta aegis; assembly: GCF_016097555.1. NCBI lineage: Eukaryota > Metazoa > Mollusca > Gastropoda > Neomphalida > Peltospiridae > Gigantopelta > Gigantopelta aegis. The sequence goes on along the minus strand of NC_054703.1, from coordinate 28,529,511 downwards.
CAGTGAACATACAGTTCAACTGCGAATGTAATTTGAGGTTATTGTTAAATAAATATTGTTGAATTTTAATCTTGTTGGTGATCTTTTGCCTTCATAGTTAGTGGTTATGGCCATTTACAAGGACACCCTCTAATCCAGGGTCGTCACATTTTCTGGTGTCAGAAGTGGGATGTGTTAAATTAATTTTTTTAATTGTCACATCCAGCGATTCGAACCTCAGGTTTAAAATAATTTTAATTGTAAATGGTCATTCTTCCTGAGTATTTGCATTATTTTCTTGAAGGCAAAGGAACATTGTAGTAACGAGACTTAAATACATTGGGGAAAATAAAGTCAGTATTAAAGTAGCAATGTCTCTTAAAGATAATAATATAATGACAAGGTCAAAGTCCCAAAAAGTGTGCCCCATGAATTCGGGTTCATTGTGTATTGAATCAGAGCAATGTAATCGAGATGTGTCGCAGTCTGGCAATACAAGAGATGATGGAGTATCTGACATTAATGAGAATACATTCAGTGTGATAGATACTTCTCCAAGGATGTCACAAGGTATTCGAGATGACACACAGAATGGATGTAGCTCGAACTGGCAGTCACATCAACATAGAGATATGGATCTACTGATGAATCAGATGAGAACAATGCAAGAAACTGTTTCGCAGCTTGCAAGCGCAGTTGGTGAACAAAGAACACACCCAGGGCACAGGCGACACGGATCATTTCTCGTCAATGAACATGAATCAGACATCGAATCAGAATCTGAAACAAATACACCTAGAATTACCCCCGAAGCAAGAGGTTCTTACTCCAAATTACCACCGTTTTCAGGTCGTGAAGCTTGGAATGTTTGGTTCAATCGATTTCAAGAGATTGCAACACGACAGAATTGGTCGAATAATAGAAGACTTGACGAAATGCTACCACGGTTACAAGGTCAAGCTGGCGATTTTGTTTTTGGACAATTACCCCAGGACAAGAGGAGAAACTATAAAGATTTATGCCGCGAACTAAACAACCGCTTCAGAGCTATTGAGACCTCAAAGAGTTTTAAGACACAGTTCAGTCGACGCCGGCAGAAATCTGGAGAAAAGGTAGAAGAATATGCAGCAGAACTGAAACGGCTCTACGACAAAGCCTATCCAAGGCGAGACTCTGAGACAAGGGCAGAAGATCTTGTCAGAAAATTTCTTGATGGAGTTGATGACGAGAAAGCACGGTTTCATGTTGAGTACGTGAAGGAACCCACCGATATTGACGAAGCAGTCTTCGAGATGGTAAATTTTCAAGAAATGAAACCAGGGTCTAAAGAGCACAAAAATAGAGAATACAGATATAACCAGGTTATGCGGATGCATGACAAGTCAGACTTAAGTGAGGAAGAGGCAAATTCAGATGATTTAGAAAATCGAATTGCTCGAACCGGAATTTCAAATAAAAATAGATTAATTACAAAGCCAGCAGAGTTAGATATGAGCAAAACAACCCAGAAAGAACATGAATACAAAAGCGAGAATGAAGAAATGCAACAAATGAAGAGGGATATCCAAGCTTTGCAATATGAATTAAATAGATGCACAAAAGAACATGGAAGTCAGGGATATAAGAAACATTTTAACCAGAAGTCTCAATTCCACGATGAAGGATGGAGGAGACGACAAACAAGACAAAATGGATGTTATCATTGTGGTGAAATATCACATTTCATAAGAAATTGTCCGCACAGAGATCGAACAAACAGCGAACACATCAAGAACATTAAAGTAGCAGGCGAGGCAGGTGACGAAACAAATGCTTTAAACTACAATGGACCAACTCAAGGGGTCGAAAGTTGGTTCTCGAGAAAATAGACCCAAAAGATAATGTAACAATTCGGCGAGAAACACCTACACCATGGGATATTCAAGTTGAGGGCAGTGTCCAAGACATAAAAGTCAAGTTTATCATTGATACAGGGGCAGACAAAACATTAATATCAAAGAGAATATTTGACAGAATAGATCCTGCAATGAGGCCGCACTTAGGGAAGACAATTAAACTTACACATGCTGGTGGGGAGTCACTGCGCAATTACGGAAAGTGTACTTTGAAGATACAGCTAGGTCCACTCATCCTGCATAGGTGTGTTGCGATCGCAGACATTGCTGATGATGCTTTGATTGGTATGGATATACTAAAAGGCATAGGTGGAAAACCAGCAGATATAATCCTGAGTCAAAATAAAATTGTACTGAGCGGCGAAGAAATTTCATGTGTCCGATCAGAGAACACTGGTGTGAGAAAAGTACGAGCAGCAGATCACTTCATCATTGAACCAATGACAGAAAGAATTATTGATGCATTGGTGGACCGAACTGAAATTGATGATAGCAAAAAGACATGTGAAGTTATAATTGAGCCAACTCAAAATTTTAATGAAAATCACAACGTTGTATTAGCAACTAGCCTTGCCGATTTAAATCGTGATTCCACCGTCAAAATCAGAGTGATGAATCCTTTCTATACCTATGTTTCAATCAAACAAGACACAATCATTGGAACAGCGGAAGAAATTTCATCCGATGCAGTTAGCGAAACAGTTCTGGAAATGGAAAACATGAATGAGGTCGGCAATACTAAACGAGTTCGCAGGATAACATACAGAAATATCTCTGAAAATACAACAATCTCAAGTAGAAATAAACTTTTGATAGGCAAAGAGTCAAGTGAAAAGATCAACACTTCGGAAACTGAAAATAAACAGAAAAGAGATTTAGAAAAAGGAATCCCAGAGCACTTGATGAAATTGTACTTTGATTCCATTGAAGGAAAAGAAATAGATGTTCGTGCAGAACTTGCAAAACTGCTAATAGAATATACAGACGCATTTTCCAAAGACGATAATGACCTCGGTAGAACAAACTTAGCGGAACACACTATTCGTACAGGTGAATCGAGACCAGTGAAGCAACCACCTCGCCGAGTACCCCTGGCATATGCACATGAAGAAAAGAAAGCCATCGATAAGCTTAAGTTACAAGGTGTTATACGCGAGAGTAGTTCCCCTTGGAGTTCACCATTGGTCCTGGTGCGGAAAAAGTCTGGAGAAGTCCGTACTTGCATTGATTATAGAAGACTGAATACACTGACTGAAGCAGATGCTTTTCCTTTGCCGAAGATTGCAGAATGTTTAGATACGGTGGCAGGTTGTAAAGTATTTAGTACATTAGATTTAACTGCAGGCTACTATCAAATACCACTCAGAGAAGAAGATATTCCAAAGACAGCTTTTATCAGCAAACACGGGTTGTTTGAATTTGTCACAATGCCAATGGGTCTAAAAACAGCAGGTGCAACATTCCAGAGAGTCATGGAGTTGGCGCTGAAGGGATTGCAGTGGTCATGCTGTATGTTGTATGTGGATGATTGTGTAATACCAGCTGCTGATGAATGGGAAAATCTAAGAAGGTTGAAGTTAGTACTGAGCCGACTTCGAGCAGCCAACTTGAAATTAAAACCTGAAAAATGCATGTTGCTGAAATCAGAAGTCACATTTCTGGGGCACAAAGTCTCTGCAGATGGGGTGAAGCCAGACCCAAATAACGTTGCCAAGATTCTTCAATGGAAAGAACCTAGTAACGCGAAGGAAGTGAAACAATACCTCGGTATCTGTTCTTATTACCGTCGTTTTATCAAAGATTTTTCCAAAATCGCCAAACCACTGTTCGATCTCACTAAAGATGATAGCAGTTTAATTTGGACAGAGAAGTGTCAAATAGCTTTTAATACATTGAAAGGAGCACTTACAAGTCCTGACATAATGTCGAGCCCTGCTGGTGACGGTAAATTCATATTGGATACCGATGCATCAGATGTTGCAATAGGCGCAGTGCTATCCCAAGTTCAAAATAATCAAGAAAAAGTAATAGCTTATGCTAGCCGAACACTGTGCAAATCAGAAAGAAATTATTGTGTCACAGATAGAGAAATTGTTGGCAGTTAGGTATTTTGTAGAATACTTTCACCACTATTTGTTAGGGAAAGAGTTTGTAATTCGATCTGATCATCAAGCTCTTAAATGGTTGATGAACTTCAAAGAACCAAAGGGACGGATAGCCCGTTGGATAGAAATACTATCTGCCTACGACTATAAAATAGAATTTCGCAGTGGAGCTCACCATGGCAATGCAGATAGTATGTCGAGATGTCCGAATCACGATGATTGTGATTGTGCTGAGGCAGGGTTAACAGAACAATTGAAATGTGGTCCCTGTAAAAAGTGTCAAAAGAGGGCTGATGACATGCAGAGTACTTTGTCATCTTCACTAAAAATACGACAGAGTGTTTACTTCGATCGTGGAGCCGGGGTAATGAAAAACCCGAAATGGTATCTGCGAAAGTTGATATCTCCATTGGTAATCATGATTTTATGCATGATTAGCGTTTTTGTTCCAGGTCATACCAGTAGTGTAACCCCTGTCACAGAAACCGTGGGAGAATGGTATGTGGGCTCGAGAAAAGGACTCGAGTATGTGTACAAGAAGCTTATGAAGAAACGGGATATGTTCAAGCTAAGCAGAGGGTTAGCAGTGAAAGCAACTGGTTGGCTGATGAACTATTTACGCTACCCAACACACAGAGTTGAAGAGTTCTGTAGAAGAGTTTCTACAAGGGAGGAAAGAGAGAACTGAGGAATAACTGGTTTCCGTGGATGCAGATTATGGGTTCAAGTGAGTTGCGACGTAAGCAACTGAGCGATGCGGATTTGAAACCCATTATTGAGTGGATGGAGCAAGGGAGACGACCTACTGGTCACGAGGCTTGTACAGCCAGCCCTGCTAGCAGACACTATTTGGTGTATTGGGACAGCTTGGTAATGAAACAGGGAATGCTGTTCCGGAAATATAGTGACAAAGACTGTACAGAGAGGTTACAGTATATTGTGCCAAGAGATATGAGGAAGGAGATTTTGTATCAGATGCACAATGGGATAATGTCTGGTCATTTGGGCAGGAAAAAGACCAAAGGGAAACTTCTCGCTCGTTATTATTGGTTTAAAGTGCGAGAAGATGTGAACAACTGGATTTTGCAGTGTGAGACTTGTGGGGCCAATAAGCCACCTAACAGGACACCGAGAGCCCCATTAGGAAATATGCAAGTGGGAGCACCGCTAGATCGGATTGCTACGGATTTCCTGGGACCATTACCTAGGACTCCAAGAGGAAACAGATACATTTTAGTTGTAACTGATAGCTTCACCAAGTGGGTTGAAGTTTTCGCAGTACCAGACCAAAGTGCAGAAACCGCGGCTAGGATGATACTCAACGAAGTTATTTCTAGATACGGGTACCCTCTGGATTTACATAGCGACCAGGGGGGAAATTATGAAAGTGCTATATTCAAAGAACTTTGTAAACTGCTAGAAGTTAGGAAGACGAGAACATCGCCACGTAATCCCCGCTGTAATGGACAGACAGAAAATTTCAACAAAACTCTGGTCCGGATGATACGAGCATATCTGCAGGGTGAACAAACGGATTGGGATCTGCACTTAGGTTGTTTAGCAGCTGCATATAGATCAACCCCACACGAGAGCACAGGCCTAACACCCAATCTCTTGATGTTGGGACGTGAAGTGAGAATCCCAGCGGAAATAGCATTCGGCAGTGGTACCTCACTCATCGGTGAAACTGTGTCATCATATGGCCAATATGTAGAAATGCTGAAAAGAAACATGCAAAAGGCGCATGAGATAGCCAGAGAGCATTTGAAAGCGTCAGCCAAGAGGCAAAAAGAAACATATGATATAAAACAAAGTCTTCATCGGTATAGCCAAGGAGACCTAGTATGGTATCTTCATGAGCACAGAAGAGAGGGAGTATGCCCAAAACTCCAAATGCCTTACAGCGGTCCAGCAGTTGTGGTTAAAAGACTGAATGCACTCGATTACATAGTTCAGTTCGATGCTGAAGGTAGGCAGAAAGTAATACACCACAATAAGCTGAAGCCATTCACCAGTGAATACAGGCCCAGGTGGATAAGTAAGGTGCTTAAAAGTCTAAAATAGTGATGTGCCGAATACATGTTGGAATGCATGTTGGTAACATAAGTCGCATACACAATTAGTTAGAGGTACGCACGTATTTAATTAACAGGGTTTTTTTTTCCTTTTACTTCTTAAATTACAGGAAATTATTTAGTCATGCAGGCTCAAGTCAAGTTGCCACCAAAGAGAGGAAGGGCGTATCGATGTTTAAAGGGAGATGACTTCGTGGGAGAGAGGGGAAAAGTAATTTCCCACATCTACAAGATGCATCTACCTCTTGACCAATCACCATATTTTTGTACTTTATGCACCTTTAGATGCATGAAGTTGGAGCAGCTGGCAACGCATGTGTCTGCGTACAAAGACCACATAGACAGGGTGAGAAGAGCGGAGGAAAGTGGAGAAGAGGTGGATGAGGCAATCCACTTGAAGGAATCTACTTGTCCGTATATAGTAGCAGATGGCCTCGACATGGAGCGGTTGTCAGCTGATGAGTCCAATAGTCTGTGGCAACAAAGGGCAGGTCAACGATTTAAAAACAACACTGTTTCTAAAGCTGTCCAACCATTGCCAGCACCTCAGCCAGTGACGGCCATATGTGTCCCAACAGCAGCACCAGTCACCACCACAACATCGGAACCTTCAGCAACTGAAGTGACAGTGGTCGAAGCTATGCCAGACAACTTGTCATTATGGAGTTTTTTAAACTCCCCAGCGGAGATCCAGGAGCCACCTTCAGCGATTATTCCACCAGCTGTCGAGGAAACTCAGAAAAGACATTCCAGGTCCCAGTCGAGGTCACGGTCAAGGTCACGGTCGAGATCTCCCGAGTCTTCTGCTTCATCAGATAGCTGTAGAGATCAAATGGTAAAATTGACACAGGCGGTCGTGGAAATAGTCAGGGATAACAGGGAGCAAATGATAATATTTGCTAAAGCCATCGACGACCTAACAGCTGCAATTAGGCAACAGAACGAGCTGGTGAAAGAGGAGCGAGAGGAAAGAAGAGAGAGAGAGAGAAGAGAGACAGAGAGAGAGAGAAGAGAGATGGAGAGGCAGAGAAGAGAGACGGAGAGAGAAAGGAGAGTTACAGAGAAGGAGAGAGAGAACAGAGAGACCGGAGTGAGAGAACTGAATGGAAGAAGAGACTGGGGAAAGGAGAACAGAGAGAGGGACATCGACGACAGACGACATTGGAGGCACGAGCGGCCACAGCGGACGTAACATCAGTATCATTACCAATTGTATAGTTAGTTATGTAGCAGATATGGTTTAAAACAAGAATATTCTTTCATCACAAAATGTTGATATATTTTCATGTCTCCAATTAATTATTATTATTATAAGTATTATAAGACAAAGAAATAACTGACTATCATAAAAGAAATGTTTTTAATGTGCAGTTATGTATGTAAGTTAAAGATAAGATATCAGAGAGGCATGGAAGGGCGGAAGAATTGAGTAGAAAAGGATGGGAAGGATGCCAGGAGGTCAGGATGCCCGAACGACCAACGAGGTGACGAGCATGACCAGAGATGGCAATCGGCAGTTAATTATTTTTTTTTACTGTTCACAATTAATTTCAACCATCTGTTTTCCGTCAATTTTTTTGGTCAATTTTTGTCAAGATTGTGGTTGATCTGTAATATAAAGAGAGATACATAATGTATATTATGCATATAATAATATCAGTGAATTAGGGCATATGGAATGTATTATCCACAAATATAGACTGAATTTTGATGCAAGGTGTGATATTCTAAATGAAGTGCACAGTTGGCTCTTTTAATGATAGATGAATTATTTCAAGTTATGTGCGTTTGCGAGGACGCTTAAACGTTTAAGCAGAGGGTAATGTGAGAATCCGGGATTACGATATTGCCAGTAAATTATTTTCTATAAATTATTAAGCTATAATTCAAGTTCGTTTTGTTTTAGCGCCAACGTGCATCGTAGTCTATATTTGTTTACATTGAACAGCGCAATTCTATGCGCCGGGTCAATAAAACAAGGCCTTGTTTATCGTATAACATTTATACACTTAATCATTAGTGTTTATATTATCAGTAGTCACAGATAACTTACCTTATCAAGTGTTATTAAGTTGTTAAATTGGCATTTTTATACAGCCGCAAATGTAAAAAGATCGAAGCCATGCTTTTGTACGAGCCTCGTTCTGGATTTTTTGAGAGTTACTTCCGGGTTTTTGTCAATGCTATTTTTGACGTCTGTCACACTGTGTGAGTTAGGTAAATATTAGTAATTTCAGATATTACTAATGTAACTTATATCTAATTCGGAATGGATATGGAACTTATATTTATTTGTGTATATATGCTTAATTGTATTTATTTCGTTCCCATTATAGCATAGTAATTAAGGTATAAAGGCCTGTAGGGCCTAATGACGTTAGCCAGTAGTAAATGACGTCATTGGTTTTCTAACCCGCACTGCGGGATTTACAAATTCTGCAATGCAGGATTGTACCCCGCACTGCTGGATTTTACCCCGTTTTGCGGAATGCATAATTCTGCAGTGTTGGATATTAACCAGTATTGCTGGATTTTGGCGGGGGTATAAATACGAATCCCGCAATGATTTGTCAGTTTCGGTCAGACGTTCGCCCCGATAGGTGGGTTGGGTTTATTAACAGAATACTAAATTATACGGGTTTTACATGTGTATGTTATTGGGATAACTTGTAGAGACCAAACTCACAACCTTAATGATTAGATAATTAATAAAGATTAAAGGGTATTATTTTCGGTATTTATTATTCATAGAATTTAGGGAGATAGACAGCACCCATTACACAAAAGAGGTGTATGCCCCGGGTGTTGTGGTTTTTATGTGGCAAAGTTTAAGGCATATTATATAGAGGGATTGAGTTAGAGAGATGCCCATGTAGTGGAAGTAGGTCTGTGTACCCAGACAAAGTATTTAAAGTGTATATTCTTGCTGATATTGATGTTCTTGGTCCAAAATTAAGTTTGTGTATATCATAACGTTGGAGACTTAGTATATTAGGAATAATTATTATTAAGCAACTTACCTGTTTCAGGTGAATAAGACTCAGTCTTTTAAAGTAATTTAAGAATTGTGGTATATTTCAAAGCCTGAAAGTAACTTAGCCATGTTTATTCAATTATTTATGTGAATTTTATTACTAAATGAATCAGTGAACATACAGTTCAACTGCGAATGTAATTTGAGGTTATTGTTAAATAAATATTGTTGAATTTTAATCTTGTTGGTGATCTTTTGCCTTCATAGTTAGTGGTTATGGCCATTTACAAGGACACCCTCTAATCCAGGGTCGTCATCATTTTCGCCCGAATTTCAGAATTTGCTCCACCCCCCCTCCTCCTCCCCCTCGACCAGCCATCTCGCACGCTTATGGGTATGCTCTCCGTTTTTTTTGTTTTTTTTTAATATAAGATTCTGACACAAGTGTTTGAAAGACAATTTGGTGTGGTATATCGTGGATGAATAATAATTAAATTTTTTTTAGTAATAATTAAAAATAGTTCTTCAAATGGGCGTGGGGGAGGGCAGTTACGGGACCGTTTGGTCCCCCCCCCCCCCCCCCCCCCCCCCTTCTGGATCCGCAATTGTTTCGAGATAACGATAGTTGAATATTTTTAATCTTAATACTGCATGTTGTCGCTCAACTCTGGCAATCAATTTGTTTTTCTCGCGGGATGCGCGGTCGGTTTAGAATCGAACCCCGTCGACTGGTATATCAGAGGCCGTGATATGTGCTATCGTGTCTACGGGATGGTCCATATAAAGTATCCCTTGCGACTACTAAAAAAAAATGTAGCGGGTTTCTTCTGTAAGACTATATGACAAATTTACCAAATGTTTGACATGCAATAGCAGATGATCAATAAATCAATGTGCTCTAGTGGTGTCGTTAAACAAAAGAAACTGGGGGTTTTTAATTTAGTTTTTCTGCCTGTCCACATAATCTCGTGTCCATAAGTAATACACCTTCCCTTTTATTTGATCAAACGGAATAAAGAAAGAAATGTTTTATTTAACGACACACTGAACGGTTATATGGCGTCGGACGTATGGTTAAGGACAACACAGATATTGACAGATGAAATCCGCTGTCGCCACTTCATGGGCTACTATTTTCAATTAGCAGCAAGGGATCTTTTATAATGCACCATACCATAGACAGGATAGCACATACCACGACCTTTAATGTACCAGTCGTGGTGCACTGGCTGGAGTAAGAAATTGCACAATGGGCCCACTGACGAGCGCTTTACGACGGGGCTACGTCCGCCCCACGGAACAAAGAGTTTTACACTGGAATATCCGGATGTTCAGGATGCTCCGTATAAATCCAGTCTTTGTAGTCTTGCTGGTCCAGAGTAACGGCATTTTGTATGTCACACGATACACTTGACAGTCTAAAATGTAATAATAATAATAATAATAATAATAACACCAACAATAGTGTCATAATAATAACAATAACAACAATATAATAATAATAATAATGTAATAATAATAATAATAATAATAATAATGCAATAATAATAATAATAATAAATTTAATGTAATAATAATAATGATAATAATAATAATTTTAGCGTAATAATAATAATAATGATGATGTAATTATAACAATAATAACGATTACGACGACGATAATGACGATGATAATGATGATGACGATGATAATGACGATGACGATGACGATGATGACAATGACGATGATAATGATGATGATAATGACGATGACGACACCGATAATGAAATTTATGATTATGATGATGATTGTGATAATGATCTCAACTGTAGCGTTTCAAGCCTACCATATTACTTGGATAACATTATTTGCAGTATACAAAACAACTACAGTTTTAATCAGCTCATTTTCCGAACCCGAAAACAATTTTAATATTTTACAATTTTGCATTGCTAAAGACCAGTGAGAAATAAACACACTGAATCATACAATAATCGGGAATATGTTAATTTATCATGTTACGTTACTGTGTTTTGCTTTCAACGCTAAACCTAGTGACGTTCTGCTAGTTAACGAGTCTACCGCTGACATTCAACCCACATTACTGTCGCAAATGAAAAAGAATGATAATGGATGATAAAAAGAGTATCCTCTATATACTTTTTATTTCATGTTATGTCTTAGATATATAAAATAATTGAATTCAATCTGAAAATCTTTTCTTTTCTTTTTTAAATAAAGGAAAGTACATTAATTTTACCGTGTTTTTATCGATCAGTACATTTAGATGTTTAGGTAAGATAAATAAATTGTTTTCTCCTGCAACTACTGTTTCTATTGACATATTATGATGACGGATAAAGTCATAAATGATTAGTAGCAGAATATAGATTTTGACGTCACTCATGTGACGTCACACGCATAGCCTACATTATAAAATCGCTCGTTTGACTTCTAGGGCATCGTACAATGTGGCTGAAAAAACAGAGATAATGGCTTTTTCCCTTAATTTTTACGGACTACAGGATAAAGATAATACTAGTTAAAGAATGTCCCATTCTTACCTACACGGGATAAAGCCAATATCGAACGTCATTCACTAGTTATTCTCTGTTGAAGCAATACTTTTTAAAATTAAAAAAAAAAAAAAAGTACCATAATACAATAATTCCAATCTCTAAAAATCCCTTTACTATAAACCCATGGATTGGTCAAATTCGTATCACGTGATGATAAAAACTGGCATTCATAGCACCATGAATCTCGGGTTTAGCACTATTTTTGGCTATATAGCCGGAACTACTTTATGAATTATGTCAACAAAGGAATCCCCGAGGAATTTCCTTGAGATTCTATTTTTAGACATCAAACAGTAATCGTCTGCTGTCAAACTTCTAAAAATCTTCACATATAAATTATACCATACAAAATAGGTCGCTTCAGACATTTTTATTAAAGGTTAAAAGTTATTGAAATTGCTTACGTTATATGTTTATAGTGAATTCAAAATCCCACAGCTAAAAATCTGTTTTGCCGATCCAAAAAAGTGTATAATTCCAATGGAATTTGGTATTTTACAAAAGCGATTTCAAAAAAAAAAATTCAGTCAGTTCATGCCAACCATTAGCAGTAACGCGCATTCAACGGCATTGTAGTATGACGTACACAACACATAGTTTCTAAGTTTGCGCGCCACTGCGATCCAATCTTTAAACGAGTCGGGTTTTGAAACGAAGTATGGCGATCTCGCCCTGGCAAAGTCGCCCCGGGCGAGTTCGCCAGGACTTATTTTCATCGTTAGGCGAAGTTATCATACATATTAGACTTGCTAGAAGACATATATTACAACATATATTATAGTATATATCTACTGTCATTATCAGCATGTTTTTGTGCCAAAACTACAAGGTTATACCACTTATACTACTAGTTTTGTGTTGGGACACGCTGTGGCGAGATCGCCATATTTACTTCCGTGTTGCATGTCTGTTTAGCGAAGTCGCCAGTACATTATAACTCAACAATATTCAAGTTACAAGCTATTTTATGTTTACTTCATTAAGTAAATACATGTGCAGTAGTCATGGTTTGATTTTCTTGTTGTAAAATGTAATACATTGGTAGTTTACATTTCTGACGATTTCACTTGCAAGCCGGGGCGAGATCGCCAGGATTTTTCTTGTTTAAGTTTACAGTTTATTATAATAAATACACGTAAAGTACACATTTATGGTTTGTTTCATCATGTAATGTAAAAAAAATTAAGTTTACATTTCTTATTATTTCACTTTTTCAGGCTGTGGCGAGATCGCCTGGCGATATCTAGTTCGACTCATGCCACTGTTGCACGTCCTGTGTTGCCACAGGGTGGTGCAACCGTCACAGAGCAAACCCTCCTGACGTGGACGAACTGGATGATCGCAAACAAGGCATCCGTTAGCAGCCATATTTTGTAAATTCTATCTCAGTATTTGAAAGCGAATGGAATGGAATGGAAACTGGATTTAACGTGCCCCTATCCACAAGGGTTCAGGCACGCCCACTTCGGATTTAGCCTCTGACATCGCCATTGACCAACTCCGAAGCAGGAGGGGTGAAAGCGAATGATGTGTGCATATTTGTGAGAAGCTTTTTATAAAAGTTAATGGATTAAGAGGTTAACAACGTTAACTGATTAAAACAGCAGTGTAATTAATAGAACAAGGCATGTTTTGTGAGTTCCGTTATGACAGTGAATACTGTGCACACTGTAATCGGGGGTAATGGTGAACAGTTAATCAGTCAATCAAGATTAATCAAGTAATTATGGCATTAATTCAGTAAATTGTGAACGGTACATTTATTTATTTGCTGTAATGAAATAAACGAATATGCATCACTTAATAAAATCATAGTGATTTGGCACAACTTGTTGAAGTGGAAAAGTTTGTTTTATTTAACGACGCCACTAGAGCACATTGATTTTTAATCTTATCATCGGCTATTGGACGTCAAACATATGGTCATTCTGACACTGTTTTTAGAGGAAACCCGCTGTCGCCACATAGGCTACTCTTCTTTACGACAGGCAGCAAGGGATCTTTTATTTGCGCTTCCCACAGGCAGGATAGCACAAACCATGGCCTTTGTTGAACCAGTTATGGATCACTGGTCGGTGCAAGTGGTTTACACCTACCCATTGAGCCTTGCGGAGCACTCACTCAGGGTTTGGAGTCGGTATCTGGATTAAAAATCCCATGCCTCGACTGGGATCCGAACCCAGTACCTACCAGCATGTAGACCGATGGCCTGCCACGACGCCACCGAGGCCGGTGTGTTGAAGTGGAATGGACAGAACTAATAATTACGAATATATCACATTATACAAGAAAACAAACAAGTAAGTACTGTTTATGTATTTATTATTAAAAAATTGCACATTACACAATAAAAACAAAACAACAAATGAATGTTGTCTTGTTCATGTATTTATTATACCAAATTGAACATCAAAGTGTGCACTTATGACAAATAGTTGCGTAGTAACGTGTGACAACTTCACCCAACATAAAAATGCTACACTGAGAAAATCCTGGCGATCTCGCCACAGCCTGAAAAAGTGAAATAATAAGAAATGTAAACTTAAAAAATGTTACATTACATGATGAAACAAACCATAAATGTGTACTTTACGTGTATTTATTATAATAAACTGTAAACTTAAACAAGAAAAATCCTGGCGATCTCGCCCCGGCTTGCAAGTGAAATCGTCAGAAATGTAAACTACCAATGTATTACATTTTACAACAAGAAAATCGAACCATGACTACTGCACATGTATTTACTTAATGAAGTAAACATAAAACAGCTTGTAACTTGAATATTGTTGAGTTATAATGTACTGGCGACTTCGCTAAACAGACATGCAACACGGAAGTAAATATGGCGATCTCCCCACAGCGTGTCCCAACACAAAACTAGTAGTATAAGTGGTATAACCCTGTAGTTTTGGCACAAAAACATGCTGATAATGACAGTAGATATATACTATAATATATGTTGTTGTTTATGTCTTCTAGCAAGTCTAATATGTATGATAACTTCGCCTAACGATGAAAATAAGTCCTGGCGAACTCGCCCGGGGCGACTTCGCCAGGGCGAGATCGACACGGGGCGAGATCGCCATACTTCGCCAAAACCATCCTGTGTTGCCACTTCCACAATTACAAGGCCAGTAAACACAGAAACTCGCGACACACCCGTTTCATCCATTTCCGGAAACATTGAAACCACTTTCTCCATGTCAAATCTATCAACACATGGAATTTTCACGCACTCAAAATTTTATAACTGTAATTTCAACGTCGTAATTGGTAAATCTGGACAGTAATAAAAAAAATGGCGCCCATCCACAGTTCGTAGTTAAATATTCATACACCAACCGCTTCACATATAAATTATACCATACAAAATAGATCGCTTCAGACATTTTTATTACAGGTTAAAAGATATTAAAATTACTTACGTTATATGTTTCTAGTGAATTCAAAATGTTTCTAGTTGGTATTGACATTTAATGCAAAAAATTAATATGAATTGTATTAATGATTGTAACATTGTCATTCTCTCATTCGGCTATTGACGGAAAAAGCCGAACCACCATAGGGATTCCGCTAATGTTGAGTATGAATTTCGTGTTAATAAAATAGTAAATAGTTGGAAAATAGAGTTCACTTTTTATTTTAAAGAGCTTTACATTAATGACATGGTTATGTGTTTGGAATTGTAAGAATTGAAGGTGATTTTTTTTTAGTTTTATGCTAGTATGAAACGCAAAACCGCTTTACACACTGTATGAATGGCGTAGCGCGTTAGCATGAAACTCAAAAAATGTCACGTTCAATCCTTAACTGTTGTAACATTACCAAGTACAATTATTCCATTTTCTTACTCACCCATTGGTGAGAACATCGTGTATATATATATATATATATATACAGTCGAACTTGGTCTAACGGGCACCTCAATATAACGGCCACCTGCCCATAACGACCACCCAGACCCCCCAACGCATTTCTTTCTTTATTTGACCTCTCTAGAGCGGCCACCTGTCCACGCGGCCAGCGACCACTATTTTTCAGCAAAAATTAGGTCTGAACCTGCATTAGCGGCCGAAATATTCCCCTCCACCCTTTTTTTTTCAAATTCTTCCCACCATATATAATCGTACAGCGATTTAGTTCCCGATAAATCCCATCGTTTTCTGCAGTGCCGCCATTGTTGTGTCACGTGACCGGAAAGTTTGGCGATTTGATTCGACTCAACAAATAATAAATTATTTTGATGTTATCATATGATGTTATTGTCGTAAACAAATATACGTTTACTAATACTAAGCATTATTTTAATCCTTTTGTTAATTTGGTAAATGTCAACAGCTGTTCGGTTCCGGCGCTTGTATAATTTGCATTCGTTAGTTCAGCTCAATCGTTACTCGATAACAAGGCGACTTCTCATTGGCTGTAGCCTTCGAAAGCAGAATGTATTACAGTATCTACGTTGTTGCGGTATTATCAAAGGCATTTATAATCAAGGTGTCTGAGTAGTTCCTACCGTTAACTGGTCATGATTGTTGTTCACAAGCAGTTTGCACCAAGCGGCAAACATTAATGGATTTAGTTAAGCCGGTATGCTTTGGCAAATCGCGACCTTTGTTTACCAAAATTGTTTTGTTTGCGGTTCGCGACGTAATCCCAATGCAAGTACCTTACCAACGGATTAGCGGCAACATAAAACTAATAATGAGTAGAACATGTCACTTAAGTAATATATCCCAATTAAATAAAAGTAAATTTAGTTTTCTTTTATTTATTTATGAACAAACTATCAAACAAAATGCCACCGAAAAATCGTTCTGCCTTAACTTTAGAGTAGAAGTTATCAGGATGTCCGAGAAAGAACGTTTACGTGCTAGAAAGATAGCAGAGCAATTTGGAG
This sequence comes from Gigantopelta aegis, assembly GCF_016097555.1. Classification (NCBI taxonomy): domain Eukaryota; kingdom Metazoa; phylum Mollusca; class Gastropoda; order Neomphalida; family Peltospiridae; genus Gigantopelta; species Gigantopelta aegis. Next base: position 28,513,027 of record NC_054703.1, on the reverse strand, counting down.
TGGGTCGTACGCAAATTGACGGCATTTTGAAAAGCAAAGCAGATGTTATACGGGCAACGGGCAACTCTATTAACGTGCCCCTATCCACAAGGGTTCAGGCACGCCCGCCCCGGATCTAGCCTCTGACTTCGCCAGTGACCACTTCCGGGGCGGGAGGGGCAGATGTTATAGCCGACTTTGAAAATAACATGTACTTTTATTATTTTATGTTCTTTTTCTTTTCTTGAGGGTATTGGAATTAACAAAGGAACTCAAACTGTAACAACAGTTAATAATAAGATTTTATAGAGAAATAAATTAGGGTTTCGATTGATTATTTTGGGACCTCTATATAACGGTCACCTGTCCATAACGGCCACTTTCTGTTGGTCCCTTGAGTGGTTGTTATATACAAGTTCGACTGTATATATTTGTATATATATATATATATATATATATATATATATATATATATATATATATATATATATATATATAACAAGAGTGTTGTTATCACACGTACATGTGTTCACAATTTCAAGACATACGACTGGCTGCTCCTAGGTGATGACCAGGCCACCAGTGCCATGCATCCAATGAAAAACACCCCTGCGTGTGCTGTAACCTCACCGTGGTGCAGGGGTGTAACATTCTCTTTGAGAATGGCCAATACAGCACAAAATTGAAGTTTTGTGTAAAATTCAGTATCCGTAAAATTCTGTGATATTTGTGTTTTTGCACAGTTCTTTACACTGTTTTTGTTTAAGTCTTGAATTTTTATATTGATGTTGATCATCACTTTATTTATTTGCATTACCATAGTTTGACACCCAATAGCCGATGTATTTTTCGTGCTGTGGTGTCGTTAAACATTCATTAATTCATTCATTAATCCAATGAAAAACAACACGGTGGAAATTAATTGGACTGTGACGTATAGTTAACCTGACAATCACGTGTCTGTGACGCGTAAGTTAGCTACAGGTGCAACGTCATTAAGAGGGTGCCAACAAGTGGGTGGCACACTTTTATATTTACACACTTTTACACTATTATAAAGTAAATATAAAGCACAATATTTGAAAAGTGGGGGTCACATGCCCCTCTTGCCAACCCCCCCCCCCCCCCACCCCTCCGCTTCCTACGCTAGGGAGGATATGTAAGAAATATAATAAGACATTTCGTGTCCGTAAGAAACCATTAATCTCACAACTCGGTTTTTAAAAAAGTATCAAACTCGCTTTCGCTCGTTAGATAGTCATACATTTTAAAACAACTCGTGAAATAAATGGTATCTAATGGCCACTCATGTGTTATTCTCTATGTAGCACAGAAACTTCTGAAACTTACATCAAGTAGCTATGAGAAGATTTCTTGGTATGTTCAACGATCACGTGACGTCTGGTCGCTAGCCTTTGTGTCTTATTATGGTGACCTGCACATTGACCTGCGCATTGACGTTTCCTTTCGGATCTGAATGAAAAATAAGGTTATATGTATTTTAGTCCAGATGTAACAAGTGCCTGTAGGCACGGATTCAGGGGATGGTGTGTGTGTGTGTGTGGGGGGGGGGGGGGGGGGGGGTCCCAGGTGTCCCGTGACTCTCCTGTTAAAATAAATGTAACTTATTTTAGGTTCCACAAATTGCACAAACACCTTTATACGTTGTATCATTGTTTTAAAAATATTTAAAGAAATTAATGTTTTCAACTTTATATTTATTGTTAAGTTGTTAAATTTTTATGTTGTTGCATAAGGTGGACTATATTTTCCCCGTGTATGATTAAATGAGTTTGTAGGTGAAATGTTTACGAATCGTTGTACAATAAACAAACAGTAAGTAGCTTAAAAAATTAATGCTTTGTTACTTTAATAAAATGGGCAAGAAACGGAATTAATCATCGTTGTGAGGTATAGATAAGGAAATTCCAATCCTCGGCATAAAATGTTTTTGTAAACCTCTGACCTCACAAAAAATATTTTGTCTCTTCAGTTGGAATTGCTTTATCTATACCACACAACGGTAATAGATTCTATGTTATATTAGTTATTTAGCCGTTCTTTTCGGAAGAGCATTAGATATATTAATCATCGGCTATTGGATGTCGAACATTTGGTAATTTTCTTAATGAAACAAGGGATCTTTTATATGCACTTTCCCACAGACTGGAACGCACATACCACGGCCTTTGACTATGTACTATGTATGGGGCGGGATTTAGCTCAGTCGGTCTATATATATATATATATATATATATATATATATATATATAGATATATATATATATATATATATATATATATATATATATATATATATATATATATATATCCTATAACTTACCCATGATATCCATGTCATAAACCCATGTGCTAATTTACTTTATTAACCCGGTTAATAATGGTATGCAAATTTGCCAAGTCTCTAGGTAATGTATTGCTGTGGATGGGTCATTTGCTTACAAGCCAACAAGATCCGTGTACCTGAGCGTAACGTTTTCAAAGATTTGTTTAAAATGTGTGACGTCAAACTAATCAATGCTAATCGTGATGACGTCACATTATCGATGGTGGCGACTTTAGTACTGTGATTTTCTAAAACAAATTAATTAGAATGTTATGGAATAAATAGTATTCGCTACTCGTGTTTTTTAATATGTAAACCTCGATAGGTCCCGCTCCATACCTCGTCTAGTTAATCTGTATTTGTCTCGGCAGAGCCTCGACAAATACCGATTAACATAGACTCGGTTGATATTTTCCATATTAAAAAATACTCGTGGCGAATCATATACATATACATATACATATACATACATACATACATACATACATACATACTATATACATACAGAGTGCATCGTGGTTAGTCTTGCAATTTGCGGGCGATTCGGTACCACAGGTTCGAGTCCCAGCAATGGCATGGTACAATTTGTGAGGCCAGAAAGGATTTAATTATCCCCTGCGCCAGTGCGTTAATATCTATGTATGTAACAGTCAACCTCAAAATATATACAATACATAGATATTCATACATCAATACATACTAGCCAGTGCCAGGTCTGCCCACTGTTTCATGCACGTAAGCGGGATCGACCGCGTAGATTGTAGGACCCATGCATGTGGTTGAGTTAATGAATGAATGAATGAATGTTTGACGACACCCCAGCACGAAAAATACATCGGCTATTGGGTGTCAAACTATGGTAATGCAAATAAATGATAATCAACATCAATATAAAAATATTTAAATAAAAACACAGTGTAAAAAAACTGTGCAAAAATACAAATATCACAGATAGATACTGACTTTTACTCAAAATTTCAATTTGTGCTGTATTGGCCATTCTCAAAGAGAATGTTACACCCCTGCACCACGGTGAGGTTACAGCACGCGCAGGGGCAGTAGTTGAGTTAAAGAACATCCTTTTTATGGATGCTTCGATAGCTCAGAAATTTGCGGGCGATTTGGTGCCGCAGGTTCGAGTCCCAGCAACGGCATGGGACAATTTGTGAGGCCAGAAAGGATTTAATTATCCCCTGCGCCAGTGCGTTAATAGCTATGTATGTAACAGTCAACTTTGACATACATACAGTATATAGATATTCATACATCAATACATACATATATGTACCAGTCATGACTCAGTGATTGGCGTTGACAAACTCCATCAAGCATGATCGATCCACTGACCCATCGCACCTCAGACGAGGTGGTGTCCAGTGGATAAGCGCTCTTCTGATCTGGGATCGATCCCCGTCGGAAGGCCTGTTGGGCCTATATCTCGTTCCAGCCACTATACCACGAGGTTTTCTTTGTTTAGTATATTTATGAGTATATTTTTACGCATACTCAATCCTGCCGCTGTCGTAATATTGAATATTACTGTTTAGACGTGGCATGTGTTATCCTGTCTGTGGGATAGTGCATATAAAATATCCCTTTCTAACTACTGATGGAAACATATAGTGGCTTTCCTCTCTAAGTCTATACGTCAAAAATTGACAAATGTTTGACATTCAATAGCCGATGGTTAATAAAACAATGTGCTCTAGTGGTGTCGTTAAACAAGACAAACTCTTACTTTAATTAGTGACTTAGTGATAGTAATGCTATGTACTGACCCCTCCTCAAAATTCTCTAATAGAAATATTTACCAAGCGGAACACATCTCGGTTGTTTGCTGCGGGTTAAGAGAAACACAAAACCTTTTGGGCAGACTGGATCCTGTTCCTTCAAATAATAATAACAATAATATTAATAACAACAACGACGACAAGAACAACAAGAACAACAATAATTACAATAACAATAATAATAATAATAATAATAGCAATAATAATAATAACAATAATATTAATAACAATAAATAATAATAATAATAACTAATAAGAAGAATAAGAAAGAATAAAAGAATAACACATATAATAATATAAACAATAACAATAATAATAATAATATTAATAGCAATAACAATAACAATATTAACAACAATAACAATAATAACAACAACAACGCACCACCACCCACAAAATAATAATAAAAACATAACTTACCAAAGGACAATGTAAAATAAATCCACACACACCACATACACGCACACACACACATACACACACACACACCACACCCACACATACACCCACGCGCAACACACACATACAACACCGCAAATACAACATAACGATCTCTACCCGCACAATCACCCCCACACCCCCAACCTGTCTCTGTCTGTACTGTCTGTCTGTCTGTTTTTTCTCTCCATCTCTCTCTCTCACACCTGTTCTCTCGCGTCTCTCTCTCTCTCTCCTCTCTCTGTCTGTCATGTCTCTCCCCTCTCTCTCTCCTCTCTCTCTCTCCTCTCTCCCCCTTATCTGCTCACCCTCTCTCTCTCTTCTCTCGCTCTCTCTCCTCTCTCTCTCTCTTCTCCTCTCCCTCTCTCTCTCTCTCTCTCTCCTCTCACCTCTCTCCTGTCCTCCTCTCTGACACTCTCGTCTTCTCTCTCTCTCTCTCTCACCTGGTTCTCTCTGTCTCTATCTGTCCTCTGAATCTTTGTGTATCTCTGACTCTTTCTCTCTCACAGATAGTTGCATAAATACCCACATTACAGATTGGTTACAACTTAATTGTTTCATTACAGGCACACTGCTGTGAAACTAATATTAATTTACCTCTGGGTTTCTTATTCGAGGAATTGTCGCTTCTTGTCCCGAGCTCTGTTCGTGCCGATTGTTGTCCAGGTCGGGTTTCTTCTCTGTATATTTACCCAACTGACTCGTGGTCTCCGCTTGAGTGTAGTTTGAGGTGAATATCAAAAACGAAAAGCAATACCAAAAAGTGCAAAACTGAAGCAAGATAATCGTCTTCATATTGTCTTTATCCCGTCTGTTGTCAGAAATGATGGTTTTGCTGATATCTCCTTCGTGTCTTTCTGTTCCTTCGTTAGTGATCTTGTTTTCCCTCTCCATCTTTTTTTGTCTCTTTCTATTTTTTTTCTACACTAATACCGCTAGTCTTAATAGCAACTATGTATTTTCTTCGTTTTTTTTTATGTCCCTCTGCCTGCTTTCGCTTTAGGTCTCTATGCCCCCCTTAGCAAATTAAAACACAAGAGATCGCTGTCCTCATATCATGAAAGTTAATATCTGTGAAGGCCGGTGGCCCATTCAGTGCAAGCCCACACCCATCCGGGGCGTATATATGTTGTAGCACAGAACTGATTTATTAAAAGTTAACAAATCTACTTTTTCTCTCTGTCTCCCTCCATGTTGTTTTCTCTGGTGCATGTATCTGGCGTACGTGTATCTGCGTTCGTGCGTCTTCTAGATCCGTTTGTATTATTATAAAGGGAATGTTAATGAAGGAGAGAGGAGAGGAGAGAAGAGAAGAGAGAGAGAGGAGAGAGAGAGAGAGAGAGAGAGAGATAGAGAGAGAGAGACAGAGACAGAGCGAAACAGAGAGACAAGAAGTAAGAGGAAGGGGGAGGGGGGGAGAGGAGAGCGAGAGAGAGAGAGAGAGAGAAGAGAGAGAGAGTAGGAGAGGAGAGATAGTAAGGTAGGAGAAGGAGGGGGATGTAATGAGAGAGGGGGGTGGGAGGAGGAGGTGGAGCAGAGAGAGAGGGAGAGAGAGAGGAGGAGAGAGAGAGAGAGAGAAGAGAGAGAAGAGATGGGAGGGAGAGAGAGGAGTAAGAGAGCGAGAGGGGTGAGAGAGAGGGGCAGGAGTCGGGAGGAGCAGAGACGAGAGAATAGAGAAGAGAGAGAGAAGAGAGAGAGAGAAGAGAGAGCTAGATTAATTTAATTCATCGGCTATTTAGCAGAGAGGGGAAGGTGGAGGATGGGGCAGTATGCGTAATATGACCTTTAATATTTAGATTTTCCACGCTTTGTCTAATCATGGTTTTGTTATGTGTTCTTTCTGTCGCGTGGTGTATATACTGGATCCTTTTGCTGCTAGTGGGAAAATATAGTGGGCTTCCTCTGAAACTTAGTGTTACCATGTGTGTGGACACTCAATGGTTGATGATGGATTATATCCATATATTTTAGTGGTGTCCGTCAAGCAAAACAAATGGTAATCTGTAGAATCAGATTCTGACACTAAAATTCAGAAGGGGCGAGACGTAGGCCAGTACTACAGTCGCTCGCTTGATGCGCGGTCCGGTTTTAGTGATCGACTCCCCGCCAGTGGGCCCATTTGGCTATTTTCTCTCGCTCCAGCCAGTGTACCACGACTGGTATATCAAAGGCCGTGGTATGTACTATCCTTCCTATGCTGCTAATCAAAAAGAGTAATCCACGAAGTGGGGACAGCGGGTTTCCTCACTCAATATCTGTGTGGTCCTTAACCATATGTCCGACGTCATATAACCGTAAATAAAATTTGTTGAGTGCGTTGTTAAATAAAACATTTCCTTCCTTTCTTCCTAAATTTCAGTAACAAAGTTATAAATGCAATACTTCAATTTAATTCAATATACTTTTAACTATACAGTAAAAAGTATTACACGTAGAAATACGATACAACATATACACAACATCAGCCAACCTAATTAAAATTAGCTCCACTATTACATATGGATCTAATAGCAGCCCGTTGGAGCTCATGTCCAGTTGACCTTTCATTCGACCAATCAAAACCGTACTTGCAAAATCATGCCAGTGATTTGAAAAGAATTTAAAAACATTCGGGATTATGCCGAGGGTATACGAAATAATTCGGGTGATTTACGAAATATGCTGGAAACTAATTTCAATATAACATTTTATATAAAATTCGTTTCAAGACGAAAAAAAACCCGTGATGGTATAGCCATCAAATCTGTTTATACTAGTATACAATCCAGAGTTTATTACTGCACTTTTCCCCGTTTTTTAATGTTGTAATAGACCAAAAAGTTCGCCTATTGCATAAATAGTCTCGACCGATATTTTTTCAATTTGTATGCTCCCGAATAACGTTATAAAAGACGAAGTGTAATTGGTCGATATTTAAATTGTTATTTATAGATGAAATGTCACCTGGACATGGGAGTCCACGCAATGCTGTTAAATCTACTGGTGAGACCAGTAGAGATAATTTTAATCAGATTGAACACCAGCTTACAATCCACGAGTCCTACCATTGGAAATAAATGTGGCAATGTTTGTTGTGATAAAATGTCGGTTCATCTGGCCAGTAAATTCCTGTAATTTAATTTGTACTAGTGTCAGTGTACCAACCACCATTGTGCTTAAAGTGTAATGATAATATTATATTTAGACTACCCCATCTAAAAGTGCGTCTTTTTTGTCTTTTTTGTCTTCATTATTTTAAGTACTTTATAGGTAAAATTTGTTGTAAGGGCGTCCCGAATCAGACCCCCGATCCTATCGGAGGCCGGACTCGGGATAGGCGTGTTCGAAACCATAGTGGTACATGGACACGTTAAACCTCTTAATAATAATGTGCTTAAAACGTGCGAGGACCTACTTAAAATAGCCTGGAAATGTTTGTGCGGAACAAGGATAGTCATGGACGCTACCCGTTATGTCTGAATTTCTGTTTTCAAGTTCAAGTTCAAGTTCTTTATTGCTTTAAGTTATACAACTTATAAGTTTTATAATAAAAACAGCAAAATATGATAAATACATATTTACAATATCTGATAATGGTGGGGAGCGCTATAGCACTATCTAAAACACATTCATGCATAAAAAAAACAATACATATCTGAAATAAACGAAATAAAATAAACGTGATATATAATATCGTGGGTAGTAATATGGAAGATATTAAATATAAACACATCACGTGTGTGAGGAAACTAAAGAAACCATACACATAATCTTTTTTCAACACATTACTATAATAATAATAAAAGTCATAATAAATAATAATAAATAAATAAATATGAAATAAATAATAAATAAATGACGGCAGCCTAACCGCGCAATTGTTTTTCCTGATTTTACTTTAAAGGTGGGATGGTAGTAGTATTGGATATCCATCGGTGTATCTGTCGATTGATACTCTGCATGAAAGTAGTCGTAATTATAACGGGGGGTACGATACATTCTATCAATATTACGTTTTGGCTTCTACGGTGAATTTTATTTTGGGTTGGTTAGGTCCACCATATTAATAGTTTATGCACCAAGGAAAATTCACGTGTGTCTCTTTCTCTCTCCTCTCTCTCTCTCTCTCTCTCTCTCTCTCTCTCTCTCCTCTCTCTCTCTCCTCTCTCAAGCTCTCTTAGTATCTGAATATCGGATTATCCGTATGTATGTTGTATGTCGTTTGCTACAGTACAACAAATATATAAGCGCAGCGGGCACGTTGGTGGACTCGACCTAAGGCAGAATCGCCAGGAGTTCCCACACCCCACCGCAACCCCTTGCAATAGTATATACTATCCTGTTGTGTAAATAATAGATGCCTTGCATCTATCGAAAAGAGTAGCCCTTGCTGGCAACCAGCGTGTTTTCCACTCTCATTGTTGTGAACCTTAACCATATCGCGACTTATACACAGTACTAAAATCTGTTGAGTTCGTCATAAATAAAATGTGTCTTAATGTAAATGTTATCCATATAGTACCGTATTGACAATAATTCGAGTGTATTTTCGGTCTGGGATGTCGTTACACATTAATTTATGCATTAGTTTTATAGCATGAAAGCTCTCTAAACAGACCCTCTGATAACCGAATTCCTTCAAAACTAGACGTTTGTGCGTCCCGGTTTAAAAAATAAGTAGAGAACCTTTCTACTCGGCCGCGCCATATAACCCTAATAAAATGTGTTGCGTGCAATCGTAAACAAGTTGACTCTTAAACCGGATATGTTTCCCTTGATATCGTGGGGCGTCCGGTTTAGAAATGGTTTCCAGTATAGATGAGCAATTACCTTTACATATATTATTGTGTAGGGCAATATGACAGGTACCTACAATGAACTGTACACCTGCAGTATTAACAGTGCTGCATACAATATTACTAGTTAAGCATGCAATATGAAAGTGCACCTACAATACAATGGTACACAATGTAGTATGACAGGTAGCCATACAAATACACCTGTACAACTGTAATGATGACAAGTGCACTAGCAATATTACTGTAGACACCTGCACCATATACAATTTCCCGATACAGTATCACTTGTTCAACCCTGGCCAATATGACAGTTGATACCTATAATATGAATGTGTACGCCGTTCAATATGACAATTGTACCTACAATATGAGTGTACATCTGTAATCTGACCAAGTGCACAAATACAATATGGACTGTACAACTGCAAATAGATATGTGCATTACAATATCACTAGTACAACCTTTAATATAAAAAACAAGACAGTGCACCATCCAATATTACTGATACCCCTGCAAATCATGACAGGTGTACCTATCTTGATGTACATCAAAAAAAAAAAAAAAAAAGTAGTGAGGTGGTGACACCTCAATATGACGTGTACCCCTTTCAATACGAGTGTAGCTACCTGCCAAATATGACTGTGGGACACCTTCAATTAGAGAGGTTGTACACCTACAATGTGCCTGGGTACACTGGCAAATATGACTGTACCCCTTCAATAATAAGACTGTACACCTGCCAGTATGACGGTTCAACCTAGCAATATGGGAAACTGTACACCATGCAGTATGAATTGTAATACAGGCAATAATAAAGACCTGTACGACCTGACAAATATTGACTGGAACCCTGCGATATGATTATCCACTTGCAATATAGAAACTGATAAAACCCCTGAACAAAATATGAGCTGGACACCTAGCAATAATGATTGGTCAAGCACGCAATATGAGTGTAAAAATACATGCAATAGATGATTGTACAACGCTGCAATAATGAACTGTACCACCGGCATAAAAAAAAATGACATGTACACAGGTGCACATATGAGGGTGTACAGGTGACAATATTACTGTACAACTTGGCCATATGCCGGTACACCTACAATCTGACTGTACACCTGCAATATGACTACACATGCAATATGAGTGTACACCTTCAATATGATTTTACATCAGCAATATGACTGTACACCTACTATATGACTGTACACCTGCAACATGAATGTACACCTGCAATAGGAGTGTATGCCTCTAATAAATTACAATAAATTCACACTAGAAGGAATCGACCTATACCCACAATACGAGTCTGCAATATGACTGTACACCTGCAATATGAGTGTACGCCTCTAATAAATTACAACGAATTCACACTAGATGGAATCGAACACCTATACCCACATATGGGTCCTGCAATATGACTACACACCTTTCCATGACACTTTTCACTTGCAGATATGACTGTAGCCCTTGGCATATAGCTTCACCCCTGTAATAAATTACAGTAAATTAATGGCTAGAAAACGAATCGATCTATAACCCACAATACGAGTCGTTTAATGACTGTACCATACCCGGTTGTGACATCCCTCACCGATTTTTCAAGCAGGAAGATATATACTACTCAAAAGAATTTAAGGGTCAAAAATTTATAACCAAATACGTTTCAGAGTGTATTAGATTGATGATGTAAACTACACCAAATTTTTCATTTATTGTTCCATATTTACAAAAAACAACAAATAAACGTCACTGTATACAAGAAAGTCACATGACATGCTGTCAAAGTTGAAGGTTGTCAAACATGGATTTTACACATTAGAACATTCGTTTAATAGTGTGTGAATCCACCCCTGGCGCGAATACACTCGACACATCGTTGCCTCATGCTGTTGATCAGACGTCTGAAGAACTCTTGGGGAATGGCCTGCCACTCTGCCATAAGAAGTTGACCCAGATCGTGAAGGTTGGCCGGAGGGGCATGGTTATCCCGAACTCTCCTGCCTAATTCGTCCCAGGCGTTCTCTGTTGGGGCCAAGTCAGGCGAATATGCTGGCCAATCCATATTGGCGATACCTTGTTGTCTGAGAAAGTCCGTTACCACCCTGGCGCGGTGGGGTCTGGCATTGTCATCCTGCAGAACTGCCCCGCCGCCAATCTGCTGAAGACTTGGGAGAACCAACGGCCGGATAATCTCATTCAGATAGCGGATTCCATTCAGATTGCCATCCACCACATAGAGGGGTGTCCTGTGGTGGATAGAGATGCCGCCCCACACCATGACGCTGCCACCACCGAACCGGTGACGTTGTCTAACGTTAACGTCAGCGAAGCGCTCCCCAGGACGTCTGTAGACACGAACCCGACCGTCGTTGAACTGGAGACTAAACCTGGACTCATCAGTGAACATCACTCGACCCTACTGAACACGTTGCCACCGCAGATGAAGCGTGCACCAGTGACGTCTGGTCGTTCTGTGACGTGGTAGGAGTGGTGGTCGAACAGCCTGGCGACGGCAGCGTAGATTATTGGCTCTCAGACAATTGCGTATGGTTTGATCAGACACTCGAGTTCCAGTCGCAGTCCGCAGATTGTCACGTAATCGGCGTGCAGTGGTTGTGCGTTTGCGTAGATCCATATTGGTGATGTAGCGGTCCTCTCTATTTGTAGTGCTTCGGGGTCTTCCCGAACGTGGACGATTTCGAACAGAATTCGTTGCTTGGTACCGTTGCCACAGTCGGCCAACGACACTCTGACTGACACCAAGTCTCAGAGCAACATTTCTTTGCGTATTGCCATCCTGAAGCCAAGCAATAGCCCTTCCTCGATCTTCGATAGTCAGTTTGAAGTCGTACCATTTGTCGAATTTGGAGTGTGCACCGTACACGAACGCAAGCTCCAATTATACGAAAATTCAGCATTGGGAACATGGAATACACGTGCAAAGCGTGCAAATGAAGCGCTTTGTGAAAAAGCAAGTTATGGGCACTTAGCAGACCTTTCGCTTTCGCCCTAATTTACGTGCAAATGTAAGCATGTTTTCGCCATTAGAACTAGTCGACAGTGTCAATGACAGTGGATTTTAATTCATTTATGGTTTGCTTAGACCCACTTTCGTCAAAATGGAACAATACCATGCGTGACATTATGGTCTAGCTAATATAATTGACATTCAGAAAATAATGTCGAAAATATCGTCTGACCCTTAAATTCTTTTGAGTAGTATATTATTATTGGTCATGTCTCAGTGAGGAAAACCCCAGGTGTACAATAACTATGAAAAACACTGGTCGCGACCACAAGCATTAAATTTAGACACAATCTTAGATATAGTTAGTATGGAAACGGCGGTGAAAGGCTGCGTACGGTAGGTACAATGAAATTTGATGTAAGCGAGTATCTTGGATTTATCGCAGTGGAGAGAATTCATAGTGGTAAGTGTTGAGTGGTATTTTTGTTGTTGGTTTTTGAATACTCTCTCTCTCTCTCTCTCTCTCTCTCTCTCTCTCTCTCTCTCTCTGCCTCCCCCTTTTCCTCTCTGTTGTGTGTCTCTGGTCTCTGTCTCTCTCTGTCTCTCTCTCTCTCTCTCTGGTTGTGTGTGTGTGTTCTCTCACCTCCTCTCTCTCTCTCCTCTGTCTCTCTCTCTCTCTCTCTCTCTCTCTCTCTCTCTCTCTCTCTCTCTCTCTCACACACACACACACTGTGTATGTGTGTGTATATGTGTGTCTGTGTGTATATGTATGTCTCTCTCTCTCTCTCTCTCTCTCTCTCTCTCTCTCTCTCTCTCTCTCTCTCTCTCTCTCTCTCTCTCTCTCTCTCTCTCTCTCTCTCTCTCTTTCTTTTTACACATGTGCGCGGCGTTCGGTTTAGGATTGATCCCTGTCGGTGGTTTACTCACTAACTAATATGTACATTCGCCCGAATATTTTTATCGCTTTTTGCGCGAATTTGAGGATTTTAGTTGTAATCCATATTCGAACATTTTCGTTTAATTCGGGAAATATCAGCCTCTCTCCCACTCACCCCCCCCCCCCCCCCCCCCCCACCCCCATTCTTACAAAATGGGAGCCCGTCCACCTATGGACAATAACGGTAAACTCATAACAGTTTCTTAAACGAGTTTATACCGGCCTCGGTGGCGTCGTGGCAGGCCATCGGTCTACAGGCTGGTAGGTACTGGGTTCGGATCCCAGTCGAGGCATGGGATTTTTAATCCAGATACCGACTCTAAACCCTGAGTGAGTGCTAATCAAGGCTCAGTGGGTAGGTGTAAACCACTTGCACCGACCAGTGATCCATAACTGGTTCAACAAAGGCCATGGTTTGTGCTATCCTGCCTGTCGGAAACGCAAATAAAAGATCCCTTGCTGCTAATCGGAAGAGTAGCCCATGTAGTGGCGACAGCGGGTTTCCTCTCAAAATCTGTGTGGTCCTTAACCATATGTCTGACGCCATATAACCGTAAATAAAATGTGTTGAGTGCGTCGTTAAATAAAACATTTCTTTCTTTAAATGAGTTTATAGTTAGCACTAATTTGGTTCTTATATTTAATGATAAATAACATTAAGACAATGGTCATTTCTAATGTCCCAATTTTCGTGCTACTTTTTTGCTAATTATTTTGGAAAATCTGAGAAAGAAACACAAAATGTTGTGGTCTGTCCAAGGATACTATTTTTAAATATCTGTTTCACGCGTATCCAGGAAATATTTTAGGGGTGATTGATACAAAATTGTTAACGAATTTATCCAGATGTGTTCATACTAGGTTAACTAAATTTAGTGTCCATGTTTGCATTTTTGTAATTTCCCAAGTAGGGCGGGACGTAGCCCAGTGGTAAAGAGTTCGCTTGATGCGCGGTCGGTCTAGGATCAATCCCCGCCGGTGGACCCATTGAACTATTTCTCGTTCTAGCCAGTGCTCCACAACTGGTGTAACAAAGGCCGTCGTATGTACTATCCTGTTTGTGGGATGATGTATATAAAAGATCCCTTGCTGCTAATCGAACAGAGTAGTCCATGAAATGGCGACAGCGGGTTTCCTCTCTCAATATATGTATGATCCTCAACCTATGTCTGACGCCATATAACCGTAAATAAAATGTGTTGAGTGCGTCGTTAAATAAAACATTTCCTTCCTTCTTTCTTCCTCAAGTATTCGTTGAGGTGATGGAAAACTGACATTCCTTTTTTCTATTATTATTATTATTGTAGAGTAAGAATCAACGTGTTACTAATTACAGCACTGAATCATGGAATCGTGTCTGGGAAAAGAGGAACAGACATATTGGCGTATTACGCCCAGTGCCATCACCCAAATACTCACACAACCCACAGAAACTGAAAGTGACCCCGCCGTCACAAATGACGTCAGAATATCATTGCAAAAGACAGAGTTACCACCCTTGCCAATACCAGGTATTTGTGTTTAAGCCTAGTGTGCGTGTGGTGTGTATTCGCTCGCGCCATTGTGTGTGTGCGTGCGTTCGCGCATGTGTGTGTTGTGTGTATGTTTCTCAATGTTGTTATCATTATTACTGTTGTTATTGTTATCATTGTATGTATGTGTACATCTGTATGAGTCTATGCATGTGCACATCTGTATCAGTCTATGCATGTGCGTTTGTGTGTATATGTTTGTGTGAGTGTGTGTGCATGCATATGTGCATAAGGTTATATGTATTTGAGTGTTGGTGTGTATCTGTGTATATGTATAAGAAGGAAGAAAATGTTTTATTTAACGATGCATCCAACACATTTTATTTACGGTTATATGGCGTCAGACATACGGTTAAGAAACACACAGATATAAGAAAGAAGGAAATGTTTTATTTAATGACGCACTCAACACATTTTATTTACGATTATATGGCGTCAGACATATGGTTAAGGACCACACAGAGATAGGAAGGAAGGAAATAGTTTATTTAACGACGCATTCATCACATTTTGCTTACGATTACATGGCGTCAGACATATGGTTAAAGACCACACAGATATATAGAGAGAGGAAACCGCTGTTGCCACTTCATGGGCTACTCTTTTCGATTAGCAGCAAGGGATCTTTTTTGTATGCACCATCCCACAGACAAGATAGTACACACCACGGCCTTTGTCGTTTGTAGCCCCATTAACAGACATGTTTGACTACAGTGCACCACGACTGGTATATCAAAGGCCGTGGCATGTGCTATCCTGTCTATGGGATGGTGCATATAAAAGATCCCTTGCTGCTAATCGAAAAGAGTAGCCCATGAAGTGGGGCGACAGCGGGTTTCCTTCCTCAATATTTGTGTGGTCCTTAACCATATGTCCTACGCCATATAACCGTAAATAAAATGTGTCGAGTGCGTCGTTAAATAAAACATTTCCTTCCTTCCGTCCAACAAAACTAATTTAACAACTACCATTCAATATTGAATATACTCTTTAAAAAAAAGTAGGGGAACTCTAATAAGAATTTACAATTACCAAAAATGTAAGGTATATTAGCTGTAGGGAATGGATATATGATAATAGTGAATTAATTGGGCAAACATTACAACCGGTAGTTCAGTATTACAGTAGGTTTTATGATCACCAAGATCTTGAAGGACGATTGGGGTCAGAAGTGAAATTTGAAAGTTGACGGGATTTGTATCAGTAAATCGCAAATTCAAACAATAAAAATGACTAAAACCAAAACAATAAGAACTGTATGATCAACAGAATGAAACAGATTGACAGAAATAATGTTCCACAGTGATTAATGGACCTTCCTGGAAATTGTCAAAATCGACGCACGTGTACAGGGCAACTACGTGATGCATGTGCAAACTATGGAATGTGTTTCGGTGTGTTGATAAACAGACCTGAATGTTCTTTACTATGATGTCTGTGGTCAAAACGTATGTTTTAATATTTCAGGTTCCCCTACTTTTTTTTTTGAAGAGTATATAGAGATTATTATACGAGCTTGTGTGTCGCACTGATTTTACGAAACGAGTGTTAGGATTTTTGTATTTCCCGAGCGAGAGCGAGGGTAATACATAAATCCTGACACGAGTTTCATAAAATCAGTATAGCACACACGCGAGTGTAATAATTTCTTTATTATCCGTATAATTATTGTTATTTTTTATGAATAACAAGGACCGTCGCAAAATGCTTCAACCACAACTAGGAGATGACGAAATGACGTCATATTCCACGTGTAAAGTCTTAGCTAGGACTCGAGAAAACAACGTCATATTATGAAGTCGCTTCCCAAAATTACGTCATTACACTTGTTATTACACGTGTGCTTCGTATGATTATTATTAACCCGGTTATGTTGAACCATGTGGATAATAAAAACGCATGTTCCTGTTTAGAATATCGTCAGTGTTTCCCAGTTATTTATCATGACGTGTTTAGTAGCACAAACCTATGTGTTTCACCTTCATACACTTTCTTACGTACGAACAAAATTTATATAAAATTCCAGGCGCGAGCGCACGGGGGGGGGGGGGGTGTCGAAACACACACCCCCCTCCCCCTGCTCAACGCGAAATTTTTTTTGTCAGAAAGCAGCTCGGCTAGCCAGCAGAAAACACCTCAGAATAGCCCTAGAAGGGGTCAATTTTTTTTAATTTTCGGATTAGACCCCCCGCCACGGGTTTCGCGCCTGCGGCGCTCGCGGTGTCGGGCTTCGCCAGACACCTCGACCCCTCCCCCCCCCCCCCTGCAAAATTTCCTGCGCACGCCCGTGAATTCGATCTGCTACAAATGTTAGTACGATCAGAAACGCGTTCCATACACAGAAGTCGATATTCTTAACAATAAACTGTGCCCAAGGTGTGACAAGGTTAAGCATCATGACCTGGTTGGAAATATGTTGCAATTGTTAAAACTCAACATAGTCCTTTTGACTGAATGTGTATTAGTAAAATAAATAATAAAATAACAATAATAATGAAAAGAGTTTGTAAAGATATAATGTATCATCGGTACATTATGAATTCCAAATCATGTTCGTTGTATGTAGGTTTCGTGGTGTAGTGGTTATCAAGTCTGCTTAACATGCAGAAGGTCGCGAGTTCGAGCCTCGCCGAAACATCGTATGCTTTTTTTTTTTTTTTTATTGTTTCATAATTTATCTTTTTTTATATCATTATTTTATAGTCTAGCTGCTTGATAATGTGGGTAACCGAAACAAAAAGTATAATAATGAAGAATATCATTAAAAAAACCCCAAAACATAATAAAATAAATAAATAAATAATCAGTAAATAAATAATACTAAAATGTCTGATTAAAATTATATTATAGTAGTCAACTAAGCGGGTGAAGGGCAGTGCTGTAGTATAGTGTTGGGGGTGGGTTTTACACACACTACACACACACACCACATACACACACACACCACACACACACCACATACACACACACACCACATACACACACCACATACACACACCACACGCACACACCACACACACACACCACACACCACGCACGCACGCGCGCGCGCACACACACACACACACACACACACACAAAGTAATACAGATGATAGTTTTACTAACCCACACGAAATATTCTCTAGCCGAGACCGAGGGCTAGTGGATTTTTCGAACCCTGTCTTTTGTTTAATTTTAGAAACAAAACCCGTTCTGTATAGCGCCCTCTACGACTTTGAGGCTCTCAACAATGATGATTTGTCTTTCAAGAAAGGCGACAGACTGGAAGTAGAGGACAGCAGGTAAGGGCGGTTCAAAACACAACGAGTGGGGGTTGCATGGGAAATCAGTCCTAAGTTCAGCCATCAAAAGGTTTCGTTAACGTTCGCGAACTATATATTTGATTGGTTCCCGAAGTGGTAATTCGGTTTACTGTGTAGCGTAAAAATCAGTCCAGTGGACGTTAGCAACACGCGGTTGACCGCACTTACCCCAGAATTATTTCAAAAGACAAACATAGCTTTACAAAAAGGACTCTTGCCCAAGATCGGTTTCCTGGATAATAGGCCTCTGTCACATTCCACTGCGCATGTCCGTGTCGCGGAGCGACTCGATCTTGGACGCTAACCGTGAACTCACGCGAGATCTCGCAAAAATAACCCTTTGTACAAGTTGGAGGGCATAGACAATGGGAGGTCACGCAATGGGAATGAGAATATCTCCATGATTAATTATTTTGTCGACATCCAACAAAGACTTATTGGAGACATTTGTGAATTATTGCTTATCACGAAGTAAAAACATTTTGGTGGGCAACTATGGGGGAGGCATTCCTGAACCGTCAGTGGACGATTTTCCAACAGCCCGGACAGCAAATACCACACCATTTTCTACAAAAGTCGTGGGACACTGGTTGAGACGTGAAGAAACCCAATCACACAATATATAGGTTCACAAACGGGGTTAGATCCTGCAACCATCATCAAGATATTAACCACATAACAAAGACTTTAAAAAAAAAAACCCAGAAAAGAAGTAGTGCTATGAAAATCGAGATTGTAACTACATGTACATGCCAAACATTATAATAATAATAATAATAATAATAATAATAATAATATTATTATTATTATTATTATTATTATTATTATTTTTATTTTTTTTAATAATAATAATATTACTATTATTTTTAATAATAATAATATTACTATTATTTTTTTTTTTTTTTTTTTTTTTTTTTTTTTTTTTTTTTTTTATTATTATTTATTTTTTTTTAAAGCAGAAAACAAGTAGTGCGAAGTGGACTGTTATCAAATAGTCTGAAATTTTCTGTTAATACAAATATGAGGTATGAAAATCTGAAGTGTCTTTCTTTGTTTTGTTTTTTTCAGCAAGCTCGAAGGCGATTGGTGGAAAGCGACCAATAAAAGATCCAGAAAGCATGGCTATATCCCGAGTAATTATGTAGGGAAAGATAACTCCCCGGAATCTGAAGAGTAAGTATTGATATCTCGAAATTCGTAATAAGCGTACATTAATTTTAAACAGGCTGGAATCGACGGCATCTCTTCACCCTCTTGCTCCAAACAAATAGTTTTGTGGTGTTGTTGTATTTGTTTGCTTTTCTTTCTTTTTTCTCTTTTTTTTGTTTGTTTTTCTTTATTTTGTTCGTTTTTCTTTTTTTTAATATGTTATACTGCATTTGCGTAGGAATTACAATAAATCAGTTAAAGTTTGTTTTGTTTAACAACACCACTAGAGCACATTGATTTATTAATTATCGGCATTTGGATGTCAAGCATTTAGTAATTTTGACACATAGTCTTAATTACAGAGGAAACCCGCTATATGTTTTTCACTAGTAGTAAGGAATCTTTTATATGCACCATCCCAAAGACAGGATAACACACACCACGGCATTTGATGTACCAGTCGTGGTGTACTGGCCGGAACGAGAAATAGAACAAAGACATCTTCATTGTTGACAAGTTATACATGATTACAAACTGCATGCTCTCCCCTGTCGACTTAAGTCTAAATATTACAACTACAAAGCTGTCACACATGACATAATCACAGTGAAATATTGAATATCCGCAGGGGCGGATTTTGAGGAGTTTCACAGTTGAACACCACGCCTCCCCCCCCCCCCGTCCCCCCCCCCCCGGCTAAAAAAACCCACCCCACCACGTACATCTAAATTTATAAGTTCAAATTATAAATATTTACATATTGTTTCGGACCCCCCCCCCCCCCCCTTTACCTAAAGCATAATCCGCCCCTAATACTTGTTCATATGTATGTTCGTGTAGCTGTGATTCGTGGCCATTCGAGGAAGATAATTGTTACATGTGGCTATTTGGTACATATGAGAGTTTCCTATATAGCTATAACCTGTTTGCTGGTTTCCTTTCAGATGGTGGTTGGATGTGAAGCGGGCAGAAGCTAACACTAAGTTGATGCTGGCTTCCATCAAAGTCGGAACATTTCTGATAAGACCGTCATCCAGTAAGAGCATTTTTTGTTAAATCCCCGACTCGACTTCTCCGTCTCAGTGTCTGTCTGGTTTTTCTCTCTCTCTCTCTCTCTCTCTCTCTCTCTCTCTCTCTCTCTCTCTCTCTCTCTCTCTCTCTCTCTCTCTCAGATTAGATCTATTCGACACCCAACATATGCTGTAAACATAATGTGCTAGGGCGGTATTAAAGACACATTCAGTTTTTCTTTTTTCCAACAGACAAGTTGAGGTACGCCCTCTCAGTACGAAAAGAAGACTCGCCGCTTGTGGCGCACTACGCAATTAAACCACTGGATGACGGCGGCTGGTTTATCAGACCCAGACACACTTTTCCGGACATAACCAGACTTGTGGAACACTACAAAGGTTAGCAGCAATAGGTAACAGGGGCGGATTTAGGGGGTGTCCCTACCGGCCTCGGTGATGTAGTGGAAGTCAGTATAATTAAGGCTGGTAGCAGCAATAGGTAACAAGGATGGTAAACCACTCTAATTAATGTTGTCTGTCCTGTACCTACCAGCCTATAGTGGCCTCAGACCACAATTAATTTCGCTATATGTTTCTACATAACCTTAGTGCCTATAACATTTTTATTAATATCAGCAGGCCCGTGGATTTTTGTATGTACCTTTGCCTGCCTAGGGGACACATACTCTGAAAAGGACAACCCCTGTTGTCCAGCTCTTTCTCTCAGCATATTGGTTTAAACAAACACACCCTCTAAACCAGGCCGGAGTACACCCATTTTACACAAAAAACACTACTTTTGCATGGGCCGGAATTACCACACACATGTCTTCAGTGTCAACACGTTACACATGTTTACAAACTACATGCTCTCTCCTTTCACTTCAGTCAAATAGTTGCCACATCATAGCTGTCTCCCATGAAATAATCACAGTCAAACAGCAGACTACTTGCGCGGTCAAATTTCCGGATTTTGGACAACCAAATGGCAAGATAACTGTAATCTGAGGCCTAGTCCGATGGCTTAACTGCGCCATCGAGGCCTGTCATAACCTGTACAAATGTCCGTCTAGCTCTCGAACGGCAGAGTACTCTGGCTAGGTTCAATTTAGTACTTAAAGGGACGCAGTACATTGCGTAAGTTTAAAGGGACATTCCTGAGTTTGCTGCATTGTAAGATGTTTCCGACTAACACAATATTTCTACAATCAAACTTACATATTGAGTAGATTTTCTTGTTTAGAATATTAGTGTCTGTATATTCAATGTGTTTCTGGTCATCTTAATATTTGTAAGAAGCCCAAACTGGATTTCGTCTTCAAATAATTTCGTACGTAAGCCTTCGAAAAATCAATGTTTTAGGAAATAAGATGAAATGTAACCTAGTACAAATATTAGAACGATCACAAACACGTTTAATATACAGCCACTAATATTTCATGCAGAAAAATATATTTGATATGTAATTACAGTCGTCAAAATGTCTCTGTTAGTCGATAACATCTTAAAAAGATGTTTTATTTAACGACGCACTCAACACATTTTATTTACGGTTATATGGCGTCAGACATATGGTTAAGGACCACACAGATTTTAACAGGAAACCCGCTGTCGCCACTACATGAGCTACTCTTTTCGATTAGCAGCAAGAGATCTTTTATCTGCGCTTCCCACAGGCAGGATAGCACAAACCATGGCCTTAGTTGAACCAGTTATGGATCACTGGTCGGTGCAAGTGGTTTACACCTACCCATTGAGCCTTGTTGAGCACTCACTCGGGGTTTGGAGTCGGTATCTGGATTAAAAATCCCATGCCTCGACTGGGATCCGTACCCAGTACCTACCAGCCCGTAGACTGATGACCTAACCACGACGCCACCGAGGCCGGTCACATCTTAAAAAGTGCAGCAAACTCAGGAATGTCTCTTTACGCTGGCCTGGGAGTGGCAGTCCTCTCTGTGGCAGTGCAGAAAGGATGT
Source organism: Gigantopelta aegis (assembly GCF_016097555.1). NCBI lineage: Eukaryota > Metazoa > Mollusca > Gastropoda > Neomphalida > Peltospiridae > Gigantopelta > Gigantopelta aegis. The sequence goes on along the minus strand of NC_054703.1, from coordinate 28,490,809 downwards.
TGTCCCATATGGGGTCTACTCGGAAGTGTGTGTCCTCCCGAGGACGCTGGATGGGAGTCCATTGAATCAACCACTAATTTGCAAAATTTCCCATTGAACTTTGCATAGTGCAGAGATACAGTTTTGGTCGCGAATAACGGTTTTGTCAGATTGGGTGTAAGACTTGTTATGTTACTTCAAGGAATCTAAAGTGGATGTGAGCTTTAATTGTCAACTAGCTCCACTGTCCTGGACAGCCAGCCCAGATAGCTGAGATGTGTGCCCAGGGGAGCGTGCTTGAACCGTACATGGATATAAGCACGGACATAAGTTTAAATGAATGAATGAATTTATTTTTCCAATGACACAATCCACAAATTAACACGTTTTGTTTTGAATGGTCATTGAACACTTACGGATCACCTGTAAAACTTAGCATTTGACAGTCTTACGGGCGTAGGACAAATTCCTTACGGGTAACACGCATTTTCAGGTGGGTTTTTTTTTTCATTATTATGATTTTTACATGACTCGTTATCATCTAAGTAAACCATCCTTCGTAATCCTTCGTGATTTTCGTTGTCCTTTAGTGAATCGGGAAACGGCCATTTTGTCGTATTTACTTTGGACGAGAGGTGCCACCTAGCGGATATATGTGCACTAATCAAAGTCTCACGTGATCTTGTACTTGTTAATAGTCTCGATTTTCATTTTCATGTTGCCTTGAATTTAAAAGCATCAGTTCCCCGTCCTTTTGCAGCTCGCTTATGGATTTCTTACGTATTTTTGTCCACAGTCTTACAGGTGTTGATCAGTAAAGGTTGGCATCTATGCAGACACTAAGAAATCCTTGTTACATTTGTTTCCTTTTTTTAAATTTTCAACAGCCAATGAAGGCCTTTGTTGCAAGTTAACCACGCCCTGCCACAGAATTGGGACCGGATGTTATGGAGAAGTTTCCAAAGGTTTGTTTATTAGACTTCCAAATAGTTTAACAGTTCCAGTTTTATGTGTCACATTTTATTATATAACATTTAGTGAAATATTTTAAAATATCAGTGAAATAAAAGTCTTATCAGTCACTCAGTGACGATAACATATTTTAGAGTGAAAATTTCACTATTTCACTCTAAAATGTGTTATCATCACTGCAGAAAGTGTTATCTTCACTGTAAGAAAACCGGAACTATTCTGCTGCTAGTATTTTAAAAATAAAGGTAAATTGCCAAAAGTTATATAATAAATAGAAAATGTCATGGTTTTTTTGTCAAATATGATTTACATCTCATCTCGTGAAGTTTGCTTCACTCGATGAGATATAAATCAGATTTGACAAAAGACATGAAATATCCTCTATATATTAAATGTTGACTTCGTTCAAGAATTAAATGGTCCTAAAGGCTCATACAAATTGGACGCGGCGCGTGCGTGCGGCCCAACTGTTGCGTCTGTGGCATTCGTTTTGGGATATATCCTATATGCGATTTTTATTCATTGCGACTGGCCGCATGACTTTTGTTGGCGCACAGATCGCACGCATCCAGTCTAGACGCTCTCGTTGAAACTAATGTATTTCGATTTTCTTTTAGCCAAACCGCACGCACGTACCGCATGCAGTCTATATCAACCTTTAAAGGGACATTCCTGAGTTTGCTGCAATTTTTTTATGATGTTATCGACTAACAGAGACTTTTTAACGATTGTAATTACATAGCAGATATATTTTTCTGCATAAAATATTAGTGGCTGTATATTAAACGTATTTCTGATCATTCTAATATTTGTACTACATGTAGGTTAAATGTCATCATATTTCCTAAAATATAGTTTTTTCGTACGTACGTAATTATTTGATGATAAAATCCAGTTTGGGCTTCTTACAAATATTAAGACGACCAGAAACACATTGGATATACAGACACTGATATTCCAAACCAGAAAATATATTTAATATGTAAGTATAATCGTAGAAACATTTTATTAGTCGGAAACATCTGAGAATGCATCAAACTTAGGAAAAAGTTATTTTAGGAAATAAAATGAAATTTAACCTAGTACAAAGAGTAGAACGATCAGAAACACGTTTAATATACAACCACTAATATTTTATGTAGAAAAATATAGTTGATATGTAATTACAATCGTTAAAAAGTCTCTGTTAGTTGATTGCAGCAAACTCAGGAATGTCCCTTTAAAGTTTGATTTGTTTAGCGACAGCGCTAGACCTCCTGAATTTAGTAACCATCGGCTATTGCATGTCAAAAACATTTGACAGTTGTGACATATAGTCTTAGAGGAAACCCGCTACATTTGGGTTTGTTTTTTTTCATTAGAAGCAAGATGTCTTTAATATGCATTTTCCACAGACATGACATCACATATCACGTCCTTTGATATACTGGTCGTGAGGCACTTGTTGGGACGGGAAAAACTCAATCAAAGAATGGGTCCACTGAGGTGGTTCGATCTTACGATGCTAGCACCTCAGTCGACCGCTCAACTGGCTGAACTAGATTAGCAAGCCTTGCTGATTTTCTCTTCCTTGCCATCACAGGATAAAGCCGATATCTTACGTCATTATCTGGTCTCTCTCTCCCTACCCCCTCTCTCTCTCTCCCTACCCCCTCTCTCCCTCTCTCTCCCTACCCCCCTCTCTCTCTCTCTCTCTCTCTCTCTCTTCTCCCTACCCTCTCTCTCTATCCCTCTCTCTCCCCCCACCCCCTCTCTCTCTCTCTCTCCCTACCCCCTCTCTCTCTCTCCCCACCCTCTCTCTCTCTCTCTCTCCCTCTCCTCTCTCCCCCCTCTCTCCCCCTCTCTCTCTCTCCCCTCTCTCTCTCTCTCCCCCCTCTCTCCCCCCCTCTCTCTCTCTCTCCCTACCCCCTCTCTCTCTCTCTCTCTCCTCCCTACCCCCTCTCTCTCTCTCCCTACCCTACCCCCTCTCTCTCTCCCTCTCTCTCCCTCTCCTCTCTCTCTCTCATCTCTCCTCTCTCTCTCTCTCCTCCTCCCTACCCCCTCTCTCTCGTCCTCTCTCTCCCTCTCTCTCTCCTCCTCTCTCTCCCTCTCTCTCTCTCTCCTCCCCCCCCTCTCTCTCTCTCCCTCTCCCCCCTCTCTCTCTCCCCTCCCTCTCCCTAGCCCCCTCTCTCTCTCTCTCTCTCTCTCTCTCTCTCCCCTCTCTCCCCCCCTCTCTCTCTCTCTCTCTCTCTCTCTCTCTCTCTCTCTCTCTCTCTCTCTCTCTCTCTCTCTCTCTATATATATATATATATATATCATTAAGAAAAACATAATAAAAGAAATAAACTTGTACTAAGCGCGGATCATATGCAACTAATTCAATGAAAAATATGTAAGAGTGTCTATTCAAGTGAGAGAACAAAAGTCCTGAGCAAGAGGGGTCTGGACCCCCTCGACCCCCCTCCCCACACCCTGGATCCGCGCCTCTGTATACGCGCGAGTGGTTATTCACGATAGGCCTAAACATTGATGTTTATCTTGATGAACTAATGCGTGGGTGTTAAAGGCATACTGTCACGGATTTAAGGACCTTATTTTTCTAAAAATGGATAATAAATTAAAAATTTTTACATTAATTGTTGGAAACCAAATCTAGCTATTGCATCGCCTTAACTGAACCATGATGGAGTGAAATCCATGTCAACCCTCTCGACAATTTTTGTTTTTGAATTATGGACCATTGCCATAATTCAATTATTTTTACAAAATATCATTAATAAATCTTCCTGCCTCTCGTGATGTTGACCAGGAAAAAAAAAAGCAGGGTCGGGAGGCAATATTTCGACCACTAATCTAAAAATATTTTTAATTCTTCTTTTTTTTCTGTCTCGCTCTCTAGCCAAGATCCACAACATTCACGTCGTTGCAGTCAAGACACTTAAAACTGGCATGATGACACCAGCGAAATTTCTGGAAGAAGCTCAGAAGATGCACAAGTTACGTCACGCTAAACTCGTCACGCTGATTGGAGTGTGCACGCTCAGCGAACCCATCTACATCATCACAGAGTTCATGGAAAATGGATCGCTTCGGGAGTTCATGAGAGATTCGGACAACAAACAGCATCTGAAGCTGCCTGAAATTATTAACATTGCGGGACAGGTAAACACAGGTTGATTGATGGTAGGCATTTGGAGGCTATATAGATCACAGCTACCCCAAAACAGAAACCCCAAGTACTTATACAATAGTTACAAGAATAAGAATAATGTATTTGCATAACACCCGCATATGGGCAGAGCAAAAACAACAATGCAATATACATCTTTATCCTATAACTTACCCATGATATCCATGTCATAAACCCATGTGATAATTTACTTTATTAACCCGGTTAATAACGGTATGCAAATCAGCAAGGTCTCTAGGTAATTTGTTGCTGTGGATGGGTCATTTGCTTATAAGCCAACAAGGCCTGTATACCTGAACGTAACATTTTCAAAGATTTGTTTGAAACGCGTGACGTCAAACTAATTTGTGTGAATCGTGATGACGTCATATTACCGATGGCGGCAACTTTAGTACTGTGATTTACTAACTTTTTTTTTTATTAAAATGTTATTTTAGGATTGTTAAAGATAAATAGAATTCGCTACTCGTGTTTTTTAATATGTAAAATATCAACCTCGAGAAATACCGATTAACATAGACTCGGTTGATATTTTCCATATTAAAATACACTCGTGACGAATCCTCTATATCTGCAATAACAATAACATAAATATACATTAATTACATGCACAAACATCTGCATCAACAAATACATATGTAATTTAAGCCTTATAAATATTGTAATACTAATATATTTAGGTAAAGCAAATATTGTCAAAAGTGTAGAGCCATGAAAAACCTTCAATTCGCCCCTATGGGATCTGTGAATTATTTTTCACGAATCCACACACCCTCGTACATTCTCCATTAGTTTATACAGACGTGAAATGCAAGGAATTTGAAATTACTTCCAACTCATATGCTTTCACGCAACTTAAAGCATCTCTTTACAAAACTACAAATGATGGGGCATAATTCCGGAATATTGTTGCGTGTAAGAAACATAACTATAGCACACTCGGCGTTATTGGTTGGGGATACCTGTTTTATAGATACCGTAGATCTACTAAATACGATGAATCACTAACCAGAATGATGACTGACGCTATTCCATAGTTTTAACTCGTGCGTACTGGTGGGGCAGGATATGCACCACTTTTGCGAACACCTGACATAATTACTGATTTGACAGTGATTCGTGAGTGCATGTCACTAGGTCTGAGCTCTGTCTCGTGCTTCGAACCATCCAGTGTACCGCGATTGGTATATCAAAGGCAGTGGTATGTGCTGTCCTGTCTATGGGATGGTGCATATAAAAGATTCATTGCTGATAATGGAAAATGTAGCGGGTTTCCTCTCTAAGGCTAATTACCAAATGTTTGACATCCATTAGCTGGTGATAAATAAATCAATGTGCTCTACTGGTGTCGTTAAACAAAACAAACGTTTTAACTGTCCGGTACTAGTTTTGATTTCGTAAGCAAGTCTGGGAGTGGCAATCCTCTTTTCGGCGGTGCAGGAAGGAAGAAGGAAATGTTTTATTTAAGGACGCACTCAAAACACTTTATTTACGGTTATATGGCGTCAGACATATGGTTAAGGACCACACAGATTTTGAGAGGAAACCCGCTGTCACCACTACATGGGCTACTCTTTCCGATTAGCAGTAAGGGATCTTTTATTTGCGCTTCCCACAGGCAGGATAGCACAAACCATGGCCTATGTTGAACCAGTTATTGATCACTGGTCGGTGCAAGTGGTTTACACCTACCCATTGAGCCTTGCGGAGTACTCACTCAGGGTTTGGAGTTGGTATCTGGATTCGACTGGGATCCGAACCCAGTACCTACCAGCCTGCAGACCGATGGCCTAACCACGACGCCACTGAGGCCGGTAAAATTAAATCGTTAGGCGGTGCAAGTGAGGGATGAAATTGGCAGTGAATGAAATCCTTGTTAGTGGCTGTCCTCCTATAGACAAAACACTAGATAGAGATTCATGGATTCGACCACCACTTTGCCAAATGCCCATTCGACTTTGCATTGTGCAAATGTACGGGGATAAAAAGAAAGGAATATTTCATTTTAACGACGCACTCAACACATTTTCTTTACGGTTATATCATCAGACGTATGGTTACGGACCACTCAGATAATGAGAGTGGAAACCCGCTGTCGCCACACAATGGGCTACTCTTTCCGATTAACAAGCAAAGAAGGAAGGAAGGAAAAGTTTTATTTGATAGACCACTATTCGGGGTCATCCGTGAGATCCGGCCAGACGATCCATAACAGAGCGACTTGGGCTGCATCTCCACGCCTTCCAGCACCAAAACTAAGGCAGTTTAATTTATTATGTTATATTAGATTTCTAAGGTAGCTCAGTGGTGAAACGCTCGGGCTGATCCCAGTCGGTGGGTTCATTGGGTTATTTCTCGTTCTAACCAGTGCATCACGGCTGGTAAACAAAGTCCGTGGTATAGTGCATAAAAAGATCCCTTGCTACTAATGGGGGGAAATGAAAATCATGTAACAGGTTGCCTCTACTTAAGACTGTCAAAATTACCAAAATGTTTGACATCTGATAACCAATGATTAATAAACCAACGTGCTCTAGTGGTGTCATTAAACAAAACAAATTTAGATTTTAGATGGTATGAATTTCCTGTCCAGCCAAAGTTACGTCCACCGAGATCTACGTGCAGCCAACATATTAGTGGGAAGTGACCTGAACGTAAAGATCGCCGACTTCGGACTTGCCAAAGTAATCAGTGAAGACGCAAAACAAACCCTGCGTGGAAGTACGTATAACTGAACATGATCCCATCTTTAGGATTAGTTTACTGTTCACTTCCACATCGCAGTCCTTGTTCAGATCACGACCTCGTGACGCAGAATACTAATTCACACGAGTGTGCAGGATCCTACAAATAAATTTGTCTTCATTCATACATCCATTTGTTGGAACAATCCGTCTGTCCATCCATCCATCCATCTATTCATTCATGCATACATCAATCTATCCATCCATCTATTTATTCATCCATGCATCCATCTATCTATTCATCCATGCATCCATCTATTCATCCATGCATACATCGATCCATCTATCTATCTGTTCATCCATGCACACATTCATCCATTCATCCATCTATTTATTCATCCACGCATGCATCCTCCGTCAGTCCATCCATCTAATTATATATCCGTCAATCACCCCATCCATCTATCTGTTCGTCCGTCCATTCATCCATCCATCCATACACTCATCAATACATACACGGTTTCAATTATGTATCTGTTCATAGATTTAAAGGGACATTCCCGAGTTTACTGCATTGTATGGTGTTTCTCTTAAAGGGACATTCCTGAGTTTACTGCATTGTAAGATGTTTCTCTTAAAGTGACATTCCCGAGTTTGTTGCATTGTATGGTGTTTCTCTTAAAGGGACATTCCTGAGTTTACTGCATTGTAAGATGTTTCTCTTAAAGTGACATTCCCGAGTTCGTTGCATTGTAAGATGTTTCTGTTAAAGGGACATTCCCGAGTTTGCTGCATTGTAAGATGTTTCTCTTAAAGGGACATTCCCGAGTTTGCTGCATTGTATGATGTTTCTCTTAAAGGGACATTCCCGAATTTGCTGCATTGTAAGATGTTTCTCTTAAAGGGACATTCCCGAGTTTGCTGCATTGTATGATGTTTCTTTTAATGGGACATTCCTGAGTTTGCTGCATTGTATACGAAAACAAATATTTTAGGAAATAAATGAAATTTAAACCAGTACAAATATTAGAATGATCAGAAACACGTTTAATATACAGCTACTAATATTTTATGCAGAAAAATATATTTAAAATTTAATTACAATTGTCAAAAAGTCTGTTAGTCGATAACATCTAAAAAATTACAGCACACTCAGGAATGTCCCTTTAAGCAATCCATCAAACTCCCAATCCTTCTAGCCATCTACCTGTTCATTAATACCTTTATAAGCACATATGCCTAAAACATAAAGTCATACTATTAAAATTACCAATGTCATTTTTTTTAGGTCTTCAGAAACAAATTGATGCCAACAAAAATAATGAACCTACAATACTTAAAAGGCATATTGTCACAGACCACTGACCTACTTAAAGGCATATTGTCACATACCACAGACCACTGACCTACTTAAAGGCATATTGTCACAGACCACTGACCTATTTAATGGTCGAACTAAGTATTACCTGAACAAATATAATTTGATTTGTCCCTAAATGTACTTTATTCAACCATCTTCATTACCACCATACTCCATTTATTAATGACATTTTGTAAAATAATTGAATTATGGCAATGGTCCATAATTCAAAAACTAAAATTGCCGAGAGGGATGACATGGATTTCACTCCATCATGGTTCAGTTAAGGTGGTGTGATAGCTAGATTTGGTTTCCAACAATTGATGTAAGTTTTATTTATTATCCATTTTTAGAGAAATATGGTCATTAAATCCGTGACAGTATGCCTTTAATGGAAACAAAACGTGCCTAGCGTAAACCAGTTGTCAAATTTTAGAGATGAGGCGGAATGCCAAAGGAACTTTGGGGGAGGTTTGGAGGGGATCTTAAATATATATATATATATATATATATATATATATATATATATATATATATATATATATATAATAAAATTATAACTGCCTCTGCCCCCCCCCCCCCCCCCTTAGATCCGCCTCTGGATAAGTAATTTGATGTGTTACTTAAGTTTTTCAGAAATGCTGTGGATATGTTTAACATTAGTAATTTGCTTGATATGAGCTTTTTGTCTTCGTTTTTTTTTCTTTCTTTCTTTGAAAAAAAGTGGATATTCTTACAACTAATTTACTGTCTCTGTGCTTTGGATTTTTTTGTTCAGATTAATAGTGGTTATTTCTATGATAACAAAATTGCTTTATTTGTGATACTTTTTCTCGTTCAGAAATGAAGTTCACAGTCAAATGGATGGCACCGGAAGCTGCGCTGAACAATGCATTTTCGATCAAATCAGACGTCTGGTCATTTGGTGTGCTTATGTACGAGATGATCACACTTGGACGAATTCCATATGCGGGTAGGCCTGCCTTTAAATATAGAATGTAGATATGTATTCACTGCAGATGATAATGATGCTATTATGATGATGAAAAACGTTTGTTTTTGTAATGTATATAGCACTAATACCAATAGCGATATAGAAAGTAGAGTGCGGACGTGTTTCCCACTATCATTTATGAGTTGAGTTTGTTGAACCAGGACATTACAATTTTGTTTAACGACACCACTAGAGCACATTGATTTATTAATCATCGGCTATTGGATGTCAAACATGCCATGATGTGGTAATTTTTTGACACTGTCATAGTGAGGGAACCTATATTATTATCATTAGTAGCAAGGGATCTTTTATATGCACCACCCCACAGACAGGATAGCACAAACCACAGCCTTTGATATACCAGCAGAGGTTGAATTTTTTATTTTTTTACCACTATCCCAAAGGAATAGTGAATTTCAAAAAATACTATTCTGTCTAAAAATGTACTATCCCTTCAATTATTAATATACCACTAGTTTTCCTGACTGTTCTACGTCGCCCTGTACAACATTGCATAACAAATAATTGTTTATATACCAGTCTATGCATTACTGCGTACTAGCTGGAATTACAAACGAACTCACTCCAAACATTAGTCTCGATCAAAAAGACGTTTATTTTGTACCGGTAGGTGCATGAGAAAGGTCTTAGTAGCGCGAGGATTTGTTCTGCAGAAAAATGTAGCTGACGAAAAAGCGTAAGCGGAATAGTCACAGGCGATTTTCGGTATTCCGTGCTTTATTTTCACTTTCATGACGGAATATTGGAAGAATTTTTTTACTATTTCGTTTCGAAATTTACGATTTGCGGAATAGCGTAAAATTCGACCCCTGACCAGTCGTGGCGCACTGAATGGAACGAGAAATAGCCCAATGGGTCCACCGACGTGGATCGATACCAAACCGACCGCCTATCAAGAGAACACTTTACCGGCAGGACTTCTAGATTATGGTAGCGCTACTCCTATGGCTAGTGGTATTCAATGTTGGGCTAGTAAAAAACTACTATTGCCATGCCCGACGGCTAGTGAAAAGAAATTGTCAAATGTTGCAGTTAAGTCTATTTTGTAAATATGAAAATCATGCCCCCACCCCAAATCCCCAATGTCAGTGATTTTAAGCTCTACTTCCCTCTTTAGGTGACATATCTGATTATTACTATTATTTAGTAAAATTGTATTAACTTAAAGTAAAGTAGGGCTAGTGAATTTTTAATTGTGGCTAGTACATTTTTAAAATTACTGATCCCATGGCTAGTGAATTTTACATTTTCCATTATCAGCAAGGGATCTTTTATATGCACCATTCACAGACAGGATAGCACATACCACGGCCTTTGATATACCAGTCGTGGTACACTGGATAGTACGAAGCACCAGACCGAGTTCAGCACTGCATTCATGAATCACTGTCAAAACTGTGCTATGTCCTGCCCCAGCTAAGATGATTATGACATTGTCATGACGATTATCGTTATACTAAGATGATAATGCTGATGATAATCAGTAAAATGACGATGATTAGCTACTGATGATGATAATTTAAAGGGAAATTCCTGAGTTTTCTGCCATTTTTAAGATGTTATCGACTAACAGAAACTTTTTAACGATTGAAATTACATATCAAATATATTTTTCTGCATAGAATATTAGTGGCTGTATATTAAACGTGTTTCTGATCGTTCTAATATTTGTACCAGGGGTCGAATTTTACGCTATTCTGCTATTCCGCAAATAGTAAATTTCGAAACGGAATAGTAAAAAAATTCTTCCAATATTCCATCATGAAAGTGAAAATAAAGCACGGAATACCGAAAATCGCCTGCGACTATTCCGCTTACGCTTTTTCTTCAGCTACATTTTTCTGCAGAACAAATCCTCGCACTACTAAGTCCTTTCTCATGCACTTACCGGTACAAAATAAACATCTTTTTGATCGAGACTAATGCCTGGCGTGAGTTCGTTTGTAATTCCAGCTAGTACGCAGTAATGCATAGACTGGTATATAGACAATAGTTCGTTACGCAATGTTGTACAGGGCGACGTAGAACAGTCGGGAAAACTAGTACATTAATAATGGAAGGGATAGTACATTTTTAGACGGAATAGTGTTTTTTTAATTCACTATTCCTTTGGGATAGTGGTAAAAAAAAAAAAAAAATCAACCCGTGTACTAGGTTAAATTTCATTTATTTCAACAAAAAAATAATAATTAAATTGTACTTGAAATTATTTGAAGACAAAATCCAGTTTGCAGGGCTGCCAACCATTACGATTTATGCGGAATCATTACGATTTTCCATCTCTTATTACGCCATTACGCCCGTAATCTGAAAGATTACGGCAAATCCGCGTTTTCCTGGGGGTTTTGGGTTGTTGTTTTTTGTAATAACCACGAATCACATAAATTGGACTCGCCCAACCAGGGCCGTACCCTGACCAAAATATAAATAATAATTTTTAACATACTATAAAGATTAAACATTTCTATGCTATTACTGGAGATATATAAAAAAAAAAAAGAACAAGATTCTCGGGGGGGGGGGGGGCGGCTGCCCCCCCCCCTGCCCCCCCGGAGGGTACGGCCCTGCCAACTAGCCGCAAATGCGTACTGAAGTTTTTTTGCACGCGCGCAACGCACTTCGGGATAGACGTAGCTTGTGAAACGACACCATTTTGTAAAGATGTCGGAAAAAATGCGAACGATCAGAGCCATATGAACTGTGCAAAGCTCAGAAAAAGCCAAAAGTAGTACAGAAGTATAAACAGGACTACAGCAATGAGTGGCCTGTTTTGAAGGCCAGTTCTGTTAGTAATACTAGTGCATTTTGCACTTTATGTCGTGTTGATTTTTCTGTTGCCCATGGCGGGAAAAATGATTGCCAAAGGCACATCAAAACGAAGAAACACCAGGACATCGTTGAGGCCAGCGATAAAACAATTCATAAACAAATATCTGGATATTTTACACAGCAAAAGGGTTTATACGACGGGTCACAATTCACGCGAAAATGATTACTCTTTCCCGTTTTTAAATGTTGGCAGCTATGAGTTTGGGGTGCTTACAAATATTAAGACGACCAGAAACACATTGAAAATACACACTGATATTCTAAACCAGAAAATATATTTAATATGTAAATGTAATCGTAGAAATATTTTATTAGTCGGAAACATCTTACAATGCAGGAAACTCAGGAATGTCTCTTTAAGTAGGCCTATATATGATATTGTAGTAAAATGTCAGATGCACATAAAAGATCCCTTGCTACTAATGGAAACATGTAGCGGGTTTCCCCTCTAAGATTATACGTCAAAATTACCATGTTTCGCGATGGTTAATAAATCAATGTGCTCTAGCGGTGTCTTTAAACAAACAAAATAAACATTTTGGCAGGATGTTGCTTAGGGGTAGTGCACTCACGTGTAATATGGGTCGTAAGACCGATTTCCTTTAATGGACTTGTGCCCCCCCCCCCCCCCCCCCATCCCTACCAGTAGCTCTACGATTTATACATCAAAACCTGTAGTACCTGTATTTCATCTCCTGTCGGGACGGGGCGTAGCCCAGTGGTAAAGCGCTCGCTTGATGCGAGGTCGTTATAGAATGGATCCCCATCGGTGGGACCATTGGGCTATTATTTGTTCCAGCCAGTGCACCACGACTGGTATATCAAAGGCCATGGTATGTGCTATCCTGTCTGGGATGGTGCATATAAAATATACTTCATATTAATAAAAAAAAATGTAGCGGGTTTCCTCTATGACTATACGTCAAATTTACCAAATGTTTGACATCCAGTAGCCGATGAATAATAAATCAATGTGATCTAGTGGTATCGTTAAACAAAACAAACTTTTTTTTTTGTCCTGTCAATGAGAAAGTAGAAGAAAATATCCTTTGGTGCTTTTGATTTATCAAAGACCATTGCTTGTGATATTCTGTCTGTGGGATGGTGCACATAAAAGATCCCTTGCTACTAATGGAACAAATGTAGCGGGTTTCCTTTCTAAGATTATATGTAAAAATTACCAAATATTTCACATCCAATAGTCGATGATTAATAAATCAGTGTGCTCTAGTGGTATCGTTAAACAAAACAAACTCTCTTTTTTGTCCTATCGATGAGAAAGTAGAATATAATATCCTTTAGTGTTTTTGATTTAGCATTTCTCTCTCGTTTTACTTTCAGGAATGAGAAGTGCTGAAGTGATGCAAAAAGTATGCAATGGTTACCGAATGCCTAAGCCCACTGGCTCCGCCATCGGATGTCCAAACTGGTACTACGAGACAATGCTCAAATGTTGGAACGACAATCCCGAAGCAAGACCAACCTTTGAACACCTCTATAACACATTATGCCGACGAATGCGCTAATGAGCCTGAAACTTATAAAAAAAAACCTCAATCTCAGTTGATATTGTTGAGCAATGAAAACCACTGACTTATTAAGAGAAAATGAACGAGGGAACTCAATACCCATGTTAGGGTGTGACAAAACATCTAGGACAAACGAGCGAAAACAGGCGTTAACAAACGAACATATTCAGTGCTAAATAAGGACAATGGAAGAGACAGATAGATAGATAAATAGATAGACAGAGAGACATACAGACAAAGAGACAGAGACACACACCATCGGACTACAGGCTGGTGGGTACAGGGTTCGCAGACCGGTACCGGCTCCCACCCAGAGCCAGTTTTAACGACCCAGTGGGTAGGTGTAAGACCACTACACCCTCCTCTTCTCTCTCGCTAACCACTAACCACTAACAACTAACCCACTGTCCAGGACAGACAGCCCAGATAGCTGAAGCGTGTGCCCAGTACAGCGTTCTTGAACCATAGTTGGATATAAGCACGAAAATAAGTTGAAATGAAATGAGAGAGAGACAGAGACAGAGAGAGAGAGAGAATGTGAGCGGGATGGAGAGACGGTGGAGAATGCGTTATTTTTTGTGTGTTACTGCGTAGGTGCGCAATCATGTTAATAGAGCAGACAGTGATTGAGTCAGACCTATGTTTATAAATGTCTGGCAGGGAAAATTGCAAACATAGAAAGGAACACTTTGTTCTGTGCACCAAGCAACAAATAAACTCGTTAACATTCAATGTAAACAATCCAATTGAAGTAGATCTCTTACTATTTGCTCTTTGATAGTATAAATGTACTTGTGTGAGTTTTGTTGTTGTTGTTGTTTTGTTTTTATTATTTATCATTGTTTAAGTATAGATTTATTGAATTTATTTATATATTGATTTAACTCTTGCGTGTAGCGTATGCTCAGTAAACAGTCAATAGACTAACCGTGCTAGATCGTTCAGAAAGGTAAACAGTATTTGATTTAAAGGGACATTCCTGAGTTTGCTGTAATTTTTAAGACGTTATCGACTAAAATAATTTTTAACGATTGTAATTAAAAATCAGATATATTTTTTTTGCATAAAATATTAGTGGCTGTATAATAAACGTGTTTCTGATCGTTCTAATATTTGTACTAAGTTAAATTTTATTTTGTTTCCTAAAATAATATAGTTTCGTACGTACGAAATTATTTGAAGACAAAATCCAGTTTGGGCTTACAAATATTGCACCACGGTGAGGTCACAGCACGCGCAGGGGTAACACACTTAAAGTATACAGCTTAACTTATGTTTTAAAAACTGTTGCACTGATGTTGTCCCCCTTGTCTTGGACCAAACTATCTAGCGAACAGTTTAAATTCCTGGGTTTTTTTTTTACGACGCCACTAAAGGCCCAATGAACATCTACTCTTAGAGAGGAGGTCACCCGCTACATATTTCCATTAGCAGCAAGGGATCTTATATATTCGCCATCCCACAGACTTGATTGCACATGCCAAATGATCGCATATACCACTGCCTATGGTATATCAGTCGTTGTGCACTGACTGGAACAAGAAATAGCCCGATGGGCCCATTCAGACCGCCGATCTTATCGGAGGTCGGACTCGGGATGGGCGTGTTCGAAACCCTAGTGGTATATGGGCACGTTAAACTAGTTACCATCATCATCATCATCATCATCATCATCATCGATGGGCCCATTGACGGGGATTGGTCCTAGACTTGGCGTCCGATAGTTAATAATTGTAGTTAATCAATGTGCTCTAGTTGTGTCGTTATACAAAACAAACTTTACTTTAGTTCGACATTTTAAGACAGAGTCGTGCGGATAATTGATTTCAAATAATAGATACAGACACATGGGCGTATGGGGACTATTTGATTTAGGGGGGATGGAGGGGTTGATTTGCCCGAAATTTTCCTCAGATAAAAACTGCCCGAATTTTCCCCACTGTTTTGCCCGAATTTGAGGGGGGGGGGGGCAATTGCCACCCCCACCCCCGGGGCGTACGCCCATCTTCAGACAAGACACCACCATTCCTAGTGGCGTTACTTTGTGTACCAATAATTTAATAGGGCCTCCACGAGTCCAAACTATGGCACTCGAGTATTCGAGGGTCAAACTCGACCCGGAACCGAGTACCCGACACTTACACTATATGGTGATGAGATTAAGGAATGTAGTAAAACAGCATTATGTATCTTAGTTCTAGCGCTGAACATGGATGCCAAATCATGCCATTGTATTGCATTTACAAACCGGTTGATACGTTCAGTATTGTGACGGACGGACGGCCAGATTAAAAAGAGAAACTAGCGCATGGTCGTATAATAATTGTGTAACTTATATCGTTGATTATCTACTGTTGAAATTATTGTCCTACATTGTCCATTGTGTTGTAGTTGATCATTGTATTCCACCTTGTACGTGTACTAGAGTCCTGTGAACGGACTCGAGTCTTGCTAGACTCGACCCTCGAGTACTCGTGGAGACCCTAGTACCAGTAATATCTTTTCAGTATTTCTTCGGTGATTACAAGCAAGTTGATCATTGTAGTATGTAACTTGTTATTTTGATTACTGATTGATAAACAATGCGACATCTCCAACGTCAGGAACGTCTCAGGACTGTAGGCATTGTCCAAGTTGGCACCACCCAGCGAATTGTGGCCCGTAGACTTAATGTGGCACAATCGGTAATTAGCTGAACGTGGGCCCGATATCAACAAACCAGAAAGGTGGATGATCGTCAACACAACTCCGGTTCAGGACCGCTTCAATAGGACTTACACGTTGAAGAATCGAGGTCAGTCAGCCAATCAACTCCGTGTTACAACTGGCGTTGGTGTCTGGTCAGACGACTCTACGTTACCCCACGTTTGACTGTGAGACATATTACCCAAACATTTGACTGTGAGACATATTACCCCACATTTGACTGTGAGACATTACCCCACATTTGACTGTGAGACATATTACCCCACATTTGACTGTGAGACATATTACCCCACATTTGACTGTGAGACATATTACCCCACATTTGACTGTGAGACATTACCCACATTTGACTGAGACATATTACCCCACATTTGACTGCGAGACATATTACCCCACATTTGACTGCGAGACATATTACCCCACATTTGACTGTGAGACATATTACCCCACATTTGACTGTGAGACATTACCCCACATTTGACTGCGAGACATATTACCCCACATTTGACTGTGAGACATATTACCCCACATTTGACTGCGAAACATATTACCCCACATTTGACTGCAAGACATATTGCTGCCAGACGTCAATGATGTAGACATTGGGCTAACAGGCGTTGGACTCGGGTAATGTTTTCAAACGAGTCCAGATTCACACTAGACTTCCATGATCGACGACAGCGTGTCTGGCGAAGTCCCAATGAAGGTTAACGTTCGTCCTTATGACCGATTTGGAGGCTCCGTTATGGTGTCGGGTGGCATCACCATGACTGCTAGAAACCAGCTGCATATTGTTCATGGGAGGGTCACTGGGCAGTAATACCATAACAACATCCTTGCACCGATCATTGCGCCCTTCGCACGTCAGGCTGCACGCCATTTGAAAAAACCCAAAACAAATTCAGAACAACAACGCCCGTGATCACCGGATTCTACTGGTCACTGCGTATCTGCAGCAACAGAACATCACCACACTACCGTGACCAGTCCTAATCCCAGACCTTTCACCCATTGAGCACATGTGGGACATCATCAGACGACGTCTTCGAGAACGTCAACGTCAACGTCAGCCAACCAATTGCCGCTCTCCAAGAGAAATGGGACAGGATCCCTCAAAATGTTATTGGACGTTTAATCAGGAGCATGACACGTTGGATTCGTGTGTGCTTGGCGAACCGCGAGGGATTTTACCCGTTACTAGTGCAAATATTGAAAACGTCAAAATGACAAATCACCCCTATTGGATATATGTGTGTTCTGCGGACCTACATCACTATCCTGACTATAACCTTTAATACGAATCCCATAATTGTCACATGAGTGCTTGTGTTTTACCATTACTTAGTATTGCAATAAAAATTAATGGTAAAACACAAGCACTCATGTGACAATTATATTGTGTTATAGTTATTTGAATATCCCTTACTTATTTTGAATATTATATTACACTAAAATTTTTATTCCTTTTAAATCAGCCCATTGGGCTATTTCTCGTTCCAGTACTCCACAAGGCCGTGGTATGTACTATCCAGTCTGTGGGATGGTGCATATAAAACACCCCTTGCTGCTAATCGAAAAGAGTAGCTCATGTGGGATGACAGCGGGTTTCCTCTCTTAATATATGCGTGATCCTTAACCACATGTCCGACGCCAAATAACCGTAAATAAAATTTGTTCAGTGCGTCGTTAAATAAAACATTTCCTTCGTTCCTTCCTTTTGATTCAATTGTATCCGTTGTTTAGAAATTTCGGTCTGTACAACCACACGTTTTGGTCAGGTCTAGTAGTTTGTTATTAAGAGTAGTCTATCTTGCATTAACTAAAGATGGCGGGAAGAGGTCGAGGACGTGGTAGAGGTTTGCTTGCAGCTATTAAACCTCAAATAACGACGGAATCGGGGGCTGGCGGCGATCACTCGTCTGCTAGGATCATACAGAGTGTAGGTTTAATTGGAACTGTCTCCCAAAGACTAATTTGCTTTCGAAAGAACATTAGCAGGGTTGAAAATTAACATAAAAACCATGGACTGTCAACTCGCTGGTCTGCCGTCTGGTCACCAGCAGCCTGAGCATGGCCAGTTGAAGAAAAATCTTACCGGCCCTTCTCAAATTCAGCTACCCCTCCAATTATCACATTGAAATTTAACTGAAGAGCCAAAATCAAAACTAGATTCATTTTGGGACACCCTAATCTGAATGGAGTCCGGCGATTTCGCCGTAAATTCCATATATACTACTGGGCGAAATCGCCGTACTCTATATACTGTTATACATATAAGCAGACGGAATGTCACTGTTTATTACAATAAATTGGTTATTATAATAATATTTAATTAATGTTTTGGGTTTGATACTGTTCTTTATTCCCAAGCTTTAGTTTTTTCTGTCATTGCTTTTGTTCAGTTTACTCCATATCAGCAAGGTTGGGCGAGATCGCCAACTTTTTGTGTACCATTTCATTGTACACTTACTTATTGTTTGAGAACATATTAATGTAACAAATTAATAAAATTCAAACTGAAACTCCATCTGTCTGTTTTCTGTCTTCCATACTGTTTACAACAAAGTTGGCCCGACTGACAGTACTTTAAGCTTATTATTATTCAGTGCATGTTTTGGGTTTGATATTGGTTTCTCAAAAAGTTGGGCGTGGTCGCCGACATGTTTGTGTGTTCCATTTCATAGTACACTTATATATTACAAATTAATAAAATGTCAAACTGAAAGCTTGTGTATGTTTTCTTTTTTCGATATGTTCTTTACATCTACAGTTTTATAGAACTGATCACATTAAATTACCAGTAACAGAAAACTAACGAGATAAGATACAAGGACAGATATAAAGATATATTGCTTATTAGCATTTCACGATTTCAGTTTCATTACAGGGAAATTATAATTCATTATAACAGTTTATGTCTATATGTTGATTAGAGTTCACTATTATTAGTGTTATTCGTCTTTAAAACGGTATGCACAGTGGTCACTGCGAGAAAACTATACTCACAAGAAACACTTTAACAGGCAAAGACAGAAAAAAAGGACACATCACATTTGATTTGAACATTGTTCGTATCATTTTATGCAGTAAATGATAGTAATATAAACATTTTAAATAATAAAATTCCTCTTTAGTTAGATATATATAGTACAGCGATTTTGCCCAGCAGTATATGGAAGTTACGGCGAGATCGCCCTACTTCATCTGAATGACGAACGACGGACAAATATTAACAATGAATGCTCCCTTCAACCCTTGGCCAAGTTGTAAACTGAATGACAGAAATATTGACAGACACAATGCATTATTTATGTGAATAATTATTATAATATAATATTATATCTATGGAATGCATATACTAGAATCATGTCATAGCTATTTAGAAAGAGAATGACAGAAGCCTAATTTATACTGAAACACTGACTAGGAAGAAAAACCCCCACACAAAGTTAAACGCCTTAACACGGTGACAAAATATAACTTTCAGAAATGGAATGACAAACGAATGACAGTCTTGAAATTCAAACTGTTATCCACTTAGGTAAAATATCTGACCGTTACCCCCCCCCCCCCCCCCCCCCCCCCCCCAAAAAAAAGAGATTAAAATGGATATGGATTAGAGCTACTCAGCTAGGGTTAGGGTTAGAACAGTATCTATGATATCATTTTAGAAATGGAATGACAAACAGAATGACAGTTGTGGAAGGACTAAAAATGTGATTCTGTGTGTATATTG
This sequence comes from Gigantopelta aegis, assembly GCF_016097555.1. NCBI lineage: Eukaryota > Metazoa > Mollusca > Gastropoda > Neomphalida > Peltospiridae > Gigantopelta > Gigantopelta aegis. The sequence goes on along the minus strand of NC_054703.1, from coordinate 28,470,827 downwards.
TATCCGATTTCCCCTACAGTTTAATGTGCTTGGTTTCAGAAATGGAATGACAAACAGAATGACAGTCTTTTCTCTTGAAACAGTAATTGTTTTGTGCATACACAGTTTATTGACTTATCGTATACGCAAATATTTTCGCGGCTAAAATAATTCGCGATCGGGCTTTCATTTTACATTTTCGCGAGGAATTATTTTGGAACTGTTTCCCCCGATAATAAAATCAAAATTACCCATATTTCATTTGCCAAACTCTTTTCAATGACAATTTCACGCACATGCTGTCAGCAAGACGTCATTGTTGTATGTATGTCTGATAAGACATGTTATTGATGGAACACGCACATGCGATGCAAAAAATTTAAAAACGTAAATATCAGAAGAAATAACTTAATTATTGGTGGTACACAAAAACTTCCATTCAAGGTTACAAAGAACAAACAAAACTGAGGTTACGTAAGTTGACTTACGTGCAACTGTGTGTCACTTCGATCAAATCCACGTGACCAGGCAGGTTAACAGAATCACGTGACCTTGCAGACCTCTGACTGCTTGATTCTGATATGGGTTGGGCGTGTAGAGATAAGATTATATATTATAACATGAATTCCACGTAAACGTACACCAATCGACCAAAAATCTAAAATTGTGGAATTGCTCCATACTTGGTATTTTTTAATGTACTGATATCTTATATTAATGAAACAACAGGTTTTGGGAAATTCACGTCCGTATTTTTATTTTTATTGCGTCCCGAATGCAAGTTACAACCGGAAGACGGATAAAGTTTGTTGTGTTTACATTTTAAAAATATTTTCATTGAAGAAAATCTGCCGGTAGCACATCTTCTTTTAAAGGTACAAATAAATATTTGGTTTTGTTTTAATCAGTGAACCACGATGCACATTTTGATATATAGTTTATGAGAATGAATTGTGTAGGTTTTTCCACAGATGATTTATGTATATAAAGCAAGTTTTTATTATCTTTATATATGCTTGTAAATGAAAGAAAATGTATAAATCGCACGCATGATTCCGTCACGTCAAATATGTGATTCCGTCACAATCTTCATGATTGGTTGGTCTAAAAAATTAATCAGTTAACCAACAAAGGAAAGTAGTTTCATTTGAAGAGGTAAAATAGAAACATGAAAAATTGTAAGTTGTTCAAGTAACTATTAATAGACAGCAGAGTTTTATCTGTGTTTGTGTTGTATCGTAAAATTTTCCAAAGTGCCTGTGATTCCGTCACGAAAGTTCAGTCATTGATAAAATATTAACTTCTAACCGTAGACTCGTGGGTTAGGCCGGATAGTGCAGGTCAGCAAGGAAGGGGATCGAGTCCCCCCCACCGATTACGAGGAGACAGTTCGAGACAGACGTCCTACAAAACGAGGATCGAGTCCTATATAATATATCTGAGCTATATATGCTCATGATAAAAGAAAGTAGGTTACTTCAACTTAAAGATGCAAAAATGAGTCAAATGTGTGATTTCGTCACGTTGGAATTCATGATACGGTAAATATTATTATACCAAATCGGAAATAAGTTCGCGCGTAATTAAATTCGCGGTGCTATCAACGTGTTCGCGATTTTCGCAGTATATTTTATTCGCGAACATATTTGCGTTTACGGTAATTTGTTTGCATAGTCCCAAATACTATGCACTAATAATATTTAAGAAAATTAAAAATATGTATCTATGGTACATGTATCTGTCATTAATTCTTTCAGAAATGGAAACTGTATTGCAATATAGTTGATATTTTTAAAATTTAATATTTATGGGTTTTTTGTTTTAATAAAAGCAGAAGGCATAAACTTAACATAGCTTGTTTCAGTTAAATAAGTAATACTAAGTATATAAATAAAAATATTTGTAATATTGATTCCATCATAGACCTAAATGATTATATAAACCACAACATTTATTAGTAGCATAATGTTCGTCTTGGTCATTTTAATTTTTTAACAAAATACTAGTCTACTAGAACACCGGTGTGACGGGGCCACACTATTTATTAATTGTCAAATTCGGAAATCCTTACTATCAGGCTTTTCCGTTGCTGCTCACTTGACACGGAAGCTAGTGTACGTATTGAGTTGCAATGTTTCGGCAGATCGACCAAACCTGAGGTTATTGGCCGAAGTGTTTTGAACGATCGGCCGAAGTATTCTAAGTTCAGCGAAGTGTGATTCTCACTTGTTGGTTTATTTCTTTGAAGATGATAGCTGTAGCCGTATTCCAATGTAAATGAACAACAAATAATAATGTGTAAGTAACAAAACATTTATTTGTAATTATCGATAACTGGTTATTTTTATTGGACTTTTAACACATTTTGTTTAGAAGTTAGGCTATCTGTGCCACACGCCTGTCATTTTCTATCAGCCTTTAGCTGTGGGCTTAGTCTGACCACTTCGGAGAATGTTCAGTAGTTAGTTCTGGAATTGTTACGAGGCACTTGTAACTACCTATCAGACCAGCTTTATTAGCAGCAGAGGATGAGGATGCCAGGTGGGTGCAGGGAAATACACAGAGACTGCACCCGTCAAGGAAGTTGAGACCTAAAGTGAACCACGATGGAGGGAAATCCATGTCAACCCTCTCAGCTATTTTAGCTTTTGAAATATGGACCATTGCTATGTACATCAATTATTTTTTTACAAAATATCATTAATAAACTTGTGGGATATGTTGGTTATGTAGATGGTTGAATAAAGTACTTTTAGGGACCAATCAAATGTACATGTGTATATATAGTTTCAGGTAATGCAGGGCTTTTATAAAAACATTTAAATCCACTAAGCCATGGGATTAGCGATTTATTATTTTTTTTAGCCACGATTAAAAATTGACTAGCCCTACTTTAAGCTAATACAATTTTACTAAATAATAGTAAAAATGAGATAATCTATATGTTACTTAAAACAGAGACAGGGAGACAGAGCTTAACAACACTAACATTGGGTTGGGGTGGGGACAGAGACAGTCTAATTAAAATTAGTTCCACTATTACATACATGTATGTGGATCTAACAGCAACCCGTTGGAGCTCATGTCCAGTTGACCTTTCATTCGACCAATCAAAACCTTACTTGCAAAATCATGCCAGTGATTTGAAAAGAATTTGAAAACATTCGGGATTATGCCGAGGGTATACGAAATAATTCGGGTGAATTACGAAGTATGCCGGAAACTAATTGCAATATAAAATTTGTTTCAAGACGAACAAATAAACCGTGATGGTATAGCCATAAAATCTGTTTATACTAGTATACAATCCAGAGTTTAATTATTACTGCACTTTTCCCCCTGTTATTTCAATGTTTAAATAGACCAACAAGTTCGCCTATTGCATAAATAGTCTCGCCCGATATTTTTAGAATTTGTGTGCTCCCGAACAACGCTATAAAAGGCGAAGTGTAATTGGTCGATATTTAAATTGTTATTTATAGATGAAATGTCATCTGGACATGGGAGTCCACGCAATGCTGTTAGATCTACTGGCTAGACCCAGTAGAGCTAATTTTAATCAGATTTGGACAGGGTATTCATATTTACAAAATAAGATGAGACTTAACTGCAACATTTCACAAATTGCCGTCAAGCATGGCATTAGTAGTTATTTACTAGCCCAGCATTGAATATCACTAGCCATGGGAGTGGGACTACCATAATCTAGAAACCCTGAGTAAATACTTTGTTGATCCATTAAATAGATCAGTGGTCTGTGAGAGTATCATTATGGTTTTAAAGGGACATTCCTGAGTTTTCTGCATTATAAGATGTTTCCGACTAGCAAATTATTTCTACCATTAAACTTACATATTGAATATATTTTCTGGTTTATAATATCAGTGTCTGTATATTGAATGTGTTTCTGATCGTCTTAATATTTGTAAAAAGCCCAAACTGGATTTTGTCTGAAGTTAAATAATTTCGTACGTACGAAAAAATCATATTTTAGGAAATATGATGAAATTTAACGTAGTACAAATATTAGAACGATCAGAAACACGGTTAATATACAGCCACTAATATTTTATGCAGAAAAATATATTTGGTATGTAATTGCAATCGTTAAACAGTTTTTGTTAGTTGAGAACATCTTAAAAATTGCAGCAAACTCAGGAATGGCTCTTTAAGTGCGTGCCCTGCATCACTGTAATTTGAAATTATTCTTTTTATTTTATGTGCGTTTTTTTCTTCCTCAGGAAATCAAGTCTGAATCCGATAACGCAACATCACAACCGAGAGCATTAACAAAACACACATCATACGAACCTTCGTCACCATCCCCACCAACCCATGGCTCATTCACATCATCATTTTCCACGGCACCGCAAACATCAACCTTCATGGCAGCATCCACGTCAATGTCTGCCAGAAGTTCATTCCCTCTGTCATCGGCCTCGGCTCCCACGTCAGAACATTCAGCATCAGCATCAGCATCCACCCATCAAGACCATCCACAACCAGCTTCATCGGCACAAAGAGGTTCGGCATCAGCTGCAGCTACAACAACGACGACGAAAGGTTCTGGAAGACTTGGTGATCTGGAGGAACAGTTGGACAGATTGTGTGTGTATGATGAAGACGCGGACGATCGGGATGCGATGGAGATTGTACAGACAATGAAAGCTTTGATGTGTTCGTCCGATGATCTGAAAAAGGCGTCCGAGATGCTGTATCGTAGATGTGTCAGTGACGTGAACGTTGCAAAGACCGGTGCACTGATTTGCAACTCGCTCGCATCCATTGAAGTGGACGGGACAAAATTCCGGTCATGTATCTTAAGTTATCTTCAGAAAGATTTCGAAGGTACGTTTGTCAGGGATTGAGACTGCACCAAAGTCAAGATGATAACAGGGAACTAATTTAGTTTTTCAAAATCATGATTAGCAATATTTCTAGTCAATTGAAAATTGGTTAGCAACTACTGATTAATGTTTTAAAATTGTGTAGCGATCTTTGAAACGTAACAGGAAACATTTTGTTCTCAAAATCATGATTAACAATATTTCTAGTCAATTGAAATTTGATTAGCAACTACTGTTTAATGTTAAAATTGTGTAGTGATCTTTGAAACTTTCATAATGAATCGTGAAGAGATACTTAACAAAATGTTCCCTGGATAAACATTGGTGCGGTCTTCGCTCTCCTTAAATAATAAAATTCATTAAATATTTTATTGCCAGGTGATCAATTTGCAACTCTTCTGAAACTTTTCAGGATTTGGAGGGGATCAGAAGTCATCACTTGTCTTTCCTAGCAAAGACTGTTGGTGCCAAAATATGTATGCCCAAAACAACTGTGCCTAAATTAAGTACATACATGCTGATTGAAAAATTATTTTTACCTTCAAAACTACTGAAATGTTGTTTTAACAAAGTTAAAGTAACTTCAAATGCATCTCTGAAGATCAAAAGCTCATCAGCAGTTGTTAATTTCGAGTTGTGATTTTTAGTATAGGTTTATCGTGTACTGTTGCAGAGTTAAGGACGGGGCGTAGCCCAGTGGTAAAGCGTTCGCTTGATGGGCGGTCGGTCTAGGATCATTTAGTATCACCTGACTAGTGACAAGCTAAGGGCTGAGACGTAGCAGTCTAGGATCATTTAGTATCACCTGACAAGTGACAAGCTAAGGGCTGAGATGTAGCGGTCTAGGATCATTTAGTATCACCGGACTAGTGACGAGCTAAGGGCGGGGCATAGCCCAGTGTTCAAGCACTTGCTTAATGTGTGGTCAGTTTAGGATTGATCCCCGTCAGTGGACCCATTGGGCTAATTCTCATTCCAGCCAGTGCTCCACAACTGGTTTAAGAAAGGCTGTGGTATGTACTATCCTGTCTGTGGGATGGTGCGTATAAAAGGTATCCTCTCTCAATATCTGTGTGTTCCTTAACCATATGTCCGACGCCATATAACCGTAAATAAAATGTGTTAAGTGTGTCGTTAAATAAAACATTTTCTTCCTTTTTGTTGCAGAGTTATGACCGTTGAACTAGAAAATGTGTTGGGTCTCGTAGGGTACATGTATTGCTTTAAGCAGCATTCTCATTATGCGATTAGTCACACTGATTTGTCACTACAAAAATCAGAACATTTAAGACTACGATTGTTCCGATTTAAGCGATGTAATCGCATAAGATACCTGCTACATTTTTTCTAATACAGCAAGGGATCTTTTATATTCATTTTCCGACAGACAGGCAAGCACATACCACATCCTTTGATCAGTTGTGGTGTATTGGGTGGAATGATAAAAAAAAACCAATCAGTTGAATGGATCCACCAAGGCAGGGCACATTTCACGAGAACCGTTGTTCTGTTCGTGTGTTGGTTACGCAATTTTAAAATCACTAAAGCCGCCAATCGGTTACGTGGTGAACAATTACATTCTAAAATTAAAGGTACTATATATGAGTAATGAAAGTGAAAATCAATTTATGTTTTTAAATACATTTGAGCCACCACTGTAGCACAGAACCCTAGTTCAAGTGTTTTAGTATTAGGTAACTCTATTCACGTAACTTAACAATCAGTTACCTAAGTAAACCTCACGTGAATTGACTTCAGTTACCTAAGATTTTTAAATATTGTCCTCTGCGAAGTGGTTCAATCCTTCAAAGCATCTCAAGCAAGCACTCAACCAAATGAGATAAACACCACCCCCCTCGCATAATGAGAACGCCCCTTTAGCAGTCCTCTAATAATGTTTGTTCACTTTACGTTTTTTTTAATTTTCAGGCAAGGATGACCTACGAAGAGAGTCATCTTCAAGGTTTTTAGGATTTTTCACATTTCTGTGCCAGATATTTGGTGAGATGCGAACTGCGACTGGCGAACACTTCCGACCACTGATAACTCCGATATTTCACTGTGTCGACCTAATGTTGGGAGTTAGTGACAGAGATGTTCAAGCAAAAACCAAAGAAAATGCCGACGAGATTGAGTGTATTTTGCTGCAGGTGATGTGTTACTAGAAATGATGACAATCTAATTAAAATTAGCTCCACTGGTTAATTACTATTACCTGTAGATCTAACAGCACCCCATTGGAGCTCATGTCCAGTTGAGCTTTCATTCGACCAATCAAAACCTTACTTGCAAAAACATGACAGTGATTTGAAAAGAATTTGAAAACATTCAGGATTATACCGAGGGTATATGAAATGATTCGGTTGAATTACGAAGTATGCCGGAAACTAATTTCTATATAAAATTTCCTTCATGACAGAAAAAAAAACCTGTGATGGTATAGCCATAAAATCTGTTTATACTAGTATACAATCCAGACTTTATTACTGCACTTTTCCCCGTGTTATTTTAATGTTGAAACAGACCAACAAGTTCGCCTATTGCATAAATAGTCTCAACCGATATTTTTAGAATTTGTATGCTCCCAAATAACGCTATAAAAGGTAGTGTAATTAATTGTTTGATATTTAAATTGTTATTTATAGATGAAATATCACCTGGACATAGCAGTCCACGCAAGGCTGTTAGATCTACTGGTAGACCAGTAGAGCTAATTTTAATCAGATTGAAATGCTGATATCTCTCATTTTAGTGTGATTTTGTTCAGTTGTGGTTTTAGAGAGTGCAGGGCTTCTAAATTATGGTATCCCCACTCCCATGGCTAGTAATATTCACTGTTGGGCTAGTAAATAACTATTATTGCCATGCCCGATGGCTTGTTAATTTTTTTTTCCAATGTTGCAGTTAAGTCTGTTTTGTAAATATGAATATCCTTTCTCACCCCAACACCCAATGTTAGTATTTTTAAGCTCCATGGCTAGTGATATTTAATGTTGAGCTAGTAAATAACTATTATTGCCATGCCCGACGGCTTGTTAACTTTTTTGTCAAATGTTGCAGTTAGGTCTGTTTTGTAAATATCCTTTCCCACCCCAACCCCCCAGTGTTAGTATTTTTAAGCTCCATGGCTAGTGATATTCAATGTTGGGCTAGTAAATAACTACTATCGCCATGCCCAATGGCTAGTGGAAAAAAGTTGTCAAATGCTGCATTAAAGTATATTTTGTAAATATGAATATCCTGCCCCCAACCCCCAATGTTAGTGTTTTTAAGCTTTTAAGTTTTTAGGTGACATATCTGATTATTACTATTATATAGTAAATTTTATTAACTTAAAGTAAAGTAGGGCTATTGAATTTTTAATCGGGGCTAGTAAATTAAAAAAAAATCACTGATCCCATGGCTAGTGGATTTTATAAAAATTCTAGAAGCCCTGGAGTGACATACGTGTGCATGTACAATTCTTTCGCAGTTTTGTGGGGTCTATCACAGTGAACACAATGATATGTACATGGTGCCTATAATTCAAATCCTTTTTTTATGTTCATATAATTCTAACTGATAAATGGACCAATGAGAACACAGCAATTATGTAATCAAAAGCTAATTGGTTTGTGCAAACAGGCACAGCTGAAGCAAGTAGACTGGGATCAGGTTTCTAGGGGGATTCGGGACAGTGCTCCCCCCTCAATGTTTCTGCCAGAAAGAAATTATTGGGTATGGCGCTATGAAATTGAATTCACCCACAGTCAACAAGAGAGTATGGGGGACCTCCCCCAGAATGAAAATGGGTAAAGTTTAGGGTTAGAGTTAAAAAATCATACAGCAATTGTAAGAGTAATTAATTTTGTCAAAAAGTGAACTTTAAAAAAGAAAATATTGCCAAAAAATCTGGGTATGGTGCCATACCGGTTTACTTTCTGGCAGAAATCTCGCCTCTTAAAATTTTGAAAACTACAGGTAGATGTCCTGAAATGCAATTTCCTGTATTCTACAAGTAAAATTTGTCTCAGTCTTAAGATTTACTACCAATAATATTTTTTCCAGTTCCCTTTTGCTCTGCCGTGCCTGATGAACGGATTATAGTTGATGGTCAGTGAAATTCCACCTGATTCCCAACACTATGTCTGATGACATTCCAGCTTCTTTGGTTTTAATTACTTTAAATACAGAATTGTTTTTTGTTTTTTAAATAATCTGTATTTTGGTTCATTTTGCAGTTTCAGTCAGTTGGAAAAGAACTTGAAAATCTTGACGAAGAGAAAATGACTAAAACCATTGAGACGATTCGGATGAAAATTATTAATAATGGGTTAGTATTTGATTTGTGCTGGCCATAGTATTGTTGTGGAATTTTCATCAGATTCAGGGTCAGCTCTTAGTAGTGGTACGGAGTCTGTGACCCTCCGGAAATAATTACAGATTATATATCAAAGACTGAAGAATTATGTCCTTAGTGAATTAATGTTGTAAACTCAAAGACTTCGACGAGGGATTTGCAACATGAGAGATAAATATATTTGTTTAACTCCACATAGTTTAAAGTTTGTTTCGATTAACAAGGAAATGTTTTATTTAACAATGCACTCACACATTTTATTTACAGTTATATGGCATCAGATCTATGGTTAAGGACCACACAGATATTGAGGGAGGAAACCCGCTGTCGCCACTTCATGAGCTACTCTTTTTCGATTAGCAGCAATGGATCTTTTAGACAGTATAACACATACCACAGCCTTTGTTACACCAGTTGTGGAGCACTGGTTTGAATGAGAAATAGCCCAATAGGTCCACCGACGGGGATTGATCCTAGACTGACCGCGCATCAAGCAAACACTTTACCACTGGGCTACATTCCGCGTTTTGTTTAACAACACCACTAGATTAATTAATCACCAGCTATTGAATTTCAAACATTTTGGTCATTTTGACACTTCCAGTAGATCTAACAGCATTGCGTGGACTCCCATGTCCAGGTGACATTTCATCTATAAATAACAATTTAAATATCGCCTTTTATAGCGTTATTCGGGAGCATACAGATTCTAAAAATATCGGGCGAGACTATTTATGCAACAGGCGAACTTGTTGGTCTATTTCAACATTAAAAAACAGGGCGAAAAGTGGAGTAATAAACTCTGATTGTATACTAGTATAAACAGTTTTATGGCTATACCATAACAGGTTTTTTTTTTTTTCTTGAAACAAATTTTATATAAAATTTTGTATTGAAATTAATTTGCGGCATACTTCGTAATTCACCCGTATCATTTCGTATACCCTCGGCATAATCCTGAATGTTTTCAAATTCTTTTCAAATCACTGGCATGATTTTGCAAGTAAGGTTTTGATTAGTCGAATGAAAGGTCCATGAGCTCCAACGGGCTGCCCTTAGATCCTCAGGTAATAGTAATTAACCAGTGGAGCTAATTTTAATTAGATTGAGTGTGGAGCAAACAAACACAAGCTACAAATTGTCTTGAGTAATTATTATGTAGTCATAATAGCTGTTGATGCATGGTATTGTGGTCTATTAGTGTGTGCCCAATACCTCTGACTTCAGCACTCAAGGTTTCGGTTAGGGTTACCTCGCCCCTTAGTCCATATCAGTCTAGCCTCTACCAATTGACCAGTCCAGTTTGGGTGTTCCTAACAGAAGGCAAAGCTCCTGCTGGCATAGCTCTCTGGGTCATTGAGACATACAGACCCCCTCACCACGTCAAGGAATGGACTATGAAGGGGGAGTAATTATTATCCATATAGTTCAACATAACTGAGTTAATAATAATCATATGAAGCACACGTGTAATAACAAGTGTAATGACGTAATTTTGGGAAGCGACATCATAACAAGACATTGTTTATCCAGTCCTAGCTCAGACTGTGCCTTTGAAATATGACATCATTTTGTGGTCTCCTAGTTGTGGCTGAAACATTTTGAGTTGGGTCTTGTTATTCATAAAGGAAACAACAGCACTAATAATATGGATAATAAAGAAATTATTACACTCGCGTGCAAGTCGTACTGATTTTACGAAACTCATGTCAGGATTCATGTATTACCCTCACTCTCGTCGGGCAAGACAAAAATCCCGACACTCGTTTCGTAAAATCAATACGACACACAAGCTCGTATAATAATCTCCATTTCTTTTTACTTTTTTTTTCCAGAACTTCACCACAGATAAGATGTATATTGTTGGAATTAGTGGAGTGTTACGGCAGGAAGTTTGATCAGGCGCCCAACGACGTCACACGCTTTTACTGTGACACTATGGCCGAGATTCTGGCAGGGCTTGTTGTCTGATTCGTGTTGACATAAATATGTTATCAAGTTTACAGTTGTCAACTCTTTCATTTATTTAGTCTTTTTGTCTCTAAATAAAGTTCAGTGGTAAAGCGTTCGCCTGATGCGCCATCGATTCCTGTCAGTGGGCCCATTGGGCTATTTCTTATTCCAGCCAGTGCTCCACAACTGGTGTAACAAAGGTTGTGGTATGTGCTATCCTGTCTGTGGGATGGTGCATATAAAAGATCCCTTGATGCTAATCGAAAAGAAAGAAAGAAATGTTTTGTTTAACGATGCACTCATCACATTTTATTTACGGTTATATGGCGTAAGACATATAGTTAAGGACCACACATATTAAGAGAGGAAACCTGTTGTCGCCACTTCATGGGCTACTCTTTTCGATTAGCAGCAAGGGATCTTTTATATGCACCATCCCACAGACAGGGTAGTACATACCACGGCCTTTGATATACCAGTTGTGGTGTACTGGCTGGAACAAGAAATAGCCCAATGGGCCCACCGATGGGGATTGATCTCAGACCGACCGTGCATCGAGCAAGCGCTTTACCAATGGGCTACATCCCGCCCCTCATCGTCTATTGGATGTCAAACATTTGGTAATTCTGACTCTTAGTCAATAGATGCAGCAAGGAATCTTTTATATGCATTTTCCCACAGACGGGAAAACACATACCACGGCCTTTGACCAGTTGTGGTGCACTGGTTGAAACGAGAGAAAAACCCAGTCAGCTGAACGGATCCACTGAGATGGTTCGATCCTGTGATGCAAGCACCTCAAGCGAGCACTCAACTGACCAACTCCACGGATCCACTGATGTGACTCGAGCACACACTCAACCGACTGAGATAAATTGGGCAAAAACATGTTGGCCTGACGAGTAGGCTCTATCGATCCGAAACGAACCACACATCAAATGAGTGCTTTACCACTGGGCTACATTCTGCTCCAAATGACAACATGAACACTATTAGATATCAACATGGTGTACTATATGTACATATAATGAAACATATCCATTGAATAATACAGTAGAAACCACAGTATGTGATTAATATTGAGTTTATGACTATAATTTATGCAGTCAGCTATATCTGAATATACATCGGACTTGGTCATTATGCATTTGTGAAACAAATTTACTCATGAACAACACTTCAATTCACAGAAAAAAAAACTAATACAAAAAGAAGTTAATATAACACTGCTCGACATTAAAATAATAATGGTTAAAAACACTTTTAATAAATTTGGTTAAAAATCAGATGCGTTTTAAAATTAATGAATTTCGAAACATCATTACCGAAGAATAAATATAACCATAACACAATAGCCTTCAAATATATTACAGATGATTTAGAATTTTTTTTTTTTTAAATGTGCATGTACTTAACAGCTTACAAGTATGGGTATACATTCATACAACAAACTACATGAACTCTTTTTCTTTCATGCCAGGGTGTATTTCAAAGATTTATCCAACATATTTTGCCATGGTCTCATGTCATGGGATTGGGGAAAATATTACATGTAAATCAAACTTCAGACATGTTTTCAGTCCACTGGATAATGCAGTACACCACTGTTCCATTAATTTATTAAAACATACTTAATTAAATATGTGTGTGTGTGTACATACATACATATATATATATATGTAACATTTAATAAAAGTGTTATCCATCACTAAGTGACGATAACATATTTTAGAGTGAAAATGTTATCGTCACTGTAGAAAGTGTTATCTTCACTGTAAGAAAGCCGGAACTATTTTGCTGCTGGCATTTAAAAAATAAAGGTAAATTGTCAAAAGTTGCATAATAAATAGAAAATTACGTTTTTTTGGGTCAAATATGATTTATATCCTCTCGCGCTTGTATGATATGATTGCAAACTTCACAAGATGATATAAATCATATTTGACAAAAAACATGAAATATCCTCTACATGTATATAGCCAATTAGGAAATTTCTACGACACAAAATTGGGATTTTCCGTTGGGAATGTCGGGATAAATCCTTGTATTTGTACCTAAAATGAAAGTTTCTGTCTTGAAATAGTAACTGACATTCTAGTCATATAAAAATTTATTTTGACTGTACATCCTCAAATTTGGCATTCTCCAACCCCAAATTAAAAAACAAAAAACCTCACGGACAAAAAAAAAGCGCAACCAAATATTAGCATTGAAAGTGAGTGTGTCATTTGTTTACAAGAAAATTTATTGAGTCCCCATATTCATAAAGGTAGTCAAGTCGGCCTATGATGCTCATTCTCATGTGTATTGTACTAAACGTATGTACGTGTATATGCGTATCATATCGGGGCTTCTAGGATTTTTATAAGATCCACTTGCAATTGGATTGGTGATTTTTTAAATTTACTAGCCACGATTAAAAATTCACTAGCCCTACTTTACTAATAAGTTAATACAATTTTATTAAATTGGATGTCACCTGAAGAGAGATCTATAGCTTGGAAACACTAACATTTGGGGCTAATCTAGAAGCCCTGATCATATGCCGACTTAAATTATAAAATACTCTCTCTCTCTCTCTCAGCTTTATAACAGATTATCGTAAACACTTGGTGTTGAGTATATAACAACTTTTAAAATATTGTCAACAATTTCCTGTCCTGGGCGGAAGAGCCCGCTGAGGCCGGCACCTGCACCCATGACAGGTGTGCACTACAACAGCTTGCTCTGAATGTGCACGTAAAATCCTATGACATGACATTGTCAACAAATATGCATGCGAGTTGTGAAATACACATAAACATGCAGACTATTAAATTAGTATTTTGGTAAATATTACCAAATAACGAATGAAAATCTACCATGTTCAATTTACAATGAAAAATGGCACACCCAACAATGACCATAAATGGTGTCCTATAATTTAGCAACTAGTCAAAGATAAATACCCCAATGCTATAAGATGTTACCTAGCTCGTGTGTGCTCTAGCCATATCCTTTATATATTATGATAATGCTAGGGTGATCTTGTGTAACACGGACAATTTTGGACAACCAAATGGTCATCAACTACTGTGTCTAAAATAAATACTTTCCCCAGTCTAAATCTCAAGCCCAGAGCTAAATGTTGGTATTCGCATAATGCAAATATAAAACAGTCGGCAAATTTTCTTTTAATCTGGCACAATAATTTCATATAATCACCAATATTTTTGTTGGAAAATAATGGTGCATTTCTGTTAATTTGCAATCAGCGATACAATTCACTTAGCCATAAAATTTGTTTTCTTTCTTTTCTTCAGTTCATCAGGTTTTCGCCTTGTAATTTGCAAATGGGAATGTACTAAATGAGGACGAGGGAAGAAAATGATGACAACAAATATGCATGCTAAATATCAAATACTGGTCACATGATTACCCTGTGTCTCCATGAATCAAGGCAGAGCCATACAATACACACAGCATTTCATACTGGCACCCACTGAAAAAGATTTCAAGGGTCCTCGGGGAATAATCTATGATGTCCAAACAGATAGTATTATAATGGTTGTGTATGTCAATGTCATAATGACACACTAAATTAAAAACCTATAATTATGGTAGGCCATTAACAGTAGTTGGTAAATTATGTGTTCTTAGGCATAAATATTCCTCGACTGCAGTTGTAAATGTTAAAATTCAAAAATATCACTGGTTATTCTTGTGGACCTTTCATTTAATATATTTTTTTGTCTCACTTGCAATTTGAAATTCATGATTAGTCTTCATGTAGTTCTGTTAATTAAAACAAAAACAACAATAACAATAGTATTAAAAAGTAAAAATTTTGATCCTCTAAATGCATGCTTTAAAAACATAGCTAACTGATATTACACTTACAATTTGGGTAAAACAAAGCTATAATTAAAAAACCAAGAATTTTTCCATAAAAAATGTTCTAGAATTTTTTGTAAATCCTCCAGCCATGGGATCAGTGATTTAGAACATTTACTAGCCATGTTTAAAAATTCACTAGCCCTACTTTACTTTAAGTTAATACAGTTTTACTAAATAATAGTAATAATCAAATGTCACCTAAAGAGGGAGATAGAGCTTAAAAAACACTAACATTGGGGATTGGGGTTGGGTTAGAATATTCATATTTACAAAATAGACATAACTGCAACATTTGACAGGGTTTTTTTCTTATCACTAGCCGTCGGCCATGGCAATAGTAGTTGTTTACTAGCCCAACATTGAATATCACTAGCAATGCAATGAACATCCATAGGTCCAACTACATGTACATTGTACATTTATACACCAAGTTTCATTGAGATGGACACTGAAAGAAGTTAAAAGATAGGAGATACCAGATCGGGAAGAAATGAAATGGAATTCAAAGGAGAGAAAGGAAATGGGGAAGTGAGTTTAAAAAAACACAAAAAAGAAAGAAAAAGGTTTCATTGACCGTGTACATGTATTTATAAATACGAAACTTAAACTTTAACGCATTAGTTAATGCCATCGCCGTCGGGGAAAAATCATACCTAGATATCTTGCCTTTTTACTATATAAAGGAGAGACATAAAAAACCCATAACTTGTTCCTGGTCTATTTCACGCCTCGATTAATACATTATTATTTATTTTACTTTGACTCATCTTGATATTGTATCATGGTCACTGGAAACAACTTTTGTAGAAAGAGTGTTCTTTTTTATCATTTGATAAATAAGAAAAATCCGAGCTAAAGAAACTAAAGATGAGGACACATTATCTAAGCAGATCTTGGGACAGCAGTCGTACATTGTAATATGGTGAAATTGGACATACTGGAACAATTTTTTGTGGAACGAGTGGTCTTTTTATCTTTTTATCATTTGACGAAATACCAGACCAATCTGTGTTAAACAAACATTCTGAGAGTACTGCTAAAGCAATATATGTCCCATACCTGGCCCAACACAGTCGTGTTTCCTAAGTTCAAGGGCCATAATGCTATAACTGTGTGAAAAAAAAGGGGTAAATGGCCATGAAAGCCACTTGATCATTAACAGAACATAATAAAGCTATACACTAAATTTTAGCTCTATATCTTGAGGTATTGCCCCCCCCCCCCACCCCCAAACAAAAAACATTAAGAAACAAATTGTCATAGATGTACAAGGGCCATAACTCTGTCAAAAATGGGTAAGTCGTCATGAAACTCAAAGGTGATCTGTAAAAGCACATCAAAAATAAATGTACACAAAGTTTCAGCTCAATAACTCAAAGCAATGTGAAAAAACATTCAGAAAACTAAATGTGGAATAGACGGATGGACATACAGATAGATGGAGATGAAACCTACAGTCCCCTCTGATTGAATCAGTAGGGGACTAATAATCTAACGATGAGTACACATTATCTAAGTAGATCTTGTGACCGCAGTCGTATTTTGTTACACGGTGAAAGAGGACATCTCGACTGCTTCTCTAGTTCTTGTACAATACACAGTTTCTTTACTCCAGCACTCTTTGGCATTATGGGTGTATTTGTGTGACTGAAAAAGAAATTAAAAAACCCATTAATAAATAATTTACTCAGGAGTAAATGTATTCTGGCATTCAATGTTTGGGCAATATCCATTTTAAAAATAACAATTTCCCATGATAGTATTTATCATCATCTTATTCTAAATTATAGTCCGTCCCATCCTACAAAAAAGTTTTTTTTGTAAATAATTTCAGTTTTGTTTGACTAAGACGTAAAAGGTAAAAGGGGTAAAAGTGTTTTTGAAATAACAGAAAAATATTATTTTTGTAGCCAATTTAGAAAACAATCAGCTCAGAAATAAATAACTTGTAGTAAATTCCATAGCATGAAAAAATGTGGGATGCACTATAATTAGTTAGCTGGGATAAATATTTGGCTGTTTTCACAAGAATCCTCTAAATCCAAAATAGATGGATTACTGATTCACACGATAAAATATTAACTGAAAATGTATTGCAAATGTAGTTGGCTGCAACTGAATATGATATGGATGCTTACATGTAGGATTTCTGCCAAAGAAACGCAAGGTAAAATTACATACCCAAAAATTTAGGAAATGAATGGATAAATTTTAAAAAATTTAAGAAATACTATTATAAGTATAAAGTACATGAAATGCAGTGTCCAATTTCAAAACATTCCGCGTTTGTGAAAAATGGCAATTTCCGTGATTTTCCTTTCGATAATAGCAATTTCCGAGATTTTCCGTGCAGTAAGAAACCGGTAATTCCGTAATGAACTCATCATCTGCATACAAACCGTTGTCAAAACTGCAATTTCTGTGACTTATATATTCAAGTGCGGACACAAACTATACTAAATAACAGTCTAGTATTTGATTGCATGTAAACAAATTTAATTACATCAGTGAACTGTAGAACACGTGAACAGGATAATTAAAAAAAATTTAAATGACAAATTGTAAAAAAATCCACACTTTCCAAACGACTATTCTGAATCTCAATCCGAATCGCATTTGACAAATCGCCCTTTGAGGTCTCCATTTGCATAGAGCATTATTAACTGCTTTGTATGCTGTTCTGTTAATGATTCGCGACAACCATTCAACATCTACGCTCGACACAGACATCCATATAATGGGCTAAATAACGGTTAACGGTTTAAGGTTACATTTCGGTTAAGAAAGAAAGAAAGAAATGTTTTATTTAACGACGCACTCAACACGTTTTATTTACGGTTATATGGCGTCAGACATATGGTTACGGACCACACAGATTTTGAGAGGAAACCCGATGTCGCCACTACATGGGCTACTCTTCCGATTAGCAGCAAGGGATCTTTTATTTGCGATTCCCACAGGCAGGATAGCACAAACCATGGCCTTTGTTGAACCAGTTCTGGATCATTGGTCGGTGCAAGTGGTTTACACCTACCCATTGAGCCTTGCGGAGAACTCAGTCAGGGTTTGGAGTCGGTATCTGGATTAAAAATCCCATGGCTCGACTGGGATCCGAACCCAGTACCTACCAGCCTGTAGACTGATGGCCTACCACGACGCCGGTACATTTCGGTTAATACGATTATTATCAGAAACCGAAAGTGACTGAACTTTATGACGCGTCACGCGCTATTGCGTTCAATGTATTTTAAGTTATTGTCAGTTACCAGTCAAGTAAGAAAGCACGAGGTCTCTGTTTATCGACAAAAGTACGATTTTGAAGATTTTTTTTTTTTTTTAAATAACCGGGGAAAAAAGGACAGTTTTGACCAAAAACCCCCAATGTTTCCGCGTTTTTTCGCGGGAAATGGGAATTCCGTTTTCAACGGCCGATTCCATGATTTCCATGGGTTTTCCGCGGTCGCGGATTTTCAGTGGCTGTATAATGAGTTGCTGTGGATGGGTCATTTGCTTACAAGCCCTGTACACCTGAGCGCAACGTTTTCAAAGATTTAGATAAAATGTGCGACGTCAAACTAATTTGTACTAATCGTGATGACGTCATATTACAGATGGCGGCGACTTTAGTACTGTCATTTACTCAAAATTTAATTCAGAAGTGTTATAGGATAAATAGAATTTGCTACTCATGTTTTTTAATATGTAAAATATCAACCTCGTCTAGTTAATCAATATGAGCCTCGACAAATATCGATTAACATACTCGGTTGATATCCTCTATATAAATATGTGAGGTAGAATTATTACATTTCTTTAATTAAAGATAATAATAAATTATAAATATGTGAGGTAGAATTATTACATTTCTTTAATTAAAAATAATAATAAACTATAAATATGGGAGGTAGAATTATTACATTTCTTTAATTAAAGATAATACTAAACTATAAATATGGGAGGTAGAATTATTACCTTTCTTTAATTAAAGATAATACTAAACTATAAATATGTGAGGTGGAATTATTACATTTCTTTAAAGGCCCTCCTGGTTTCTCCAGAAGGATGTGGTAGTTTGCAGGATTGGTTTGAAATATTTTCACAAACATTTCTTTTTCTGGTGCTCTGAAAGAGAAGGAAAACAGAGAGAGAAATTACACATACATCAATGTGTTCAAGGTTACTGTTTAAATATTTAACTTTGATCAATAAATATGTTTTGATCAATGTTATTTCAATGGAAAATGAAATTATATATTTAGTTTATAATTTGTTATAATCTGAAAATGGGGTTCTATCGGATAATCAGTTATACCGGTTATTAGCATACATTTGACAAGCATCAGGGCTATACGATTAAATGGATTTGGCTGTATTACATTTATTTTATTTTTCTTAAACAAGTGACAAGTTAATTTATCTGCAACCTCCATATGGATGGGTATTTTAGTATTGTAGTTTTTTCCTTAAAAGTACAAAATCTCTGAACATTTTAAAAACCACTGCAAAAAACGAAATAAAAGCACAATTCTCAACATACATGATGGTGTGGGCATATAGGTGGGATGTTGGTCAGTAGACATTTCAAAGAATCTAATTCAGGGTAGGGCTGTGACCCCAGTATTCGACCAGTACCCAGAGCTGCAAGGATGATATTAGATGTAGATCCTATTACTCCATCTGCCCCACTATTTAAACAGTTAAAATGGATGACAATGGAAACACAAATCCACTATCACAAATGTTTACAAATTTATAAATGTCTATACAATGAAGCCCCAAATTACCTTTCAAACTTATTAATATATGTTGGAGAAAACAATCCCTACAACCTTCAAAATGTAGAGGATAGAAATCTATTAATTCCAAAACCTAAAATGTCTTTATTTAACCATGCTTTCAGTTACTCTGGACCAGTACTTTGGAATCAATTACCTAAAGCTATCCAATCATCGCCAAATACTGCTGTTTTTAAATATAGACTCAAGAAATATTTTCTAAAATAATATTATTTGTACATACATGTATGTTTATTGCCATATATGTATTTTCTATTTGTTCATAAATATATGTATTGTAATTCTGTATTGTTTGTACCTGAGGGCCTCAGAGAAGATTAGCTTTTGCTAACTGTTACCCTCACTAAATAAAGAATTTATTATTATTATTATTATTATAGTATTCGACCAGTGTATTTATTTAATTACCTTACTCCTTTAAACTGAATAGAATATAGATTTTCCCAATGTATTTTGAACATACCCGACAGGGTGAACATTCTTTCTTCCGAAAATGCAATAGCAGACGATAACCATGTGAATGAACCTAAGTATATATTCATTGGCTATAGTGATAATATGAACGTCAGCCATTTTTATAGTATGCTATTACACCATCCAATATCCCGTGAACATTTGCAATACTTTTGATCCATTGAAATCTTTGAAAATGTGTTTAATCTTATTATTTATAATCAAATGGAGCTGGCAATGCAATGTCACCTCAGCCATTATAATTTCAATCACGTGACCACGTGATCAAATAATGGCATATGATAGAGAGGGTTGCCCCAGTATTCGACCAATAGAAAAGCTTGAGGATACATTCCCAAAATAAACTCCCAAGAACCACAAATTTACTAATTTTATGTATTTTGGTGCTGTTTGTCAGGACTTACACAATTATCTTTTATCTTATTTTCAGTCTAATATCATTATTTGTAAATTGAGATAGGACCAAAGAGAATGTTCACCAGAAAGTAATTGTGTGTGTGTGAATGTGTTTATAAGTATGTGTGTGCGTGTGTAAATGCATGAATATGTGTTAGTACTTAAAATCAACACTTTTTGGATTTAGTTGTTTGATATACATGTATTCTGCATTTACTATAAAATAAACTTCAAAGTTTAGTTTTATTAGTTAATTAGAAAGTGGTCGAATACTGGGTCAGCTGGTCGAATACGGCACACTGTTCATTGTGGAACTCAAACCTACTCTAGTCGGCGTATACCACACGAACAAAACTCAATTGGGTCTATTCAATGAATAGCATTGCCAGTAAGTATTTACAAAGGAAAACAAATATTAGCAAATGCCAATAAAATGAATATGTTATAATCCTTTCTTTTTAAGTGGTCGAATACTGGGGTCGTTGCCCTACAATATCACGCGAGAATCGCGTGTCGATTACGCAAATTTAAAATCACAATAACCGCCAATCGGTTACGTGGTGAACAAATGACGTCGTGAAATTATAAGTACCATATACATGTGTATTAGTAGTTAATTTGAAAATCAGTTTACTTTTCTTAATATATTTAAACCACCAATGTGGCACAGAACCGTAGTTCATGTTTTTTTATTAGGTAGGTCTAAGTCATCGGTTACATGAATATAGTTCATGTATCCGAATAATCGGTCATCTAATTAAAACTCATGTGAAACGACTTCCGGTTACCTAAGATTTTGAAATATTGTCCCCTATAATTTAATAAATGTTTTTTAATTTTTTATTTAACGACGCACTAAACACATTTTAATTACGGTTATATGGCGTCGGACATATGGTTAAGGACCACACAGATATAGAGAGAGGAAACCCACTGTCACCACTTCATGTGCTACTCTTTTCGATTAGCAGCAAGGGATCTTTTATATGCACCATCCCATAAAGAGGATAACACATACCACGGCCATTGATATACCAGTTGTGGTGCACTGGCTGGAGTGAGAAATAGCCCAATGGGCCCACTGATGGGGATCGATCCCAAACCGACCACGCATCAAGCGAACGCTTTACCACTGGGCTACATCCCGTCCCCTGTAATTGAATAAATACTGAACATTGTAATCTCACTCGTAGAACTCTGGAATGACTTGGACGGACTCGTTTAGACACCGGACTAGCACTTATGGTCTTGTCTTTCATTTCTGGAATGGAAGGAAATAACAGAATGTATTTAGCTAAGAAGAG
The DNA here is from genome assembly GCF_016097555.1 of Gigantopelta aegis. Taxonomy (NCBI): domain Eukaryota; kingdom Metazoa; phylum Mollusca; class Gastropoda; order Neomphalida; family Peltospiridae; genus Gigantopelta; species Gigantopelta aegis. The sequence goes on along the minus strand of NC_054703.1, from coordinate 28,448,863 downwards.
TTTCCCTTAAATTAAATATCTAAAAAAAACTTTAAAAAAACCATCAAAAAAACAACAACAAATAACAAAAACAATATCATACAGGGCTAGCTCTGGCTGAGCAAAACATTTCGCCAAATTGTCTATTAACTTGCAGAAATCAACAGTTATTTTCTTTAAAATGTCAATTATTACATGAAATTATTTAGCCAAATTAAAATAAAATTCGCCAACTGCTTTCAAAATTCATGAATTTTGGTGAATGCCAGAGCTAGCCCTGTCATAAAACATCAGTGTTCGAGATTAAAAATTTGGGGCAGTATCCCAGTTGGATACTAACATTTCTAAATCTGAGAATTTAGTATCCCACTTGAATGAAATTCACAAATAACATTGTAACAAACTTGGACGACACTGTTACTTCATGGGCTACTCTTTTCGATTAGCAGCAAGGGATCTTTTATATGCACCATCCCACAGCAGGAAAGTACATACCACAGCCTTTGGTGTACCAGTCGTGGTGCACGGACTGGAGCAAGAAATAGTCCAATAGGCCCACTGACGGGGACCGATCCCAACTCGGCCACCCATCAAGCGAACGCTTTACCAATGAGCTACGTCCCGCCCCTATAGTGGGAAAATGCCATTAGCTTGAGGTCAGGTTAAGTGTAAAACAAAACAAATTTTTACCTAATTCCCTCAGACACTGTGCAACAAAACAAGCTCTTACCCAGTTCCCTCAAACACTGCAAATACTCTCATTTGAGGATTGTGTGTGGACCAGTCTATAGGGAGGGAGGAAGGAAGGAAATGGTCCCGCCCCTATAGGGGAAAATGCCATTAGCTTGAGGTCAGGTTAAGTGTAAAACAAAACAAATTCTTACCTAATTCCCTCAGACACTGCAGATACTCTCATTTGAGGATTGTGTGTGGACCAGTCTACAGGGAGGGAGGAAGGAAGGAAGGAAGGAAGGAAGGAAATGGTCCCGCCCCTATAGGGGAAAATGTCATTAGCTTGAGGTCAGGTTAAGTGTAAAACAAAGCAAGCTCTTACCTAATTCCCTCAGACACTGCAGATACTCTCATTTGAGGATTCTGTGTGGACCAGTCTATAGGGAGGGAGGAAGGAAGGAAATGGACCCGCCCCTATAGGGGAAAATGCCATTAGCTTGAGGTCAGGTTAAGTGTAAAACAAAACAAGCTCTTACCTAGTTCCCTCAGACACTGCAAATACTCTCATTTGAGGATTGTGTGTGGACCAGTCGACAGGGAGGGAGGGAGGAAGGAAGGAAGGAAATGGTCCCGCCCCTATAGGGGAAAATGCCATTAGCTTGAGGTCAGGTTAAGTGTAAAACAAAGCAAGCTCTTACCTAATTCCCTCAGACACTGCAGATACTCCCGTTCAAGAATTCTAACCCGCAACCTGATGTCCCTCGCCTTGCACACCTTGCGCAACGTCTTCGTAACGAGCCCGTCTTGGAAAATCTCCAACAACTTCCCGGACACATACAACTGCCACAGGTCCTTCACCACAAACACAGACGGACATATCATCGTGAACTTCACGCTCCCATACGACACATCTGTCACTTCGCCATGGCGACACAAGATCTTCAGCGTGTGCATTATCTCCATGGAGTCTTTAATGATGGCGTTCGTCTGGCCCAGTTCTTTGCGGAACTGTTCAAACGCGGCTGGTGTGCCGTCTCGCCGGCGAATGTTCCGGTACGCATTCTTGGCCATGATAAGAATCTGTTCTTCCACTTCCTGGCACGTGCACACCCCTCTCTTCTTGTTTAGAGGAGTCACCTCTTCACAGTCCACATTCACGTTTAGTTCACCTGGAAGAGAAAGGAATGTCTTAGTAATGACACCTCACAGGCATCGAAATAAGTCGAGAACGGTCGTTCAGGTTACCTCATGTAAGAAAAGTCAAGAATGGTGATTCGTTCTCGACAAATATTTCAACGAATAGTAGTTTCGTTTCCGAACGTAAACCAGGCAATGCATTCCGGATTTCTGCGTTTCGTTTTCTTGTATGAAATTGCACCAATGTTCGTGCGCACTGGTGCAATTGCAAGCAATTTCGGCAATCCACGGTTAAGCAGCACCCACTAGATAAATTTACTTCCGGATTTCGTTTCTCGTACCGTGCACCATTACAATTTCAGAACGACTGCATAGTAGTAACAGGAATTCAATTCTAACTTTCATATAGTTTATATTTTGTGGTAACCTGTAAATGGGTTACCAGACACAATGCTTATTTCGATGCCTGACCTCAGCAGGTTATTTTATCAATAAATGTTCAAAATACAAAGCAATAGAATTGTCTGAACTAGATTTCTGGAGATCAATATGTTTATCTCTTCATTTGAAAGCTGGGAATATTTTTTTAAATATGCATGTACATTTTTTATTAATTTAAAATCAATTTTGAAAAGGCTTTAAAAAAGAAAGAAAAAAGGACTGACACTTACTTTTTGTCAACATTTGTTTCTTCTTTTCATTAATTGAAGGTGAAGCAGCGATAGAAGTAAGAAGAATTTTTCATTTGTCCACAAGACAAGAACATTGAGAACTCTACTTGTCCAGCAATATTTTCACTTGTCCAAATAAATGTTTTGTTTTATTCAAGTACAAGGACCGTGGTTTTGATTTCTTAAAATTAAACTGCATTGAACACTTTTACTTGTCCACTGGACAACCCCTAAGGTACATTTTGCTTGTCCGAGCAGATTTTCACTTGAGTGGAATTATTGGGAATTTTAATTTTTTTTTTAAAGCTGACTAAATTTTCTAACCATGTTCATAGCAAAACACTTGATTAATTCTTAATTTAAATTTCATAATTATAGTATATTAAACGAGCTTCCATTTATATCTCGAGTGAAATAATTTTCAATTGTCATTCATGAGCTTTAGCGAGTGACGATGAAAATTGTTTCACGAGGGACATAAACATGATACGAAATGGTAGCAAGTTTAATATCCTATTTATTACCCATAATTAATCTTAATTTATATCACTCTTCTTGATTTGTTGACGTTCCTGTAAGGTTGTAGTGTGCCAATTGATGACATCATTGTGTGACGTCAAAAGTGTTATGTCCCATATGGGTAATAAGAATAATTCCTAAATCTACATATTCGTATTAGTTTTCAGAACTGAATGCCATAGATCTCCAAATTAAAATTATCTTCCAGAAAAACCCTGAAACACCACAGAATGTCATATATCAATGATATACATACCCTAAACTTAACCCATTTTCTTTCTGGGGGAGGCCCCCAATACCCCTTGTTTACTATGGTGGTATTCAATTTCATAGTGCCATAACCAAAAATTTCTTTCTGGCAGAAATATTATTAATATATACATACCAGTATGTCTTTTCCGTTTTTTCTTGCTTGACCGTGACGACGGATCAATCCGATTGGCTAGATAATCCTGCAGTGTTTTGCGTAACGACCGCACAAACACGTGGAAGGCTCTGTCCGACCTGCGTACGATGTTGTTTAGGAGTTCTTCGTTCATCGACTCTCGCGTATTCTTCTCCTTGATACGTCCCACATCCGCCGTCGTTAATATCTTACTGGCGATCAGGTCGTTGAATATGTCATCAGGGATCATGTTCTCGACGAGGATGTCTCGGTTTTGTTGTAGCATCTGTTTGTGTCTGGTACTCATAACGTCTTCAGCTGAAAACAGTAAGGCAAGTTATGGTACAAGTATAACACTCAAAGACAAGTTTGTCTAGAAACATATTATGAGAGAGAGAGAGAGAGAGAGAGAGAGAGAGAGAGAGAGAGAGAGAGAGAGAGAGAGAGAGAGAGAGAGAGAGAGAGAAAGAGGATGTCTCGATTTTGTTGTAGCATCTGTTTGTGTCTGGTACTTATAACGTCTTCAACTGAAAACACTAAGGCAAGTTATGATGTAAGAAAAATGCTCAAAGACAATATTTCAGGAGAAACGTTGTTCTGATTGCAAGTGTGTCAGTTAACCAAATTTAAATCACAAGAACTGCCAATCGGTTATGTGGTGAACAATTACATTATAAAATTAAAAGTACCATATATCAGTAATGCAAGTGAAAATCAGTTTGTTTTTTCAAACCACCAATGTAGCACAGAACTGTAAAGTAAGTGTTTTAGGACTTAGGAACTATATTCACATAACTGAACAATCGGTTACCTAAGTAAAATTGACTTCCGGTTACCTAAGATTTTTAAATATTGTCCCCTGCATATATATGCCAAAAATATTTATCAATTTAGAATAGTTACCTAGTACAACATTCCTCTGGAAATTGTGACAGCGACAGTTTCGTTCGCACGTCACTTGTGTAAATACAGTTTGCGTAACCCATTTTTCATTCGCACATTGAATTTATGACATCATTTGCATGTTTATGGTGGATTATCTAAAAACAAAATGGGTTACCTGAATTTGTTTCTACATAACGCATAAATGATTTATGCAAATCTTCTATTCTCTAGGCATGGACGACAATTAACAGTATTATGAGTATTTACTTATTTACAAGTGAACGGGAACTTCTTTACCAACACCCCACATCCCAATCGGTGCCCTACAACTGGTATACATCAAAGGCCATGGTATGTGCTGTCCAGTCTGATGAAAAATGCATATATAAAAGATCCCTTGCTGCTAATGGGGAAATGTAGCAGGTTTTGTCTGAAGACTACAAGACAGAATTACCAAATGTTTGACATCTAATAGTAATTCAAATGCAGATAGTAAAGAAATCAATGTTCTCTGGTGGTGTCATCACACAAAAAGGAATTTGCATATTGATGACAAGCAAACAAAAGTGGTGTGACATAGTCTTGTCCTAAGGCACTTGCCTGATGCATGGTCAGCCTAAGATCAATCCCTTGAGTCGAGGGTCGAGGCCTGTCGGTGGGCTCACTGGACTATTGTTTTGGTCTTGTCAGTGCACCACGACTGGTATAGTAAAGGTTGTGGTATGTGCTATCCTGTCTGTGGAATGGGGTATATAAATGGTACCTTGCTACTAACGTATGGAAGGAAATGTTTTATTTAATGACGCACTCAACACATTTTATTTACGGTTATATGGCGTCAGACATATGGTTAAGGACCACAGATATTGAGAGAGGAAACCCACTGTCACCACTTCATGGGCTAATCTTTTCGATTAGCAGCAAGGGATCTGTTATATGTACCATCCCACAGACAGGATAGCACATACCACGGCCTTTGATGCACCAGTCGTGAGATTTTATGGAATGTGAATGACAAAACAAATATATGATATGGGCAGCATCTCCGTACAATGCAGAGTCGAACGAATGGGCATTTGGCAAAATAGTGGTTGATTCTATGAATCGTGTATCTAGTGGCTGTCTCGTCTACATACCAGTCTTTGTTACACCAGTTGTGGAGCACTGGCTGGAACAAGAAATAGCCCAATGCTGAATGGGCCCACCAATGCGCACATCAGGCCAATGCTGTACCACTGAGCTACTAGGGGTACCGATTTTCCGCCATCACGGAATCGCGGACGGAATCGTGTAGCCCGAGTACTCTGACTGTAAGAGAGCTAGACGGACATTTGGATATACATACGCTTTCATTACAGTCAGAGACCAAGCTATGTATTTTTTTGGCAATTCCCGACAACCAAAAAAGTTGGCAAAGATTTCCGCTCTAATATCAGAACAATTCTATGTTTGACGTTAAATACTTTTACATCGATCATTTTCGAGTTAATTGATTAAAAAAAAATCCACATATTAATCACTAATACACACACAACAGAAAGAAACCCGACAGCACCCACATTCAGCTAAGCTTCGGCAAACTCTGGACTGCAGAATTCTAAGTTCGCCGACCTATATCGTGACGTTGCGTCACATGATCGCCCACTCAGCCATTCCGTCTACTAAGCGGAATCACCCAGTGGGCGATCACGTGATCTACGTCACGAAACAGGTCACCGAGCTTTGTAAATGTTGCGACAGAGTGTCACGAAGCATAGCTGAATGTGGGTGCTGTCAGATTTCTTTCTGTACTATGTGTATTAGTGATTAATATGTGCATTTTTTTAAATCAGTTAACTCGAAAATGATCGATGTAAAGGTATTTGACGTCAAACATAGGATTGTTGTGGTATTAGAGCGGAAATCTTTGCCAACTTTTTGGTTGTCGGGAATTGCCAAAAAAATACATAGCTTGGTCTTTCACTGTAATGAGAGCGTATTTATGTCCAAATGTCCATCTAGCTCTCTTACAGTCAGAGTACTCGGGCTAGGAATCGTGGAATTGAAAATCTTAAACGGAATTTGCATTTTTCGGAGTTGTCAAACAAAATGCCAACTTTTGTGGTCAAATAATAGATTTATTGATTTATTAATATACATACATTGTTTTTCTGCTTAATTGATCATTTGAACCATTAAGGCACAACAAATGACGTTACTCTACGACAAAATGTAAACACACGTTTCCGAACATTGTTGGCCGCCATTTTGTTTTTATCACTCGGCTCGGTTCGGTTTTATTCGGTTAGGTAAATTCCTAGGCTGCGTTCGATTGAGTGCTCACCTGTAAATCAATGCAAAAGTTCATGCACGCACCTAAATTAATCAATTACGCTTCATCTTTTCACCAAACATTGAAGACGGGAGTACCGAATTCTTAAAGGTAAATATGACTTTTTTTTTAAACTATGTATACTAGACTAGATAAAGTACAGTTCCTTTAGGATAAGGGGAACTGGCCTAAACTTCATTTTTATATATATATTTTATATTACAAATTCCACTAATTTTAATTACAAATTTTACTGAACCTTTTTATTTTTACTTCCAGCAGAATACATACCTTATTTGTTACACCAAAATCATGTCTGGGATTAAGCAAGGGCAAATTTAGTTTTTTGGTTTGTCTCGGTCTCAAAATTCATTATTTAATTGCAATTTATGACCAAAAAATATACCTTTTCAGGGATCGATTTTGGCCTACGGCACTACGGCTATGGACGCGGTGCCCCGATAAATTGGACTGTGTCCACGGCCATAAGTAGCCGTGGTTGCCTTCCTTGTATGCCTAGTGCCCTTCTCATGCCTGGTACCAACTAAATTGAACTTTGCAGCATTTGTCACTTGCCGTGTATTCGTCCATAAGAACAGAAATTCAAAGAAATTATTGCCGACTCTCAGACACGCAATTTCGATGGGCGCAGCCATATTGTTATTGTTTACAAGCCACAGATCCGAGAACCACGTGGTCGCCGAGAAGTAACTGCGCAGTCGCTCTATAAAGACTGTTCTGCTCAGGGAACCTCATCTCTCACTCGCATCAGTGAAAACTTTACAGAAAGTGGCCTTGGTGCCCTACCCTTGAAAGAAATGTTGCCCTTGGTGCCCCAAAAATTTCCTCAAACCCAAAGCCAAAATGGCCTTGCCCTGAATTTTTTTTAATTCTACCCCTGCCTCTTCTTCTTTTTTTCTTTTTTTTATCACAGAACTTTTATTGGCATTTTACAAAACAAATATGGACCAAAATTTTAATATTAAAACTATTTCACCAAATTAATACATCAAAGTTTATATTTATACATAATTCATTCAGTCTATACATTTGCCTATATTTTTTCCTAATAGGTTCTCTTATGCATACTCTAACCCAATAACTGATCTGCTGGCAGGGTCAAGGATTTTTTTTATTAAAGTGACCACAAATAAAATTCATTCTTCCTGTGTTGTTATTGTAACTGTTTTTAAATTCATAACATTCATGGTATCTCCCCCCCTCCCCACCCCACCCTTGTTCAACACATGCATGTTAATTATAGTTATTAATTAATTTGAATACATATTTTATAATCAATTAAAAAGACATTACCCTCCAGTTCTTAATGTATATTTCACAAAATTATTTATATTTTTCCCAATGTGCTGAGAATGTATTAAAATTACCTAATAATGACCTCAGTTTGATGTCTCTTTGGTTCCATTTTGATTTTAATTGATATTTATATGTCTGTCTTTTCAAAATACCTGAATGTGGCAGTAACCTTTGGGTCCTGATGAAAGATGACTGAATCAATGAAAATTTGGCTTCACCCTTTATATAGAATAGCTGTCGTATTTGTACCATTGTATTAAATAAATATATCAATCTACTTCTTTATATCAAGGAAGAATGTTTATTAAATACCACTGAAAATGCATAGCAGTCCAAAAGCCGTACCTGACTATTTCTGAAGATATAAACAGAATTTTAGTTTAGTAAATGGAAAATAATTTTTTAAAGTGGAATTGGCAATTTTTATAAGCGGAAAATCAACACCCCTAAGCTACGTCCCGCCCCCCTGCTACTAACGGAAAACTGTAGTAAATTTCCTTTCTAAGACATAAAAATTACCAGTAGCCAGTGATTAATAAAATAACGTTTTCACATATAATTTGCATATTGACGACTAGGAAACAAAATACCATCTTCTTCCGAAGTCTCCTCTTCTGAATATGCATAATTTCCACGAGCGAGATTTGGCGAGCCAAGGAACTGGTTCTGTAAATTTTGGACTGTTTTGTTATCTCCGAGCATGCCCAGAACATCAGAATCTCGTACATCAAAACCGTACGATCGCCGCTGACGACCACCAGGACTAATGGCTGATGTGGATGGTGAGATGTTTCTGTAATAAACATATTTAAACATAATTAAAAGTAGCTAGTAGCTGAAACTGTCCTTGGTGGTGTAGTGGTTAAAAAAAGTAAAGTTTGTTTTATTTAACGACGCCACTAGAGCACATTGATTTTTTATCTTATCATCGGCTATTGGACGTCAAACATATGGTCATTCTGACACTGTTTTAAAGAGGAAACCTGCTGTCGCCACATAGGCTACTCTTTTACGACAGGCAGCAAGGGATCTTTTATTTGCACTTCCCACAGGCAGGATAGCACAAACCATGGCCTTTGTTGAACCAGTTATGGATCAATGGTCGGTGCATGTGGTTTACACCTACCCAGTAAGCCTTGCCGAGCACTTACTTAGGGTTTGGAGTCAGTATCTGGATTAAAAATCCCATGCCTCGACTGGGATCCGAACCCAGTACCTACCAGCCTGTAGAGCGATGGCCTAACCACGACGCCACCGAGGCTGGTCAATTGTGCAGTGGTTAAGACATCTGACTGAAAGCTGGTAGGTACCGAGCTCCCACCCAGATCAAGTTTATTTACTCAGTGGGTAGGTGTAAGGCCACTACACTGATATCTCTCTCACTAACCACCATAACTCACTGTCCTTGACAGACAGCCCAAATAGCTGAGGTGTGTACCCAGGACAGCGTGCTAGAACCTTAATCGGGGGTTAAAATTTTATTTTTTTACCAGTATCCCAAAGGAATAGTCAATTTCAAAAAACACTATTCCTTCTAAAAATGTACTATCCCTTCAGTTATTAACGTACTACTAGTTTTCATGACTGTGCTACGTCGCCCTGTACAACACTGCGTAACGAACAATTGTTTATATACCAGTCGATGCATTACTGCGTACTAAGATCCCTTGCTGCTAATTGAAAAGAGTAGCCCATGAAGTGGCAACAGCGGGTTTCCTCTTTATATCTGTGTGGTCCTTAATCATATGTCTGACCACATATAACCGTAAATAAAATGTGTTGAGTGCGTCGTTAAACAAACCATTTCCTATTTCCTGTTTACTGCGTACTATCTGGAATTACCGGTAAGTGCATGAGAAAGGTCTTAGTAGTGCAAGGATTTGTTCTGCAGAAAAATGTAGCTGACTAAAAAGCGATTTTCAGTATTCCGTGCTTTATTTTCACTTTCATGATGGAATATTGGAAGAATCGTTTCGAAATTTACTATTTGCAGAATAGCGTAAAATTTGACCCCTGTTAATTGGATATAAGCACAAACATAAGGAAAAATGAATGAATGAAAAATGAATGAAATGTAGATGTATGTATCTTAACTTCAAAAGACAATGTAAGTGTATTCCAATTCCTCTGTGTAATCTACATTTGCTTACATTGTATTACTTCCTTTCAGTGATGTCACTTCCTGCTGTAGAACCGACAGTTTCTGCTGAAGAAGTCGCTTCTCCTCGTTAGCCCTGTCTGCCTCCTCCTTCTCCTTCTGTCGTTTTTCCAGTGCCTCCTTCTCTTTCTCCAACCTCCGGATCTGCTCAGCGATATTTGTGAGTCCGTCAGATTTCTCGGCCATGCTCGCAGTTAAAGATCACACGATCATAGATTTTAAAACAAATTCTAGAAGATGTCTTCCATGGCTGCATCTCACACTAACCACATTCAAAAGAGAAGATGGATAGGAACTGAATTCTGAAATGAAAGGTTATCAATATGTAATATATACAAAGGAAGGATTTTAAAAATTATTATTGGCTCACTCAACACATTTTAATTATATGGTTATAGGGCGTCTTCAATCATTAAGTCCTCTAGAAGTCCAAAATATGGTACTTGAGGGTCAAACTCGACCCAAACCGGAGACTGAGACTGAGTGAGAGTACACAACACTTACACGAGATAATGATGAGACTAAGGCATAAAGTAATGAGAATGCATTATGCCTGTTAATTCCAGCTGTGAACATGGATGCCCCACAAAAAACCATAAGTGGCGGACAGATTCTATAACCGCTCCGTAATTTCAACATAAATATATATATATCTTGCCAAATTTGACTCATAACTTGGCATGAGTTCGACCCGTACCCCCTTTTAATGGCTAGGGTAGTTTTAGGGATAGGGTTAGTCTTTTGAGCCTTTTATATCTAGGGTAGAGGTCGAACTCTTTCCGCTACGAGATGGCTTAAAGTACTGTGATAGAAAATGACTCCAGGGTACATTAATTTGAATACCGTACAAAATGGTATGAATTGACTTGGTCCAAATAACGGTATCAGGTCGTTTCGCCCTTATTCCCGATCGCCCCGTGTCGTTTCGCCCTCTTTACAGGGTCGTTGCAAATCAGATATAGGTTATCCATTTGTAACCCTTTATCAACCATAAACACCATTTATATGTATATGTTATTATGTGCAATATTTTAAAGAACCCCTCCCCTCACACCATCCCAGTTCCTACGGGCCTGATGTATTTTGTGCTTTCTTAAAACGATTTTGTGAGAACATACTCGTTTTGGGTACAAACTAAGAGTTCCCCTTAGAAAATCACATACAGATGTAATCCTTATTACGTTCAACGGTTGTTAGATTAAGTCATATCCTTTCACCCCTCTTGTAGAATATTCCATAAAAAGTCAAAATGGCAGCCGGCACAAAATTACATGCTTTTTGCCCTATGCGATCTCAGCGAAGTCGATACAGGTGACATGGTTATCATCTAGTATGTGGAATCCGTGTCATTGTAATTGTTTTTTCAAGATTTCTGTCTGGACAAAATGTCGGTAAAATCTAACGAAAAATAAACGTAGAAGCAATTTATTGTAGTTGTCAACATTTTGTTTCGGACTTTACATTTAAGTCTACAACCTTGTTGCCTGTTAGGTGACTATTACGACAAAATTATGGGTAAAATTATTTTTTATATACCTAATTTTGCATACTAATACCACCCCCAACACAATAGGGGCAAAACGACTCGTAATGGCGGTCCAAACGACTCGGGGCGAACGGGAATAAGGGCGAAACGACTCGGGGTCGAATAGGAATAAGGGCGAAACGACCCGGATTCCCAAATAATCATGGTACGAAATGACAAGATACCTGTAATTCTATACCATTTGAGCTACACGTGAAATATGTCATTTTCCGTAGCCTAGGGCTACCTCTGATTACAACATTTATTTTCCACAACATGTGCCAATATCATATGACTTGTCTTGAAATACTTTCATGCACAATGTTGATTCAAAACAAAAGCACGTCTTCCGCCAAAATTTCATAACGGAAGTGATTATTTAATCTTTATAGTAAACGGGACTGGCTTGAAATTAGGACTAGACTCATTTGCCGCCGTATAACATAAACAAATACGCATGATTAGTATACACGCAAAGGGCAGGTACGGTGAAGCGAATAATTCCGAATCAAAAGTATTATTATATTATTGGCAAATTGCCAGTAAATTTTACGGCAAAGATGAATTTTACCTGTAGAATGTAGGAAATTACATTTCAGGATATTTAGGTCCTTTACTTAGCCTACCTGCATGTTTTTTCTTAAACGCATGTGTTTAAATAACTATTGTAAATGTACTTGGTTACACGCATGTAAGACATAAACAAGCTTTGTAAATTATGCCCCAAGTTTTCCAAATTTTACGGGTGAGTATACCACCGAACCCCCTGGAAACGTTACTTTGTCAGCCCCCCCCCCCATGTCTACTTGCTTCCGTCGTGCCTGTAGGGCCGACTATACGAAGCTTGTTTTTTTTCTTAAACACAGGTGTTTAAAACTGTAAATGTATGTAGTTAGATTATGCCCATGACAGACGAGCGCTAAAACGGCTTGCTCTGAATGTGCACGTTAAACCCTATGATATGATATGACATGACATGACATGACCTGACGGTAAGGGAGCTAGAGGGACATTTGGACGGTAAAATTGGTGTACACCGGCCAGGTTTAGAGGGTGTGTTTGCTTAAACCAATATCCTAGGAGAAAGAGCTGGACAACAGGGGTTGTCCTTTTCAGGGTATGTTTCCCTCAGGCAGGCAAAGGTACATACAAAAATCCACGGGCCTGCTTATATTAATAAAAAAATGTTATAACCACTAAGGCTATATAGAAACATATATATCGGAATTAATTGTGGTCTGTGGCCAGTTCAGAACAGAATTTAGGTGATGTGAACTTTGAAGGGACACAACAACAACTGGAGCACAACAAGCCGTATGTTGGTTTTACAATAAGACTGAAACTGGACAGCCTGGTGATTGAGGGTGACACTGAAGAGAAACAGAGATCTGTTTTACACCGGTCTGAGGAGTGAGAAATTTCTACAAGACTGCAACTGCAGAGGCTTTTGCAAAGCTGGCGCACAACGATGAGGCATCAATTGAAGCGTGCACGATTTGTTGACTTCTACCAGAAACACAGCATGAACTTTACGGATGTAGAGTTTTTCGTTCAAAAATATCCTGCCTTGTTTTCACTTTAAAGACATACGTACTGTCACAAATTTAAGGACCTTATTTCTCTAAAAACGGATAATAAATCAAAATTACATAAATTTTTGCAGACCAAATCTAGCTATTGCATCACTTTACACCATGATGGAGTGAAATCCATGTCAACTCTCTCAGCAATGTTAGTTTTTGAATTATGGACCATTGCCATAATCCAATTATTTTTATAAAATATCATTAATAAGTGGAGTATTGTGGTTACGTAAATGGTTGAATAAAGTCCATTTAGGGGAAAATGAAATATATATATTTTCAGGTAATACTTTGCTAAGCCATGTAATAAGGTCAGTGGTCTGTGACAATATGCCTTTAACCTAAAGACTTAGATATTGTGCAGAAGGAGTTTGTAGAGTACCAGCTGCTGGACCATAACAGGCCCGTAGCCAGCATGTTTAGAGCGAAGGATCGAAATTTCATGTAGACGGAACTCATCAAACGCGAGCGCCGAAGGCGAGGTGCCGTAGACGGGGATGGGGGTGGGGGTGGGTAGGGGTATATGTATACACATACACACACATACACACACACACACACACACAGACAGACACATACACATACACACACACACACACATATATATATATATATATATATATATACACATACACACACACACACATATATATATATATTATATATATATATATATATATACATTGAGGAGTCCGACGGGTAGCAAATCGTTAAACATTTATTCATTCATTCATTCCATTCCGTCCATCACTGCAGGTTGACGGTACCCTGGCCTCACTAATCTCAGTTAAAATGGCGAATAAAGAACCATGTTATGAGTTCGAGCCCACAAAGGAACTGTTGTAAAGTGCTATGAAAGCTACTTGGAACTACAATAAGGAGCATACGTAAAAATAACACAGTACAGTTAAAGGAATACTGTCACGGATTTAAGGACCTTAATTTGTCTAAAAATGGATAATAAATAAAAATTAAATTAATTGTTGGAAACCAAATCTAGCTATCGCATCACCTTAACTGAACCATGATGGAGTGAAATCCATGTCATCCCTCTCGGCAATTTTAGTTTTTGAATTATGGACCATTGCCATAATTCAATTATTTTTTTAAAATCTCATTAATAAATGGAGTATGGTGATTATGAAGATGGTTGAATAAAGTACATTTAGGGACATATCAAATTATTTTTGTTCAGGTAATACTTTGTTAAACCATTAAATAGGTCAGTGGTCTGTGACAATATGCCTTTAAAGAAGAAGAAATGCTTTAACGAGGCACCCAACACATTTTATCTACGATTATATTGGCGTCGAACATATAGTTAAGCACCGCAAAGATAATGAGATAGGAAACCCGCTTCCGCCACTTTATGGGCTACTCCTTCCGAAAACGTGGCAAGGGATCTTTTACATGCACTTTCCCATAAACATGATAGTACATACCTCGGACTTTGGTAATCCAGTCGTGGGGCACTTGTTGGTGTAGTGGTCCCTTAAAAACTCGCCCTGGGTAAGACCCGGTACCGGGATGTGAACCCAGTACCTACCAGTCTTTAGTCCGACAGTGCAGTTAAAAGCAACAGGGTGAAAATATAACTGCTGGAATTATTAGCTTATGCAGTTAACTGATCATTTTAAGAAATGTTCAAAAGGGCGTATACCCACGGATCCATCTAAAGGGTTGGCGAGCAAAGCGAGCGGACCAGACAAAATATCACTCCTTGCGAAAGTTCCAACTTGAGAGCTCTGTGTATATATAAACAGGCTTTGCAAATTTGGCCCTAGTGCATGGCGCACATGAAGTCCAAACCAACACTCTCTATGTCCGTTCGGATTAAAGGCATACTGTCACGGATTTAAAGACTTTATGTCTCTAAAAATGAATAGTAAATAAAAATTACATTAATTGTTAGAAACCAAATCTAGCTATCGCATCACCTTAACTGAACCATGATGGAGAGAAATCCATGTCAACCCTCTCAGCAATTTTAGTTTTTGAATTATGGACCATTGCCATAGTTCAATTATTGTTTTTTTTACAAACTGTTATGAATAAGTGCCAAGTGGAGTATGATGGATAAAGATGGTTGAATACATTTAGGGACAAATCAAATTATTTTTGTTCAGGTAATACTTTGTTAGGCCGTTAAATACGGATCCCCATTAAATAGGTCAGTTGTCTGTGACACTATGCCTTTCATTCGTCCCATATGCCTAATGTATTTGATACAGAAATCCGCTGCGACTGATGAAGGTGAGATGGAGATGAGAATGAAAATGATTAGGATATTATTTTTATCCTCTGGCGCGTGTGCATGGAATTGTGCAGGAATTTTAAGTAGATATGGGTTCGTGAACTGGCGTAGCTGTAAGGAGGGCCATGGGGACCCCCGCCCCGTGTCGCGTGTGCAAACTAGACTGCGGTTAGCGGAGTATTTACATCATGCTTCCCCGGAAAATATATTGAAAAGATATGTCATACTCCCCCGGAAAATATATTGAACAAAAGAAGAATATTTACTTGAATATTTCCCTCCATCACACCTCTTTTCACCCCATCACGACACGTAATTTCCTGTCGCCCCATAACACCAATATACAGTGTTGTTGCCCCTCCTTCTAACTCCATACCCCATAAAATCCTGGCCATGCTCCGTTTGAATATGTATTGGAAAACAAAAGAAGAACGGAAATGTTCTTGAACAGAACAGAACAGAACTTTATTTCTCTCAGATCACCAAACGGTGATACATTGAGGTGGTTTACAAATATGTATACTGATAGCTTGGAGCAGGTAAGGTTTTCAACTACAACCCTCGATCCCACCCCCAATACACGCGTCTACGTATAATTAAGGTTTAACGCATTTTTCTCTTCTTCTTCCTCTTTCTCTTCTTATCTTCTTCTTCTTCTTTTCTTCTTCTACTTCTTTCTCTTCTTCTCTTCTTCTACTTAAAATTATTTCTCTTCTTCTTTCTCTCCCTATCTTCTTCTTTCTCTTCTTCTCTTCTACTTCTTTCTCTTCTTATCTTCTTCTACTTCCTTCTCTTCTTCTACTTTTTTCTCTTCTTCTACTTCTTTCTCTTCTTATCTTCTCCTTCTTTCTCTTCTTCTTCTTCTTCTAAGTGTCTTCTACATCGTGCATGGCTTTGAGGACATTCAAGCTAGATTTTTTTATTACCTGCTTTCAAGGGATTAACTATAAAAAAAAGTATATTAATTTGTCCAACGAGGATCGATCCCAGACCGACTACGCATCAGGCGAGTTCTTTACCACTGGGATACGTCCCGTCCCCCATCCCTGCGCAACAGGCTAGCGCTATAGCACTGGAATACCCCCCCCCCCCCCTCCACCCCCAACGCAGACACTATAATTATCTATAATTCATCAAAGATTAGTACTACGGGGCGACAGCAAGACATCTTTATACAATTATCCACTTTCAGACCGAGGTAAAAGCACTGGTTGGGTTACTATAAATAGATGACAAAGCAATTGTAGTGTATTTAAATATTTATTATAAATTAAATAAATATAACATCTATGTACATTTTTAATTTTTATATAAAATATAATAATAAGCATTAGAGACAGTGTAACATCAACTGAACTAAACAAAATAATAATAATGATCCCATGGCTACAGGCCCGTAGCCAGGAATTTTGCGTTGACGAATATTAAACCCCCCCCCCCAACAGAAAATCACCAGTAGCGGGGGGATCGACCGCCCCGACCCCCCCCCCCCTCCCCATTGGCTACAGGCCTGGGCTAGTGGATTTTGTAAAAATTCTAGAAAGCCCTATTTCAGGTCAGGTCAGAGTGTTTAACGTGCACATTCATCTAGCAAGCTGTTGTATTGCACGCCTGTTCTGGGCACAGGTGCCCTGATTTCAATAAATCTATACTTAAATAATGATACCCCTACTAAAAACCAAACAACAAAAACAATAAAAACAACAACTAAAAACCCCACCTAAGTACATTCATACGATCAAAAGCCACCAGTAAGTGATCTACTTCACTTGTGATTGTTCGTATCGAATGTTGACGACATTTGCTGCTTGATGCACACAACAAAGTGATCCTTTCTATGCAAGGAATTCTCCCGGCCAGGTGCCAATTTCACAAAACATCGCAAGTTTACATCTGCGACTAGCAGTCATACCGGCCGTACTTTTACACATGTATGACATCTATATCACGCAGAAAATTATATCATAACGGAAGATGGAGCATTTTAAGGACAAAATAAAATAAAATATGTGTACTTATAACTGTATTTGTTGTACTGTTATAGTAATATAATTACAAACTTTCCGAATTTATACGATTTACTGTATTCTGATTGGCTGACGTCACTAAAAAAACACAAGCGTTATCCTTCCTAAAAACCTCATAAAAAAACGTCCATCAAAACCAACAATCGAAATAACCGCACCAACACCAACAGTCACTACTTACACGTAAAACAAAGATCCAACAGTTAATAATATCAAGGTCACTTTGCGATAGAAAACACAAGACAAATCTGCACATGAAATTGTTTCATTTTTTGCGCAAAAAGAAGTTATCCTTTCTATGCAAAGTTTTTCTGATTCAATACTTATTTTTATTTTTAGTGGACAAGTTTTTCTAATAGTAGCATGTATACTGCCGTACGCTTATTTACAGAACATGGTTGACGGTAAGAACGAAAGAAATATTTTTGACGTGTTTTAAGGTAACTTCTAAATTACTGTTGTAATTATAAGAATTGTTTCTATTTTTTAGGAATTTATCGATGTTATAAAAAGTCAACAAATGTAGTATAAAAGTCAAAATGTAGTATAAATATCGTAAAGCTTTATACATCGATAAATTCCTAAAAAATTAGAAACAATTCTTATAAGAATTGTAGTTTTGTCGTAAATTTGCGTTTACGTGCAAAACTAGGCTTATGATCTATTGTGAAATTGGACCCCCTCCCCTCTCCCTCTCTCTCTCTATCTCTCTCTCTCTCTCTCTCTCTCTCTCTCTGTTTCTGTGCGTCTCTATATATATATGTCTCTGCCTATTTCTGTGTGTCTCTGTCTCTGTATCTCTCTCTCTCTCTCTCTCTCTCTCTCTCTCTCTCTCTCTCTCTCTCTCTCTCTCTCTCTCTCTCTCTCTCTCTCTCTCTCTCTCTCTCATCATTTATCCCTGAATATCTTCGTTTGTTAACGTCTGTTTTCGATCTGTTTTGTCCTAGATGTTTTGTGACAGTTTATCATGGGTACTGAGTTCTCTCAGTCACTTTCTCTTGATAAGACAGTTGTTTTCATTGGTCAGCAATATTAGCTGAAATTGTTTTCGTTATAAGTTATAGGCTCATTAGCGCATTCGTCGACAAATGTGTTATAGAGGTGTTCAAAGGTTGGTCTTGCTTCGGGATTGTCATTCCAACATTTGAGCATTGTCTCGTAGTACCAGTCTGGACATACAATGGCGGAGTCAGTGGGCTTTGGCATCCGGTAGCCATTGTATACGTTCTGCATCACCTCAGCATTTCTCATTCCTGAAAATAAAACGAGAGAAAATGCTAAATCAAAAACACTAAAGGATCTTTTCTTCTGTTTTCTCATCGACAGGGGGAAAAAAAAATCGAGTTTGTTTTGTTTAACGATACCACTAGAGCACCTTCGTTTATTAATCATCGGCTATTGGATGTTGAGTATTTGGTAAATTTGACGTATAGCCATAGAAAGGAAACCCGCTACGTTTTTTTTTATTTATTAATAGCAAGGTATCTTATATATGCACCATCCCACAGACAGGATAGCACACGCCAGAACCTTTGATATGCCAGTCGTGATGCACTGGTTGGAATGAGAAATAGCCCAATGGTCCCACCGATGGGGATCGATTCTAGAGCGACCTCGCATAAAGCGAGCGGTTTACCACTGGGCTACGTCCTGCCCCGACAGGAGATGAAATACAGGTACTACAGGTTTTGGTGTATACATCGTAGAGCTACTGGTAGGGATGGGGGGGGGGGGGGGGGGGGGGTGTGTGTGAGAGAACCAAGTCCATTAAAGGAAATCGCTCCTACGATCTATCGCATCTCAAACAAGTGCGCTACCCCTAAGCAGCATCCTGCCAAAACATTTGTTTGCACATTTGATTTATTAATCATCGGCTATTGCATGTCAAATATTTGGTAAATGTGACGTATAGTCATAGAAAGGAAACCCGCTACATTTATTTTTCATTAATAGCAAGGGATTTTGGATATGCACTATTGCACACACAACATATCACATACCACGGCCTTCAATATACCAGTCGTGGTGCACTGGTTGGAATGAGAAATAGCCCAATGGTCCCGATGATTCCAGACCGACCTCCAAGCTACGTCTCGCCCCATATTCTAAATCAAGACCCATGCGCGTGCTGTAACCTCACCGTGGTACAGGGGTGTAACATTCTCTTTGAGAATGGCCAATACAGCACAAATTGAAATTTTGAGTAAACGTCAGTATCTATCTGTGATATTTGTATTTTTGCACAGTTCTTTACACTGTGTTTATTTAAATCTTGAATTTTTGCGTTGATGTTGATCATCACCTTATTTGTTTGCGTTACCATAGTTTGACACCCAATAGCCGATGTATGTTTCGTGCTGGGTGTCGTTACACATTCATTCATTCATTCATTCATTCTAAATCAAGAGCACCAAGGGATCTTCTATTTATATGTTCTCTTCGACAGGAGATCATATACTACATCCTTTGATGGATAAATCGTGGAGCTACATTAAAGGGACATTCCTGAGTTTGCTGCAATATTTAAGATGTTATCGACTAACAGAGACGTTTTAACGATTGTAATTACATATCAAATATATTTTTATGGAATAAAATATTAGTGGCTGTATATTAAACGTGTTTCTAATCGTTCTAGTATTTGAACTAGGTTAAATTTCATTTTATTTCCCAAAATATAAAAGTTTTCGTACGTACGAAATTATTTAAGACAAAATCCAGTTTGGGCTTCTTACATATATTAAGACGACAAGAAACACATTAAATATACAGACACTGATATTCTAAACAAGAACATATATTTAATATGTAAGTTTAAAGGCATATTGTCACAGACAACTGACCTTTTAATGGGAATCCGTATTTAATGGCCTAACAAAGTATTACCTGAACAAAAATAATTTGATTTGTCCCTAAATGTATTCAACCATCTTTATCCATCATACTCCACTTGGCACTTATTCATGATATTTTGTAAAAAAAAAACAATAATTGAATTATGGCAATGGTCCATAATTCAAAAACTAAAATTGCTGAGAGGGTTGACATGGATTTCACTCCATCATGGTTCAGTTAAGGTGATGCGATAGCTAGATTTTGTTTCTAACAATTAATGTAATTTTTATTTACTATTCATTTTTAGAGACATAAAGTCTTTAAATCCGTGACAGTATGCCTTTAATCGTAGAAAAAGTTTATTTGTCGGAAACATCTTACAATGCAGCAAACTCAGGAACGTCCCTTTAAGGAAAATCGATCGTACGACCCATCGTATCTCAGTGAATACATTCTATATTTAAAGGCAGGCCTACCCGCATATGGAACTCGTCCAAATGTGATCATCTCGTACATGAGCACACCAAATGACCAGACGTCCGATTTGATCGAAAATTCATTTTTGTGCGCAGCTTCCGGTGCTGTCCATTTGACTGGGAACTTCATTTCTGAAAGAATAAACTATCACAAATAAAATACTTTCGTTATCTTAAAAATAACGGGTGGATGAATGGATGGATGGATGGATGCGTGGGTGGATGGACAGATGGGTGAATGGATCGATGATTGGATGGATGAATGGACAGATGGATGCGTGGGTGGATTGGAGGGTGGGTGGATTGGAGGGTGGGTGGATGGAAGGATGGACACACTAATGGATGGATGATGGATGGACCGACGGATGTATGTGTTAATGAAGAAAACCTTTTTGTGGGGGGTGTTCTGGGTTTTTTTAAACCACCAGATTTAGCATAGAGACAAATAATTAAATTTTGTTTTGGACAACACAAACATGGATGATGAAATGAATGTTGAAGCTGCAGCATGCCCATTCGAGTATGGGACTACTTGACAGGGCCGTGCTCCACGCTTGCTCTCAGTTAACCTATCTCGGTATCACCCGAGCCCGGGGTACACAGAACCTGCAGTGCATGCCGGGTAATCATCCCCCATTTGGGGCCATGCACTCTGGACACACACCCATAATCACAGCCGTGAAGTGAGTGAAACTCGGTGCATGTGGCCTTATCCATTGAAACAAATGGTGCAATCACTCTAGGTTGGAGCCAGTACTGGAATGAAAAATCCTCCATTGCCCCAGTTTGGATACGAACCTAGTACTTACCAGCCTTAAAGGGACATTCCTGAGTTTGCTGCATTGTAAGATGTTTCCGACTAATAAAATAGTTCTACGATTAAACTTACATATTAAATATATTTTTTTATTTAGAATATCAGTGTCTGTATATTCAATGTGTTTCTGGTCGTTTTAATATTTGTAAGAAGCCCAAACTGGATTTTGTTTTTAAATAATTTCGTACGTACGAAAAAAAAACAATTTTAGGAAATAAAATGAAATTTAACCTAGTACAAATATAGAACGATCAGAAACACGTCTAATATACAGCCACTAATACTGTATGCAGAAATATACAATCGTTAAAAAGTCTATGTTAGTCGATAACATCTTAAAAAATTCAGCAAACTCAGGAATGTCCCTTTAAATCTAATGGCATAACCACTACACGATAGAGGCCGGTGAATGAAGAAAACTTAATTTGTAGAGTCCTGCACAATTAGTGTTCTGCGTAATAAGGTCGTGAACGTGACAAGGACTGGGATGTGGTAGTGGACAGTACATTAACCCTGAAGATGGGATCATGTTCAGTTATACGTACCTCCACGCACGGTTTGTTTTGCGTCTTCACTGATTACTTTGGCAAGTCCGAAGTCGGCGATCTTTACGTTCAGGTCACTTCCCACTAATATGTTGGCTGCACGTAGATCTCGGTGGACGTAATTTTGGCTGGACAGGAAATCCATACCATCTGAAATCTAAAGTTTGTTTTGTTCAACGACACCACTAGAGTACAATCATTTGTTAATCATCAGTAATTTTGACATGTAGAATTGTAATTTGGCAAAATAGTGTTGATTCTATGAATCTATCTAATTCCTCGTCTATAGGAGGACAGCCACTCCCAAAGAAATCCTTTAGTGGAGATTCCACCCCTCTTGCACATCCGAAAGGAGGACTGCCACTCTCAGACTAACTTACGAAATCAAAACTAGTACCAGACAGTTAAAGTTTGTTTTGTTTAACGACACCACAAGGACACATTGATTTATTTATTATCACCTATTGGATGTCAAACATTTGGTAGGTACTGGGTTCGGATCCCAGTCGAGGCAAGGCTCCGCAAGGCTCAATGGGTACGTGTAAACCACTTGCACCGACCAGTGATCCATAACTGGTTCAAAAAAGGCCATGGTTTGTACTATCCTGCCTGTGGGAAGCGCAAATAAAAGATCCCTTGCTGCTAATCGGAAAGAGTAGACCATGTAGTGGCGACAGCGGGTTTCCTCTCAAAATCTGTGTGGTCCATAACCATATGTCTGACACCATATAACCGTAAATAAAATGTGTTGAGTGCGTTGTCAAATAAAACATTTCTTTCTAGAGAGGATACTTGCTGCATTTTTTTCTTTAATAGCAAGGGCTATTTTATATGCACCATTACACAGACAGGATAGCACATACCACGGCCAGTCCTGATTTACTGGGCCCAGTGACACGGATCAATCCTAGACCGATTGTGCATCAGTCGAGTGCTTACCCACTGGACTACATCCCGCCGCTTTGCATTGCTATATAAGGAAGGAAGGAAATGTTTTATTTAACGATGCACTCAACACATTTTATTTACGGTTATATGGCGTCGGACATATGGTGAAGGACCACAAGGATATTGAGAGAGGAAACTGCTGTCGCCACTTCATGGGCTACTCTTTTCGATTAGCAGCAAGGGATCTTTTATATGCACCATCCCACAGACATGATAGTACATACCACGGTCTGTGTTACACCAGTTGTGGAGCACTGGCTGGAACGAGACATCAAGGGATACCAGTTACACAATGCTTTTTTCAGAATGGATTCAAAGCACCAGCCAAAAACCACATCATTCGGTTTGGACAGAGAATATCGGGGGGGGGGGGGGGGGGGGATAGGAGGGGGAATTGGAGAAACAGTGGAAAACCCGGAAACACCGAATTCGAAGATTTTACTCCCGAAAATTTAAATTTTTAATATTGTTAATTTTGTCTTTGATTTCTATAATAAGTACTATATTATTGGACATTAAGTTTTAAACAGTTTGCCTTACATCATCGTTATCGTGATCACCGTCATCAGATTCATTATTGTTCTTATTATAAACACAGACGAAGACCGGCACACCCAACGCAAATCATTTATAAATCTGTTCCCATAAATTATTATTATTATTTTTTTGTACGTCGATCTGCGTCTGTCAGCGGAATGTTGCAGATCTTATGGAAGGAAGGAAATGTTTTATTTAACGACACACTGAAAACATTTCATTTACGGTTATATGGCTTCAAACATATGGTTAAGGGACACACACACACACACACACACACACACACACACACACATATATATATATATATATATATATATATATATATATATATATATATATATATATATATATTAAGAGAGGAAACCCGCTGTCGCCACTTCATGGGCTACTCTTTTCGATTAGCAGCACGGGATTTTCTTATGCACTAACCCATAGACAGGATAGCACATACTACGGCCTTTGATGTATCAGTCGTGAGATCTTATGGAATGTGAACGACAAGACATGTAATACATGGTCAGGGCTGTATATCTGCACAATGCAGAGTCGAATGGGGATTTGTCAAAATAGTGGTTGATTCTATGAATCTTGTATTTAGTGGCAGCCGTGTCTATAAGAAGACAGCCACTCGCAAGATCATTCACTAGATATTTCATTCATCTTGCACCATCACAAAGCTAGCACCGGGCAGTTAAAACGTTTGTTTTGTCTAACGACACCACTAGAGTACATTGATTTATTTATCATCGGCTATTGGATGTCAACCATTTGGTAAGTTTGACATGTTATATAGTCTTAGAGAGAAAAATGGCTACTTTTGTTCGATTAGGAACAAGGGATATTTTATATGCACCACCCCACAGACAGGACAGCACATGCAACAGTCGTGGTACACTGGATGGTACGAAGCACCTGACAGAGTTCAGTGATGTTATCAGGTGTTCGCGAAAAGTAAAGTTTGTTTTATTTAACGACGCCACTAGAGCACATTGATTTTTTATCGTATCATCGGCTATTGGACGTCAAACATATGGTCATTCTGACACTGTTTTTTAAAGGGAAACCCGCTGTCGCCACATAGGCTACTCTTTTACGACAAGCAGCAAGGGATCTTTTATTTGCGCTTCCCACAGGTAGGATAGCACAAACCATGGCCTTTGTTGAACCAGTTATGGACCACTGGTCGGTGCAAGTGGTTTACACCTACCCATTGAGCCTTGCAGAGCACTCACTCGGGGTTTGGAGTCGGTATCTGGCTAAAAATTCCCATGCCTCGACTGGGATTCGAACCCCGTACCTACCAGCCTGTAGACCGTTGGCCTAACCACGACGTCACCGAGGCCGGTCGCGAAAAGTGAACATATCTTACCCCGCTGGTATGCACAAATTCAAACTATAGAATGTCATCAACCATCATTTTGGTTAGTGATGTATTTTAGTAGATCTACAATATATAGAAAGGATACTCCCCGAGTCAATCTGATTAAAAGGTGCTCTACTGGGTCTGCCAGTAGATCTAACAGCAATGCGTGGACTCCCATGTCCAGGTGACATTTCATCTATAAATAACAATTTAAATATCGACCAATTACACTCCGCCTTTTATAGCGTTATTCGGGAGCATACAAATTCTAAAAATATCAACCGAGACTATTTATGCAATAGACGAATTTGTTGGTCTATTTCAACATTGAAAAAACAGGGGGAAAAGTGCAGTAATAAACTCTGGATTGTATACTAGTATGAACAGATTTTATGGCTATACCATCACGGGTTTTTTTTCGTCTTGAAACGAATTTTATATAAAATTTTATATTGCAATTAGTTTCCGGCATACTTCGCAATTTACCCGAATCATTTCGTATACCCTCGGCATAATTCCGAATGTTTTCAAATTATTTTCAAATCACTGGCAAGTAAGGTTTTGATTGGTCGAATGAAAGGTCAACTGGACATGAGCTTCAACGGGCTGCTGTTAGATCCGCATGTAATAGTGGAGCTAATTTTAATTAGATTGTCCCCGAGTGTCTTGTGATATCATAATTTATCAGCACGAGTTGATAAAAGTATGAAATCCGAGGCTTGCCGAGTATTTGTATACTTTTCAACGAGTGCTGATAAATTGTTATATCACAAGACACGAGGGGGGGGGGGGGGGGGGGGGGGGGGGGGGTATTCCTTTTATCACCCATTGTCATTCTTTTCATTTGCGACAATTGTAAACAATGACAGTGATGTTGGTTGAATGTCACTATATGTGGCAGCGGTGGACTCATTAACTAGCATTAACTAGCACCGACGCCATATAACCTAAAAGAAAATGTGTTGAGTGTGTCGTTAAATAAAACATTTCCTTCCTTCCTTCCATTAACTAGCAGAACGACAGTGGCCTGACGTCAATAATGATAGGTGTAGCACTGAAACATGCACAGTGACGTAACAAAAGAAGTGATATCTCCTAGGAGAATATCGCAGGAGATATCGCAAATTATAGTACCAGCGATATCTCCTACAAACGCCTTTAATGGATGATAAATCATGCTGTGTTTACCTGTCCCGCGATGTTAATAATTGCAGGCAGCTTCAGATACTGTTTGTTGTCCGAGTCTCTCATGAATTCTAGAAGAGACCCATTTTCCATGAACTCTGTGATGATGTAGATGGGTTCGCTGAGCGTGCACACTCCAATCAGCGTGACGAGTTTGGCGTAACGTAACTTGTGCATCTTCTGCGCTTCTTCCAGAAAGTTTGCTGACGTCATCGTGCCAGTTTTAAGTGTCTTGACCGCAACGACGTGAATGTTGTGGATCTTGGCTATAGAGAGAGACAGAATTTTTTGTTTAATACATTTAAAAAAAAATCATAATCAGTGGTCGAAATATTGCCGTCCCGACCTTTTTTTCTTTTTCTGTTCAGCATCAGATTTTTATTTCTTTTGTCAGCCATTCGTGCAATTATCAATTATTTTGTGTTAACACCCACGCATTAGTTCATCAATATAAGCATCGAGTTTTAACTTAACTACTCACGCATGTACACAGGTGCGGATCCGGGGTGGGGGTGGGGGGTGGTCAAGGGAGTCCGGACACCCCCTGCTCAGGAAAAATTTCCCCCCACTTATTTCAATGAATGAATAATTAGTTCCATATGACCCCCCCCCCCCCTTAAAGAATTCTGGATCCGCGCCTAGTACAATTTTTTTTTTTTAATTATCCTTTTCTTAATGATTATATAGAGGGGTTTTTTCTCGTTCCAATCAGTGCACCACAACTGGTCAAAGGCCGTGGTGTATACTTTCCTGTCTGTGGAAAATTGCATATAAAAGATTCCTTGCTGCATTAAGAAAAATGTAGCAGGTTTTCTCTGATGACTACAAGTCAAAATTACCATATGTTTGACATCCAATAACCGATGATTAATTAATCAATGTGCTCTAGTGGTGTCGATAAAGAAAACAAACACGCTGTCACATATAGACTGGATGTGGCGCGTGTTTTTAATGAGCGTCGCCTGCAAAACGCATGCGGCTAGTCGCAAAGAAACTATTGTATACAGGGTATTATGCTCAAAAAGCGACCCGCAGGCGCATATATCAGTCGCAGACGCATATATCAGTCGCAAACGCATATATAAGTCGCAACAGCCTATATGAGCCTTTAGGCCTTCTTAATTATTGAACGACATTCATTCATTCATTATACTTATTTTCGTTCTTCTATCCTATCAAGGTCCAAGCATCCTGGGCGCACACCTCAGCTATCTAGTGGCTGTCCAGGACAGTGGGTTAATTAATTATTAGTTGTTAGTGGTTAATGAGAGAAAAAAGAGGGTGTAGTGGTCTTACACCTACCCATTAATGAGTAATTAAAAGTCGCTCTGGGTGGTCGAACCGGTGCCGAGCTAACCCTGTACCAACCAGCCTTATGTCCGATGGCTTAACCACGACACCACCGAGGCCGACATCAGCATTTAATATAATGTCACATATAAAAAGTGCATAGTTAAAATATTGTAAGTCTAATAAACAAACCTTTGAAAACTTCTCCATAATGTCCGGTCCCAATTCTGTTCAGTTTTTTAACCTTCGTCCTGTCAATCTCTAGTTCACGTATGTTTACTGGAGGCGGTACTTTATGGCAGGGCGTGGTTAACTTGCAACAAAGGTCTTCATTGGCTGTTGGACATACAAAAATGAAACTAATGTAACAAAGAGCTGTCGGAGCCTGTCAATGACCAGTCAAAACAAAACGTGTTAACTTATTGTTATTTTTTTGCTTGTGCCAATGAAACATTAAAGCTCATATCCACTTTATAATCCCTTGAAATAACGCGATCAAAACCGCATCTCTTCACAATGCAGAGTCGAATGGGTATATTTTGCAAAATACTAGTAGTGGTTGATTCCATGAATCCCCATTAAGCGTCCAGGGTCGGGACGTAGCCCAGTGGTAAAGTGCTCGCTTGACGAGCAGTCGGTTTAGGGTCAATCCCCATCAGTTGGCCCATTGGGCTATTTCTCGCTCCAGCCAGTGCACCACGACTGGTACACCAAAGGCCATGGTATGTGCTATCATGTCCATGTGCTGGGGCATATAAACGATCCCTTGCTGCTAATCGAAAAGATTAGCCCATGAAGTGGCGACAGCGGGTTTCCTCCCTCAATATCTGTGTGGTCGTTTACCATATGTCCGACGCCATATAACCGTACATATAATGTGTTGAGTGCGTCGTTAAATAAACCCAATTCCTTTTTTCCTTCCTTCCATCTAGCGTCCAAAGGTGGGCCGTCACGTCCAAGGAGATCCTTAGCTCGTGTGTCCTTTAGCGTTATACTATTATGTAGGAATAACGCTAGAGATGACTGTATGTTTTTTATTTAACGATGCCACTAGACCGCATTGATTTTTAATCTTATCATCGGCTATTGGACGTCAAACATATGGTCATTCTGACACAGTTTTTTTTTTTTAGAGGAAACCCGCTGTCGCCACATAGGCTACTCTTTTACGACAGGCAGCAAGGGATTCCACTGGCAGGATAGCACAAACCATGGCCTTTGTTGAACCAGTTATGGATCACTGGTCGGTGCAAGTGGTTTACACCTACCCATTGAGCCTTACGGACCACTCACTCAGGGTTTGGAATCGGTATCTGCATTACAAATCCCATGCCTCGACTGGGATCCGAACCCAGTACCTACCAGCCTGTAGACCGATGGCTTAACCACGACACCACCAAGGCCGGTCGATGGCCAAATAGTACCTACCAGCCTAAAAGGGACATTCCTGAGTTTGCTGCAATTTTGAAGATGTTCTTGCCTAACAGAGACATTTTAACGATTGTAATTACACATCAAATATATCTTTCTGCATAAAATATTAGTGGCTGCATATTCAACGTTTTTTGATCGTTCTAATATTTGTACTAGGTTAAATTTCATTTTATTTCCTAAAAAATGTTTTTTTTCGTACGTACGAAATTATTTGAAGACAAAATCCAGTTTGGGCTTCTTACAGATATTAAGACGACCAGAAACACATTGAATGTACAGACACTGATATTCTAAACAGGAGTATATATTTAATATGTAAGTTTAATCGTAGAAATATCTTACTAGTCGGAAACATTTTACAATATGAGTGCGAGTGCGAATAATTTTTACATGCTTATATACCACTAGAGTTTCGAGCATGTCCGTCCCGGGGCCTGTCTCTGGATAGCCAGTGACTTGCTCCGGGACAGAAGATTTTACAATGCAGCAAACTCAGGAATGTCCATTTAATTATAGTGACTTACCACTACATCACCAAGGCTGGTACGGTCACCCACTAAATCCGCCCCTGTTACCTATTACTGCTGACCTTTGTAGTGTTCCACAAGTCTGGTTATGCTCGGGAAAGTGTGTCTGGGACTGATAAACCAGCCGCCGTCATCCAGTGGTTTGATTTCGTAGTGCGCCACAAGCGGTGAGCCTTCGTTTCGTACTGAGAGGGCGTACGCCGACTTGTCTGTTGGGGGAAAAACGAGAAAGGAATGATTGATTAATACCGGCTCAGCACATTATGTTTTCAGTAGATGTTGGTTTTCGAATAGATCTGATATGCGCTCAGGATGACACTTAGAGAAGGACTGTAGCTATGCAGCATAAGAGTGAAGAGAGAGAGAGAGAGAGAGAGAGAGAGAGAGAGAGAGAGAGAGAGAGAGAGAGAGAGAGAGAGAGAGAGAGAGAGAGAGAGAGAGAGAACGAGAGAGAGAGAGAGAGAAGAAAGAGTGAGAGAGAGAGAAGAAAGAGTAAGAGACAGACAGACAGACAGATAAACAGACACTGAGACAAAGAAGTCGAGTCGAGGATTTAACTAAAAATGGTCTTACTGGATGACGGTCTTATCAGAAATGTTCCGACTTTGATGGAAGCCAGCATCAACTTAGTGTTAGCTTCTGCCCGCTTCACATCCAACCACCATCTGAAAGGAAACCAGCGTGCAGGTTACAGCTAGATGAGACACCTGTATCTGCCATATTATTTTCATTTTATTGCAAGTTATTTTCGTGCTTATATCTAATTATGGTTCCTGGGCACACACATTAGCTATCTGGGCTGCCTGTCCAGGACAGAGGGTTAGTTGACGTTAGTAGGAGAGAAGAGGGTGTAGTGATCTTACACCTACCCATTGCGTCGATAAAACTCGCTCTGTGTGGGAGCCGTTACTGGGCTGTGAACCCAGTACCTACCAGCCTTATATCCGATGGTTTAACCATGACACCACCGAGACCTGTCATATTGACACAGATCACAGTTATCTTCCCCAAATAAACACCTATCACAGCTATCCGGAAATATATCCGCAGAAGTAGTCTGCTATTTGACTGTGATTATATTGTGTGTCACAGATTAGAAGTGGCAACTATGAAACTGAGGTTGACAGGGGAGAGCAAGTAGTTTGCAGTCATGTGTATCTTGAACAATGAAGATGTCTTTCATGCAATTTCCAGGGGCGAGACGTAGCCCAGTGGTAAAACGCTCGCTTGATGCGCTGTCGGTTTGGGATCGATCCCCGTCGGTGGACCCATTGGACTATTTCTCGTTTCAGCCAGTGCACCACGACTGACATATCAAAGGCTATGGTATGTGCTATCCTGTCTGAGGGATGGTGCATATAAAATATCCCTTGCTACTAATGGAAATCATGTAGCGGGTTTCCTCTCTAAGACTATTTGTCAAAATTACCTAATGTTTGACATCCAATAGCCGATGATTAATATATCAATGTGCTCTAGTGGTGTCGTTAAACAAAACAAACTTCATGTAATGTCCATGCACATGTAGTATATAATATATACTGATGGAAAGAAATAAAGGAACACACAAATAGTACCAGATAAAGCCACCACCCAGAGCATAAGGAAGTAAACTGTGTTACTGGTAGACATACCCACAGTACTGACATTCAGTCCCACAGCCACCACCCAGAGTATAAGGAAGTTAACTGTGTTACTGGTAGACATACCCACAGTACTGACATTCAGTCCCACAGCCACCACCCAGAGTATAAGGAAGTTAACTGTGTTACTGGTAGACATACCCACAGTACTGACAATCAGTCCCACGGCCACCACCCAGAGTACAAAGAAGTTAACTGTGTTACTGGTAGACATACCCACAGTACTGACAATCAGTCCCACGGCCACCACCCAGAGTACAAAGAAGTTAACTGTGCTACTGGCAGACATACCCACAGTACTGATATTCAGTCCCACAGCCACCACCCAGAGTATAAGGAAGTTAACTGTGTTACTGGTAGACATACCCACAGTACTGACAATCAGTCCCACGGCCACCACCCAGAGTACAAAGAAGTTAACTGTGTTACTGGTAGACATACCCACAGTACTACAATCAGTCCCACAGCCACCATCCAGAGTATAAGGAAGTTAGCTGTGTTACTGGCAGACATACCCACAGTACTGACACTCAGTCCCACGGCCACCACCAAGAGTATAAGGAAGTTAACTGTGTTACTGATAGACATACCCACAGTACTGACACTCAGTCCCACGGCCACCACCAAGAGTAGGCCTCAGATTACAGTTATCTTCCCATTTGGTTGTCCAAAATCCGGAAGTTTCACCGCGCAAGTAGTCTGCAGTTTGACTGTGATTATTTCATGGCAGACAGCTATGATGTGGCAACTGTTTGACTGAAGTGACAGGGGATAGCATGTAGTTTGTAAACATGTGTAACTTGTTGACATTGAAGACTTGTTTGTGGTAATTCCGGCCCATGCAAAAGTAGTGCTTTTTGTGTAAAATGGGTGTACTCCGGCCTGGTTTAGAGGGTGTGTCTGTTTAAACCAATATGCTGGGGAGAAAGAGCTGGACAACAGGGGTTGTCCTTTTCAGGGTATGTGTCCCCCATGCAGGCAAAGTCCCACAGCCACCCACCCAGAGTACATACAAAACTTCACGGGCCTGCTGATATTAATAAATATGTTATAGCCACTAAGGCTATATAGAAACATATAGCGAAATTAATTGTGGTCTGAGGCCAGTATAAGGAAGTTAGCTGTGTTACTGGCAGACATACCCACAGTACTGACACTCAGTCCCACGGCCACCACCAAGAGTATAAGGAAGTTAACTGTGTTACTGGTAGACATACCCACAGTACTGACATTCAGTCCCACAGCCACCACCCAGAGTATAAGGAAGTTAACTGTGTTACTGGTAGACATACCCACAGTACTGACAATCAGTCCCACGGCCACCACCCAGAGTACAAAGAAGTTAACTGTGTTACTGGTAGACATACCCACAGTACTGACAATCAGTCCCACGGCCACCACCCAGAGTACAAAGAAGTTAACTGTGCTACTGGCAGACATACCCACAGTACTGACATTCAGTCCCACAGCCACCACCCAGAGTATAAGGAAGTTAACTGTGTTACTGGTAGACATACCCACAGTACTGACAATCAGTCCCACGGCCACCACCCAGAGTACAAAGAAGTTAACTGTGTTACTGGTAGACATACCCACAGTACTGACAATCAGTCCCACAGCCACCATCCAGAGTATAAGGAAGTTAGCTGTGTTACTGGCAGACATACCCACAGTACTGACACTCAGTCCCACGGCCACCACCAAGAGTATAAGGAAGTTAACTGTGTTACTGATAGACATACCCACAGTACTGACACTCAGTCCCACGGCCACCACCAAGAGTAGGCCTCAGATTACAGTTATTTTCCCATTTGGTTGTCCAAAATCCGGAAGTTTCACCGCGCAAGTAGTCTGCAGTTTGACTGTGATTATTTCATGGCAGACAGCTATGAAGTGGCAACTGTTTGACTGAAGTGACAGGGGATAGCATGTAGTTTGTAAACATGTGTAACTTGTTGACATTGAAGACTTGTTTGTGGTAATTCCGGCCCATGCAAAAGTAGTGCTTTTTGTGTAAAATGGGTGTACTCCGGCCTGGTTTAGAGGGTGTGTCTGTTTAAACCAATATGCTGGGAGAAAGAGCTGGACAACAGGGGTTGTCCTTTTCAGGGTATGTGTCCCCCATGCAGGCAAAGGTACATACAAAACTTCACGGGCCTGCTGATATTAATAAAAATGTTATAGCCACTAAGGCTATATAGAAACATATAGCGAAATTAATTGTGGTCTGAGGCCAGTATAAGGAAGTTAGCTGTGTTACTGGCAGACATACCCACAGTACTGACACTCAGTCCCACGGCCACCACCAAGAGTATAAGGAAGTTAACTGTGTTACTGGTAGACATACCCACAGTACTGACATTCAGTCCCACAGCCACCACCCAGAGTATAAGGAAGTTAACTGTGTTACTGGTAGACATACCCACAGTACTGACATTCTGTCCCACAGCCACCACCCAGAGTACAAGGAAGTTAACTGTGTTACTGGTAGACATACCCACAGTACTGACAATCAGTCCCACATCCACCACCCAGAGTACAAGGAAGTTAACTGTGTTACTGGTAGACATACCCACAGTACTGACAATCAGTCCCACATCCACCACCCAGAGTATAAGGAAGTTAACTGTGTTACTGGTAGACATACCCACAGTACTGACAATCAGTCCCACATCCACCACCCAGAGTACAAGGAAGTTAACTGTGTTACTGGTAGACATACCCACAGTACTGACAATCAGTCCCACATCCACCACCCAGAGTACAAGGAAGTTAACTGTGTTACTGGTAGACATACCCACAGTACTGACATTCAGTCCCACAGCCACCACCCAGAGTATAAGGAAGTTAACTGTGTTACTGGTAGACATACCCACAGTACTGACATTCTGTCCCACAGCCACCACCCAGAGTACAAGGAAGTTAACTGTGTTACTGGTAGACATACCCACAGTACTGACAATCAGTCCCACATCCACCACCCAGAGTACAAGGAAGTTAACTGTGTTACTGGTAGACATACCCACAGTACTGACATTCAGTCCCACATCCACCACCCAGAGTAGAAGGAAGTTAACTGTGTTACTGGTAGACATACCCACAGTACTGACAATCAGTCCCACATCCACCACCCAGAGTAGAAGGAAGTTAACTGTGTTACTGGTAGACATACCCACAGTACTGACAATCAGTCCCACATCCACCACCCAGAGTACAAGGAAGTTAACTGTGTTACTGGTAGACATACCCACAGTACTGACATTCAGTCCCACAGCCACCACCCAGAGTATAAGGAAGTTAACTGTGTTACTGGTAGACATACCCACAGTACTGACAATCAGTCCCACATCCACCACCCAGAGTACAAGGAAGTTAACTGTGTTACTGGTAGACATACCCACAGTACTGACAATCAGTCCCACATCCACCACCCAGAGTATAAGGAAGTTAACTGTGTTACTGGTAGACATACCCACAGTACTGACAATCAGTCCCACATCCACCACCCAGAGTATAAGGAAGTTAACTGTGTTACTGGTAGACATACCCACAGTCCCACATTACATCTCTGTATTGTATACAGACATAACTACTTTAGTAGTGAATTAAATCTGGTCTGAGATACCATATATTGCCTTATTTCTTTCTATCAGTATATTTAAAAAAAAAAAAAAAAAGAAAAAAGAAAAAAAAAAAAAACCCAAACAAATACAACAACACAACACATATTCGCTTAGAGCAGGGCTTGAAAAGAAAAAGAAAGTACGGTTATTATGAATTTCGAGATATCGATACTTACTCTTGAGATTCCGGGGAATTATCCTTCGCCACATAATTACCCGGGATATAGCCATGTTTCCCGGATCTTTTGTTGGTCGCTATCCACCAATCGCTTTCGAGCCTGCTGGAAAAAACAAAAAACAAAACAAATAAAGAATTTTCCAACACTTCAGATTTTCCTACGTCATATTTGTATTAACAGAAAATTTCAGACTATTTGATAATAGTCCACTTCGCACTACTTGTTATCTGCTTAAAAAAATAAAATAAAAATAACAATAAAAATAAAAATAACTATAAATAATAATAATAATAATAATAATAATAATAATAATAATAATTATTATTATTATTATTATTATTATTATTATTATGTTTGGTATGCAGTTACAGTCTCGATTTTCATAGCACTACTTCTTTTAGAATAATAATAATACTTTTAAAAAATTAAATGTTTGGTATGTGGTTAATATCTCGATGAGGTTGCAGGATCTAACCAGTGGCGTAGCGTGGGTTGCCAGCGCCAAGGGCAAGGAAAGTATTGCGACCCCTAGCCAGTGGACCGTTAGCACTCCCCGAGTCCCTTCCATCAGTCCAGAACTTTGCGCCCAGGGCAACCACCCCGGTGACCCCGCCCACGCTACGCTAATGGATCTAACCCCGTTTGTGAACCTATATATTATGTGATTTGGTTTCTTCACGTCCCAACCAGTGTCCCACGACTTGTGTAGAAAATGGTTTGGTATTTCCTGCCCTGTCTCTTGGAAAGATGTCAACCCATCTGTCAACCAAAATATTTTTATTTCGTGATAAGCTATAATTCACAAATGTCTCCAATAAGTCTTTGTTGGATGTCGACAGAATAATTAATCATGGAGATATTCCCATTGCGTGGCCTCCCATTGTCTATGACCCCCAGCTTGTACAAAGGGTTATTTTTGCGAGATCTCGCGTGAGTTCACGGTTAGCGTCTACGAGTTGCTCCGCGACACACGGACATGCGCAGTAGAATGTGAAATAGGTTTATTATCCAGGAAACCGATCTTGGGCAAGAGTCCTCTTTGTAAAGCAATGTTTGCCTTTTAAAGTAAATCTGGGGTAAGTGCAGTCAACCGCTAACGTCCGCTAGACTGATTTTTACGCTACAGTGCACAGTAAACCGAATTACCACTTCGGCAACCAGTCAAATATACAGTTCGCGAACGTTAGCGAAACATTTTGCTGGCTGAACTTGGGGCTGATTGCACATACCCCCACCCCCCTCTCTTTGTGTTTTGAACCACCCTTACCTGCTGTCCTCTACTTCCAGTCTGTCGCCTTTCTTGAACGACAAATCATCATTGCTGATAGCCGTAAAGTCAAAGAGGGCGCGATACAGAACGGGTTTTGTTTCTGAAATTAAACAAAAGGCAGGGTTCGAAAAATGCACTAGCCCTCGGCCCCGGCTAGAGGATATGTATTCTGGGCTAGTGGAAATTATCAACTGTGTTACTGTAATACATAGGACACTAGCCAAAGCTTCTGTGAGGGAGATTGACGTTTTGAAACATTTGTCTAATACTGCTTTTAAAGGCATACTGTCACAGATTTAAGGACCTTATTTCTCTAAAAATGAATAATAAATCAAAATTACATTAATTTTCACAGACCAAATCTAACTATTGCATCACTTTAACTACACCATGATGGAGTGAAATCCATGTCAACCTTCTCAGCAATGTTAGTTTTTGAATTATGGACCATTGCCTTAATTCAATTATTTTTTGTAACAAAATATCCTTATTAAGTGGAGTATGGTGGTTACGTAGATGGTTGAATAAAGTACATTTAGGGACAAATCAAATATTATTTTTTTAAGTAATACTTTGTTAGACCATAGGTCAATGGTCAATGGTCTGTGACAATATGCCTTTAAAAATGTAAGTGGGTTTTTTCTTATATCAACTAAATTAAATCTTAATGTCGGGGGTACCTAGCGGGTGGGTGTGGAGATGGGGGAGTTACAAGATGGACAGTTTCACCTTTGACCACAGACAAATATGAAAATGAGTCATGTTGGGGTTTTTTAGTTTAAAAGTGCCCCTTCTCCCACACCTAAAGAACACCCTCTATGAATCTGTCCTAAATATGTTGTTTTACATCCACCCCACTCATTTTAGGCTAACTACGGCCCTGAACGTTCGTCTATGTGCTTAAGTGACTGTGCGTGTTTGTGGTGTCAGTATATATGTGTCTCTGTGTGTATATGTGTGTATCTATGTGTGTGGTATGTGTATAATATATGTGTGTATAATATGTGTGTGGTATGTCTAATATGCTGGCTTAGTGGAGAATGAACCTATGGGGCGTGTGTATGTGGTGTGTGTATGGTGTGTGTGTGGGATATGTATGTATGTATGTATGGTGTGTGTCTATGTGGTGTGTGTATATGGCGTCTGTATGTGGTGTGTGTGTATGGTGTGTGGGTGTGGGGGATATGTATGTATGTGTGGTGTGTGTCTATGTGGTGTGTGTATGTGGCGTATGTGTGTGTGGTGTATGTATGTGTGGTATGTGTGGTGTGTGTATGTAGTGTGTGTAAAAGACCCCACCCCAACACTATACTATAACACTGCCCTTCACCCGCCTAGTTGACTACTATGATATAATTCTAATCAGACATTTCAGCATTATTTATTTATTTATTTAGTTAGTTAGTTAGTTAGTTATTTTATTATGTTTTATGTTGTTGTTTTTTAATGATATTCTTCATTATTATAAAAAAAATTCGGTTCCCCACATTATCTAGCAATTAAACTATACAATGCACTTGTCACAGGAAAATTGTGAAAAGAAATAAAACAAAAAATATATGAGGTTTCGGCGAGGCTCGAACTCGCGACCTTCTGCGTGTTAAGCAGACGTGATAACCACTACACCACGAAACCGATATACAAACAATATGATTTGAAATTCCTAATGCACGGAGGATACATTATATCTTTACAAAGTCTTTTCATTACTATTATAATTTAATGTTTACGTTTCTAATAAACATACAGTTAAAGGGACTATTTTGAGTTTGTATCCATGGTAACATATTTCCAAATAAGAAATGATTTTAACTAGTCACACGTTGAACACCGTTTATTGTTAAGAATATCGATTTCTGTGCATGGAATGTGTTTCTGATCGTACTAACGTGTGTAGCACCTCGAATTTCATTTTACTGCCTCATATATTTGTGTTCGTACGCATAAACCGGCCTCGGTGGTGTCGTGGTTAGGCCATCGGTCTACAGGCTGGTAGGTACTGGGTTCGGATCCCAGTCGAGGCATGGGATTTTTAATCCAGATACCGACTCCAAACCCCGAGTGAGTGCTCAGCAAGGCTCAATGGGTAGGTGTAAACCACTTGCACCGACCAGTGATCCATAACTGGTTAACAAAGGCCATGGTTTGTGCTATCCTGCCTGTGGGGAGCGCAAATAAAAGATCCCTTGCTGCTAATCGGAAAGAGTAGCCCATGAAGTGGCGACAGCGGGTTTCCTCTCAAAATGTGTGTGGTCCTTAACCATATGTCTGACGCCATATAACCGTAAATAAAATGTGTTGAGTAGTGCGTCGTTAAATAAAACATTTCTTTCTTTCTTTCTTTCTTTCTTTCTTTCTTTCATTATCTCGTGTAAGTGTTGTGTACTCTCACTCAGTCTCAGTCTCAGGTTTGGCATGAGGCCAAGGGAACTTTGGGGGAGGTTTGGAGAGGGATCGTAAAAAAATTAATATATAATAAAATTATAACTCACAAAATGTAGGGGGAGGCCTGCCCCCCCCCCCCCCCAAATCCGCCTCTGAACAACATGTATTTAAGATCCAGAAAATCCATTTAGGGCGGACCCCAATGACATGTGGACAAGGGCCCACAAAGTGACAAGCGTTCCCGAAGAGATTCCTGGGATTTTGAAACAAATGGAAAAAAAAAGAGAGAGAAAAAAAAAGAGTAAAATTTAGGAGGTCGGGTCCTGTGGCCTTCCTTAGATCCCCCATTGAATATGTAATTGTTGTTCCGTTACTGGAGCTACAAACTCAGGGCATTCCCTTTAAGTTTAAAATTTGTCGAAACTGTTACCTCATATTTGTGTGTGCCCAGGATAGCGTGCTTGAACCTTAATTGGATATAAGCACGAACATAAGTTGAAATGAAATGAAAATTTGTAAAAATGTCTGCCTTTTAATTTTATGTGCAACAATTATTCATGAAGAGTGGGTATATAATTTCAACCGGTTTCGTGGGGTAGTGGTTATCACGTCTGCTTTACACGCAGAAGGTCGCGAGTTCGAGCCTCGCCGGAAGCTCATTTTTGTGTTTCTTAATAATTTTAAAATTGACTCATGAATACTTGTACATACACTAATAGTTTTATTTATTTGTTTTTATTACGAAAAAAAAAGAGAAGTAATTATTACATTTGTTTGTATAATCTTCTGTAGAGATATTTTAATGTTTTATTAAAGTGATATACCGGATATTTTTTATTACTAAAGTCCGAACCAAATTGTTGTTAACAACTACTCTCCTACCTTTAATTACCGTTACATTTTCTCAACTTTTTTGCCTTATGTGATCTTAGCGATGTCGATATCGGTGACATTGTTACAGTGACGTATGTGGAATCTCTGTCACTGTACAGTGACGTATGTGGAATCTCTGTCACTGCACAGTGACGTATGTGGAATCTCTGTCACTGTACAGTGACGTATGTGGAATCTCTGTCACTGTACAGTAACGTATGTGGAATCTCTGTCACTGTACAGTGACGTATGTGGAATCTCTGTCACTGTACAGTGCCGTATGTGGAATCTCTGTCACTGTACAGTAACGTATGTGGAATCTCCGTCACTGTACAGTAACGTATGTGGAAATCTCTGTCACTGTACAGTAACGTATGTGGAATCTCTGTCACTGTGATGGTTACATTTTCTCAACTGTTTTGCCCTATGATATCGGTGACATTGTTACAGTGATGTATGTGGAATCTCTGTCACTGTACAGTAACATATGTGGAATCTCTGTCACTGCACTGTGACGTATGTGGAATCTCTGTCACTGTACAGTGACGTATGTGGAATCTCCTCACTGTACAGTAACGTATGTGGAATCTCCGTCACTGTACAGTAACGTATGTGGAATCTCTGTCACTGTACAGTAACGTATGTGGAATCTCTGTCACTGTGATGGTTTTTCACGTTTTATGTCTGGACTAAATTTTTAGGAAATCTAACTGTAATTAAAGGTAGGAGAGTAATTTATCATAGTTGTAACAATTTGGTTCGGACTTTAGTTGTTGGGTTGTTGTTGGTTTTTTGTGTGTTTGTTTGTTTTGTTTTGTTTGTTGGTTTTTTGGGGGTAAGTTTGTTTGTTTTTTTAATCATAAGATGGACAGGAAAGCATACGCGCATACATTGGGCCGACCAACTTTCCGGAATTTTCCGAAAACTTCGGAATTTTCATCACGTACTCGGAATTGCGGAATTGATGCCAAATATCCGGACTTTTTTCGACCCCATTACATGCATATGATGAAATAGTGTGTGTGTGGCAGTGTACCTACATAAAAATAATATTGGTCCCAAGTTTGTTTGTCACTTTATTGCTAATATGTAGGTGGGAGTCTATTTGCTAATAAAGTGGGGTTTTTTGTGTGCACTTGATGATTTTTGGCGTGTGTAAGTGGGGTGGTGGTGTCTTTTTATCAGGAAGTTCCAGTTCACATATATATATAATGATATACTCATTTGTATTGTCATTTTGCAAATATATGTCAAACATGACATTTTTCACACTGTTTAAAATTACTTTTATAAAAATGACATTTTCGCGTTCTTTAAATTATAATTTTGAAAAGGGTGTTCGCGCGCATAAAAATTAAAATATCAGAAAATTCCGGAAAAATATTTCCATTAGGTTGGTCGCCCTGATACATATAAACATATATACACCAACACTCAAATACACATATATGCATACTTATAAACTTATGTACATATACACTCATACACACACTCAGACAAAACATACACGTACAAACGCACATGCACAGACTGATACAGATACACACATACCTACAATGATAACATCAATAATAATAATAACAACATTGCGAAACGAACACGCACGCACACACACAGACGCACATGCTTTTACACCACACACACAGAGACACCCCCACAGAGACACACCCCCACAGACACCTCCACACACGAACAAACAAACACAAACGCGCACACACACACGCACACACACACACACACACACACACACACACACACACAAATACCTGGTATCGGCAAGGGTGGTAATTCTCTCTTTTGCACTGATATTCTGACGTCACTTGTGACGACGGGGTCACTTTCAGTTTCTGTCGGCTGTGAGGGTATTTGGGTGATTTCAATGACACTGGGCGGAGGAGGCCGATATGTCTTTTTGTGTTTCCCATGACGCTGTCCCATGATGCAGTGCTGTAATTAGTAACAATTTGATTCTTACTTTACAATAATACAAAAAAAAAAGGAATGTCAGTTTTACATCACCTCAAAGAAAAAAAGAAAGAAATGTTTTATTTAACGACGCACTCAACACATTTTATTTACGGTTATATAGCGTCAGACATATGGTTAAGGACCACACAAATATTGAGAGAGGAAACCCGCTGTCGCCACTTCATGGGCTACTCTTTTCGATTAGCAGCAAGGGATGTTTTATATGCACCATCCCACAGACAGGATAGCACATACCACGACCTTTGTTACACCAATTGTGGAGTTCTGGCTGGAACGAGAAATAGCCCAATGGGTCCACCGACGGGGATCGATCCTAGAC
Organism: Gigantopelta aegis; assembly: GCF_016097555.1. Classification (NCBI taxonomy): domain Eukaryota; kingdom Metazoa; phylum Mollusca; class Gastropoda; order Neomphalida; family Peltospiridae; genus Gigantopelta; species Gigantopelta aegis. Next base: position 28,407,199 of record NC_054703.1, on the reverse strand, counting down.
CGACCCCGCATTAAGCTAACGCTTTACGACTGGGCTACGTTCCGCCCTACTTGGGAAATTACAAAAGAGAAAAGCTGATATTGCCCGAATTAAACAAAAATGCTCGAATCTTGGTAACAACTAAAATCCTCAAATTCGCGCAAAAAGCGATAAAGATATTTGGGCGAAAAGACCTGGCCTGAACCTTTTCCACCACGTATTTTCATCATTCTACCCACAACCGACATCAGTGGCGTCGTGGTTAGGCCATCGGTCTACAGGCTGGTAGGTACTGGGTTCGGATCCCAGTCGAGGCATGGAATTTTTAATCCAGATACCGACTCTACCCCTTTCCCACTTATGCGGTTCAGACCGCGGTTTGACGCGGTTTAAAAACCGCAGGGAACCTCAAAGACACCGCGCGGTGATTCGCATGTTTCCGCAAGCTTCCGCAGGTTCCGTAAGTGTCCGCGGGCACCGCCGAAAAAATTAAACATGTTTAATTTTTCCGCCGAAATGCTGCGGAAAGCTCTAAAACGTAAGAAATCCGCGCGAACATGAATGCACTGTACTGACCGCAAGCAAACCGTTAACCTTCCGCGACCTTCCGCGAGACAACCACAGCCTTCCGCCACAATTAACATTTACGGTCGCTATGGTTTCTTTGCGGAAGCTATACGGTTCCCTTGAATGCATTGGCGGTTTGCATGCCGTTTCTTGACGGTAACTACGGTTGTTACATTATCCACACGGCTAACACGTTTAATTACGTTCTTCTCACGATCTGTAGCGGTTCTGGAGAAATATATAAAGCAGCCCATGCCAAAGCTCCTCATTCCACGAAAACCGACTGTCTTGAGAAAACCTATTACAAGACTGTACTGTCCATCATCTGATAACCATGCCACCCAAGGGACGAGGACAGGGCAAACAGAAAACACATAGGTCTGTCACTCCTCCTGTTGCACCTTCTCCACAACATGAATCCTGCTACGGTAGAATCCGATGAAGAACAACAAGAATGAATGAATGAATGAATGAATGAATGAATGAATGTTTAACGACACCCCAGCACGAAAAATACATCGGCTATTGGGTGTCAAACTATGGTAATGCACATAAATAAAGTGATGATCAACATCAATATAAAAATTCAAGGTTTAAACAAAAACAGTGTAAAGAACTGTGCCAAAAATACAAATACAAATATCACAGAATGTTACGGACACCGAATTTTACTCTAAACTTCAATTTGTGCTGTATTGGCCATTCTCAAAGAGAATGTTACACCCCTGCACCACGGTGAGGTTACAGCACGCGCAGGGGCCGATGAAGAACAACAAACACATGAGACAGTTGACATAGAAGTACAAACAAAAGACGGAGCTGCAACAACCCCAGCAATGAAAAAAACGAGAGCTGTTCCACTGACCTTGCAGCCAGAACAAGAACAAGAATTGGCTGACTGGTATAAAGAAAATGAATTCTTATACAACTTCAGGATGGCTGATTATAAAAACAAGGAGAAGAGGCAGAGATTAACGAAAGAAAAAGCTCAACAGTTCGGAATATCCGCAGAACAGTTGACCACCTGGTTGAAATCGGTGCGAGACAGAGCAGGGAAAATCACCAAGAAGCAGCCCTCTGGCTCTGGAGCGCAGCCCCTCACTGGCCGTGACAAGTGGGTCCTAGACAACTTCGATTACATCCAGAATTACATGAGGAGAGTTGCAGAAGGCAAGAGAAAGAAAGGGGGTCAACTGTCGGAGAACCTGCCCAGTGCTGCTCCATCTGATGTATCTCAAGATCATGGTTCCACAGAAGAGGAGGATGGAGATTCAGATCATGGGTCCGCTAGTGAAGTGTCCAAGGCGTCCAAATCCTCAAAGGTTTCTTCTTCCAAGCGTTCCTCAAAGATGTCCTCCACAACAACACCTTCAGCAGAAGAAGTTCTGAGTAAAGTAAGTACATTTTGTGACAAATGATCATTCCTCTTTGCTTGCAATTTCATCATTATGGTTCATTTCAGATTTGTATGATTCTTTAGTAATGTACTTTGCCTCCATAATTATGACACTAGCTTTCCAAGCTGTCACAGTCAGGAAGGATTCTCTTTGTGCTTAGGTTAAAGCTATTTTTCTCTTTTTCACGGTAGCCGTGGGGTCAAAGTCGCTTGATTAATTATCTTACGCCTCTCACCTCCTAGGCGTGAGTTCGAATCCCGCTCAGAGCAGGTTAATACTTGTCAAGGGATTTTTACACATACGAATGTGGGAAAGTTGCCAGTTACTTGCCGCGGGTCGGTGGATTACTCCGAGTATTCTGATTTCCTCGACCACTAAAACTGGCATGTCCGTAAATGTCCTATATTGTGTTAATCGGACTATAAGCCCTTTCCCTCTGTCCTCTTGAAAAACTTACATTTTAATTGGAATGATGACAGAAATGTGAAGTTACCTCAGAAAGTTCTTGAAACTTGACTGGTCTTCTGCTCCCAATTCAACCATGAGTTGCTCATACTGTCCAAACCTGACCTTCTCAGCAACCACTGTTTGACCCATACTCTTCTCTGTCTTTTCATTCTCCTTCTTTCTCTTGCAGCAACAATTTCAGTTTCTTTTTGCCTCCTCAATATTATAATGACCATAGCAGCTTCTGCAGTCAGAACCAGGAGCTCCATAGCACATTGTTGCAGTAATTTAGCTCTATTGTCTGGTGGAAAAAGCGTGTCTTCTTCAGACAGCATGTTATCTTCTTGAAATCAGCAGATGAAATGGCAGACAGCAGCATTGGAGGGACTTTTTATACCAACACGTCTGCGGTTCTGCGCGGTTGCCCACTCCGCAGAGTCTCGCTGTTTTCCGCAGTTCCAGAACCGTCTACACACCGTGAGGAATCCGTGGTGTACGTATTCATCGTAGTGCTTCCGTGATTATCCGCAAAGCCACCGCGAACATCCGTGCATGTCCGCGAGCCCACCGCTTATATTCGTGAAAACAACGCACACATCCGCGAAACCACCGCGTATATCCGTGAGGACACCGTGTACATCCGTGAGAACACCGTGCATATCCGTGTAAACAACGTGATCACCGTCTGTCATCGAACCGCAGGAACCGCTACACCGCCGTGATCAACCCGTGAGCACACCGCCTAGGTAATGAAATTTGCGCGTTGGTCATAAAAAACTGGCGGAAAACCGTACACTCCAGAACCGCGCGCACCGTACGAAAACCGCATAAGTGGGAAAGGGGTAAGCCTGAGTGAGTGCTCCGCAAGGTTCAATGGATAGGTGTAAACCACTTACTCCGACGAGTGATCCATAACTGGTTCAACAAAGGCCATGGTTTGTGCTATCCTGCCTGTCGGAAGCGCAAATAAAATATTCTTTGCTGCTTGTCGTAAAAGTGTCCAGCTCACCAATCAAAACCTTACTTGCAAAATCATGCCAGTGATTTGAAAAGAATTTCAAAACAATCGGGACTATGCCGAGGGTATACGAAATGATTCGGGTGAATTACGAAGTATGCCGGAAACTAATTTCAATATAAAATTGTATATAAAATTCGTTTCAAGACAAAAAAAAAAAAACGTGATGGTATAGCCATAAAATCTGTTTATACCAGTATACAATCCAGAGTTTATTACTGCACTTTTCCCTTGTTTTTTAATGTTGAAATAGACCAACAAGATAGCCTATTGCATAAATAACCTCGCCGGATATTTTTAGAATTTGTATGCTCCCGAATAACGCTATAAAAGGCGAAGTGTAATTGGTCGATATTTAAATTGTTATTCTGGATCCGTGGTAGGCGTGCCTGAACCTTTATTGGATATGGGCACGTAAGTAGAGTTCCTTTCTTCCTAAATTGTTATTTATAGATGAAATGTCACCTGGACATGGGAGTCCACGCAATACTGGTAGAACTGTCGCAAGTGCTATGTCACGTTCATTTTCTATGGTGATTATTTTCTCATGCTCAGCTTTTTGCTGTTATGTTCAGGTATTGTTGTCACTGATGTGCCAAATTCTTTTTTGTATGCTATATATCATGTTCAGGTCCTGGTGTGTGAGCTATGTTATGTTCATGTCCTGTTGTGTGTGCTATGTTATGTTCAGCTTCTGTTGTGCGTGCAATGTTGTGCTAATGTTTTGGTGTGTGTGTGTTGTGTCATGTTCACGTTCATCATTTTTAACTTAGCTTAGTAACTGGTTTAACGTGTCCATAGTCCACATACCACTAGGGTTTCGAACACGCCTATCCCGAGTCCGGCCTCCGATAGAATCGGGTGTCTGACTCAGGACAGGGTTATTCTGTTGCAAATATTTGTTAACTGTATAGTTAATCAAAGTTCATAGATCTTGCTATCGTTTATGTTCAGGCCAAATTCACTTTATTCGCCTTTTAACCTTATGTCTGATTACACTGTCTTTTGTTACTGGACTTTGTCCTGGATAACTTACAATGACGTTTGCATGTGCAATATTGTTAATCCATAATGCCTATATTAGGGCAATCCTGTAGATCTTCAAAGGCAGCTGAAAGGCGGAACTTGATCACCGTAACATATAATTAAATACATGTACATCCAAAATCAGTGTGATTGTGCTTGCACTTTAGTCGTATACGCCACACACAACATTATTATGAATTAAAATTGTATCTACAGATACAAATTACATGTTGGAAACTTTGCTTCAAAATAGATATTTGTTTTTCAAGAAAATTCACGAAAACATGTTTATTATTATAATTATGATGCACATAAAATAGCAAACCATAAAAACATTAATGTTACTGCAATTCCTATTTATATATACAGACACCATTCTTGTCTGTTGCCAAATGGTTCGTTGCATGCAGTACCAAATATTTTTCTTAAATAGACCGGGCTCTCACAACGACAAAAGTCATATTATTTTTAGGGTTCAAGCAAATATATTGACATAATGTATGCTCTATTGTACTTCGCATTTATAATTTCTATCATAGACCGACAACAAAGAATACATATGTGTCGTATTTGGCGCATACGACCTATGTCAGACATAATTATATAACGAACTGTATTTAAAAAGGATGTATCTACCACACACGACCAGTCGTGTTCACACGATGGACAGCAAGCAAATCGGAGGAAAGTCGTATGTGTCAGTTACGTCTATTTTCGTGGAAATTGGTATATGTGATTCACTTACGACCTTTTAAATCCATCTGTATAAGCGATGCAATTAGGGACAGAGCTACGATTTTTTGTGACAATATGTAATCGGGGATGGCGATTCAGAATATGCAAAAAAGACGTTTTAGGTCGTATCTGCCACTTACGACCTTTTAGCTCTCACGCGACGAAATATAAATTATTTATTTATTTATTTTATTTTATTTTTTTGTTTTTAAATTTATTTATCTTTATTTATTAATCTACTCATTTATTTGTTTTATTTATTTGTTTTATTTATTTATTTATTTGTTTATTTATTTATTTATTTTAGTTACTTGTTTTTATTTATTTATTTATTTATTTATTTACTTATTTATTTATATCTGCACCAACCGCTCCCATATAAAACTTCTTTTCGATGCGAATGGTGTGTGTGTGTTTGTGTGAGAGAGAGAGAGAGAGAGAGAGAGAGAGAGAGAGAGAGAGAGAGAGAGAGAGAGAGAGAGAGAGAGAGAGAGAAAAGAATAATAATAAGAAGAAATGTTTTATTTAATGACGCACTCAACGCATTTAATGTACGGTTATATGGCGCGTCGGGATATGGTTAAGGACCACACAGATACTGAGAGAGGAAACCCGCTAGTACATACCACGGCCTTTGATGTACCATCCGTGGTGCACTGGCTGAAGCGAGAAATAGCCCAGTGGGCTCGCCGACGGGGATTGATCCCAGACCGACCACCACTCGGCTACGTCTCGAGCCAGACAGAGAGAGAGAGAGAGAGAGAGAGAGAGAGAGAGAGAGAGAGAGAGAGAGAGAGAGAGAGAGAGAGAGAGAGAGAGAGAGAGAGAGAGAGAGAGAGAGAGAGAGAGAGAGAGAGTTAAAAAATAAATGAAAACCCCACAAAGACTTACCACTATGAATTGTCTCCGCTGTGGCAAATCCCAGATACTCGATTACATAAAATTTCACTATACCGTACGCAGCCTTTCACCGCCGTTTTCATACTAACTATATCTGAGGTTGTGTCTATATTTAATACTTGTGATCACGACCAGTGTTTGTTCATAGTTATAATAGACCTGGGGGTTTTCTCACTGAGTCATGGCGAATAATATTATCTTCCTGTTTGAAACGCGGTGGGAGATTTCACAGTCGGGGTATTGTATGCGTTCGACTAGCCATTAAACGACTCGTATTGTGGGTATAGATCGAGTCGTTCTAGTGTGAATTCATTGTAATTTATTACAGGTGTAGAGTTAGCCCGAGTACTCTGCCGTTTAAGACCGGCCTCGGTGGCGTAGTGGTTAGGCCATCGGTATACAGGCTGGTAGGTACTGGGTTCGGATCCCAGTCGAGGCATGGGATTTTAAATCCAGATACCGACTCCAAACCCTGAGTGAGTGCTCCGCAAGGCTCAATGGGTAGGTGTAAACCAGTTGCACGGAACCAGTGATCCATAACTGGTTCAACATGGTTTGTGCTTTCCTGCCTGTGGGAAGCGCAAATAAAAGATCCCTTGCTGCTAATCGGAAAGAATAGCCCATGAAGTGGCGATAGCGGGTTTCCTCTCAAAATCTATGTGGTCCTTAACCATATGTCTGACGCCATATAACCGTAAATAAAATGTGTTGTGGGGTACATGTGAAACTTCGGTTATAAAGTATTTAATATACGGTTTATATATATGGGTTATTTAGAGAAGTCTTCTACTTAGATAGGAAAGGAAAGGAAAGGAAATTGTTTATTTAACGACACACTCATCACATTTTACTTACGGTTATATGGCGTCGAACATATGGTTACGGTCCACACCGACATTGAAGGAGGAAACCCGCTGTCGCCATTTCATGGGCTACTCTTTTTGATTAGCAGCAAGAGATCTTTTATATGCACCATCCCATAGACAGGATAACACATACCACGGCATTTGATGTACCAGTCGTGGTGCACTGGCTGGAGCGAGAAATAGCCCACTGACGGGGATCGACCCCAGACCGACCGCGCATCAAGCGAGAGCTTTACCACTGAGCTATGTCTCGACCCACTTAGATAGAAAACCCGCGACAACCATTTATGCTACACGTACCGAATAACAGCAATAAATAATTTTACTGTATAGTCCTTTGATTTTTCACACTTTGTTACATAGTGAAGGAACGTGTGAGCGAAAGAATGAATGAATGAACAAAAGTAAATGGATAAATGAACAAATGCATGAATGAATGAATGGATGGTTGGTTGGATGGATGGATGTGTGGGTCATTGAATGAACGAATGGAAGAATAAATTAACGGATGAATGGATGGATGAATGGACGAACGAATTAATGAATAAATTAATGAATTAACAAAAGTAAACGGATGAATGAATGAATGGATGGATGGATAGATGTTTTGGTGAATGAATGAATGAATGGAAGAATAAACGAATGGATGAATGGACGAATGAATGCATGAATGAATGAATGAATGATTGAATGAATGGAAAAATGAATGGAAAAATGAATGAATGGATGGATGAATAGACGGATTAGCAAACGAATGAATCAACGTACGAAAGAACAGACGAACTGACGAAATAATTGATGTTTTTTTCAGCGACACACTAACCCCAAAAAACCCATCGGATGATCGTGACTAGTGAACAAAAAAAAGAAAAAAGAAGAAGGAAAATTAGTCATAAGTTATTTAGTACGAAATGCCTTATTTATAATGCTTTTCTCTTTTTTCCCCAGGAATTTTGTCCTTGAATACAAAACCTGGTTCAGCTGACAATATCTTGCAGCCCTCTATTGAAACAAATTCTCTATTCCGTGTCTGTAGACCTGTTTATTGTATATATCTCTATTCGTGTGGTCTTAGTCATTTCATTTTAACTTATTTTTGTGCTTAGATCCAATTAAGGTTCAAGCACGCTGTCCTGGGCATATACCTCAGCTATCTGGGCTGTCTGTCTGTGGGTTATTTGTTAGTTGTTAGTGGTTAGTGAGAGAGAAGAGGGTGTAATGGTCTTACACCTACCCAATCAGTCGTTAAAACTCACAAAATACGAACGAATGAATGAATGAATAAATGACTGGATGAATGAATGAATGAATGAATGAATGAATAAATGAATGAATGAATGAATGAATGAGTGAATGAATGCTTAACGACATCCCAGCACAAAAATAAACATCGGCTATTGTGTGTCAAATAAAGTAAGTGGAAATATTGTTTACATTAAGAATTATATAATTATGTAAAAAAAAGAAGTTAGTTTTGTTTAACGACACCACTAGAGCACATTGATTAATTAATCATCAGCTATTGGATGTCAAACATTTGGTAATTCTGACACACACTGTCACACACAGACATACAAACAAACAAAAGACACACACACACACACACACACACACGTACACACACACACACACACACACACACACACACACACACACACACACGGCTATTGTGTGTCAAATAAAGTATGTGGAAATATTGTTTACATTACGAATTATATAATTATGTAAAAAGAAAAAGTTAGTTTTGTTTAACGACACCACTAGAGCACATTGATTAATTAATCATCGGCTATTGGATGTCAAACATTTGGTAATTCTGACACACGCGTCACACACAGAGATACAAACAAACACACACACACACACACACACACACACACACACACACACACACACACACACACACACACACACATACACACACACACACACACATATATTATATATACACACACATACACACATACACGTACATACATACACATACATACATACATACACACACTCGTCACACATACATACACACATACACACACACAAACACACACAAACACCAACACATATACATACACACACCCACACCCAAAACCCACAAACACAACACAAACACACACACGTTACACACACACACACACACACACACGTCACACACACAACATACACACACACGTCGCACACACATATACACACACGTCACACACACACACGTACACATATTCAAACACACGCACACGCGCGTGCGCGCGCACACACACGTCACACATACATACATACACACACACACGTCACTCACAACACACACACAGCATACAGACACGTCACACACACACACACGTCACACA
>NC_054703.1:28302922-28392922 GCF_016097555.1 Gigantopelta aegis | reverse complement strand
CAGGTTTCCTCTGATGACTACGAGCACGAATTACCAAATGTTTGACATCCAATAGCCGATGATTAATTAATCAATGTGCTCTAGTGGTGTCGTTAAAGAAACTTTAACTTTCACGCTCTATTACTCTTACGTTGTGTGCGTCAGTGAACTGCGAAGTAATAAATACATCCGGGGAATCCGTGACCTGCTGACGGCCAATAATAACAAAGAAACAACATAGTGAGTGTGTATCTACCTGTATATGTAGATAGGCACACGTACAACTACTCTCTTTCTGTAAAGCAGTGGTTCCGCTCTCAGAAACCCAACACTGCTATTTGATCTGGGACAATAAATATTTATATAAAAAAGAGAGAATGTAATAATAATGATGAAAAGGTAAAGACGCCCCCCCCCCCCCACCAAAACCCACAAAAAACAAAACCACAAAAAAAACCAAAAAAACCTCCAACCACCCCACCCCCCCGAAACACCCCCCAAACCAACGAAAAAACAAACAAAAACAAAACAAACCCCAACAACAAAACAACACACACTAAAACCCTACACACACAAAAGAAAAAAAGGGAGAAAAAAAGAACCTTAGTAACAAAATAGGAAACAAATCTGTCGCTCTCGAATTTACTTTTAAAAATATAAATAAATAAATAAATAAATAAAAAGATAAATAAATAAATAAAAACAAAAATCAGACAAAAAACCAAGCGGCCTAATCCACTAAAGCTGTATCCTAACCGGCCGCGAGCGACGTGAGCGATGCGAGCGATTAATTTAGAAATCATTGATTTCCACTGCCGCATCCTAACTGCGCACGTGCGACGCGACATATGTATCTGTCGCGTCGCTGCAGTTAGGATGCGGCAATGGAAATCAATGATTTCTAAAATAATCGCTCGCATCGCTCGCGTCGCTCGCGGCCGGTTAGGATACAGCTTAAAACGGGCACACGTGTGAACCCACCGGCCTCGGTGGCGTAGTGGTTAAGCCATCGGACTACAGGCTGGTAGGTACAGGTTCGCAGCCCGGTACCGGCTCCAACCCAGAGCGAGTTGTTAAGGGCTCAATGGGTAGGTGTAAGGCCACTACAGCATCTTCTCTCTCAATAACCACTAACCAACTAACAACTAACCTACTGTCCTGGACAGACAGCCCAGATAGCTGAGGTGTGTGCCCAGGACAGCGTGCTTGAACCTTAATTGGATATAAGCACGAAAATAAGTTGAAATGAAATGAACGTGTGAACCCAGTGGCGGATCCAGAAAATCCATTTAGGGGGGCCCCAATGACATGAGCCGGAATGTCGATGGAACTTTGGGGAGGTTTGGGGGAGGGGATCATAAGAAAATGAAAATTGATATAAAATAAAATTATAACCGTCGCAAAATTTAGGGGGGGGGGGGGGGTTATATGGCATCAGAAATATGGTCAATGACCACACAGATTTTGAGAGGAAACCCGCTGTCGCCATTTCATGGGCTACTCTTTCCGATTAGCAGCAAGGGATCTTTTATTTGCGCTTACCACAGACAGGATAGCACAAACGATTACCTTTCCTGAACCAGTTATGGATCACTGGTCGGTGCAAGTGGTTTACACCTTACCCATTGAGCCTTGAGTCGATTATCTGGATTAAAAATCCAATGCCTCGACTGGGATCCGAACCCAGTACCTACCAGCCGGTAGACCGATGGCCCAACCACTGTAATTTTGATACTTTACACCTATTATTATGCCTGTACGGAGGGATTTTTAATGGTGATTGGTGTGGAGTTGCGAATTCCTCGTGATGGGACCAACAATGGGTTGTTGTTTTTTTAAATCGTTTTCGTAGAAAATATGTGGACCTTTGGTAATTTTGTATTTATTTATTTATTTTATTTATTTATTTATTATTATTATGGGCCTGGATAGTTGACAGCGTTTATTTATTTATTATTATTATTATTATTATTATTATATATTATTATTATTATTATGGGCCTGGATATTTGACAGCGTCAGTCAAAAATGAAACGGCAAAAGCTAATAAGTGAAGTGTTCTAGACTGTTTTAACTGACAAATATTTTTGTAGAAGTTGATTCTCTACTTTCTACCAACATGATGTCTGTTGAATTCTCTCTTATTTTGTTCTTTGATTCATTCTCCGTGAGTACTGTCGTGCCGTAAAACCGCCGCAAGGCGGGTACCGTAAACCATGACACGTCAGGAAAATGTTAACTTTTAAACATTAAACATAAAGAAAATGTTAACTATCAGAAATTGATATCGATTTCATGTGACGGAACAGAACAGAACTTTATTACGCTCCGGCCGTTACACAATGGCATATGAGGAACATGATATATAAACTATAGTGACAAGATAGGGTTTACGGGAGACAATGGTACAATAGTATTAATACAAATGCAATAATATAAAAAAGACAATAATATAGTACAACTGAAATAAAGTAATGCAATGTCACATTATTGTGATTAATACCAAATATGTTAATCTTAATATGTATCAGACGCACGCACACGCACACATTTTGTATCCATTTATAACTATTTCCATTAACAGAATAGTCGTGTAGCATTAATTCATGCAGTAAAAACGATGATTTTGTATGTTTACCAGATACGATAATAGCGCAAAAACATAAAAAAAAGTATCGTTATCATTAACATATTTATCAACATTTGAGCTAAGTATTTGATTATAATGTACATCTAAAAAGTGGGTAAAACTCACATACATCACGATGGTTATCTATTGTAAATAATTACAATTTAATTATCCTTTGTATTTATCATGTCCTAACATACTCTTAATAAACATTACAATTATTATAATCACAGAAAAGAAATAATAAAAACGTTAAGAGATTCAAGTCTGGATAACACTAGCATGTTTTGGAAGATTCTGAACGAGGAAGTTGGTAAACCATTGAATTTTAGTAACGACATCTCTGTTGATACATGTTTTAAAGAAATTAAATAAATCAAACTATTGTGATGAAAATCTTGATTCGACTTAAGATCGCGGCTGTAGAAAAGAGCTCTCAATGGTCTAATGACCAAATACAAGACGTAAATTATTGTTTTATTACGTAAACTGTTATGGTGATGATGGTGGAATCTCTGACGATGTAAGCTAAGAGCAAATGTCAAAAAAGAAGAAGTAACAGCACCAAAATATTGATGATCAAAAATCAGTGTAAACTGTGAGTAACGATTTCGTGTGTAATGAACCGTGTCAAGGTAAACACGATTTCTAGCAGCCTCCGTGTTATTAATGACCACAATTACAACCCAAATATGCACCAAGATACTAGAGCAATTTTAGCCACGTCTGCACCCACCCCCCCCCCCCCCCCCCCCCAGGCTTATGCAACTTTTATTCAGTGAAATACCCATTGCGTTATTTATGCATTTCAGTATATAATTGTATGTTATAGTTACATTATCCTACGCCTTCGATCATTACACCCGTCACTCAACGACCGCAAAAACCGTGGTCTATCTAGACATATCTGTCGGAAAAGGATGATGTAACTAGCTTGTACCACGCCCCCATTACAGATTAATATTGTAGCTTTATTAGTAATGTTAGTGAAAGTGATACTTTTTAAAACAATGTTCTAATTTACTTCCTGCTGAACTATATGTGACCTGTAGGCGTAACTTTCTTTAGCCATTCAGAAATCGCTAAAATTTAGGTCAGACACGCCCGTGGTCTAACTATGGGATACACCACGGGTAAAATCAAAGGGACCGACACCAAAGCGTGGTACAATATATTTTACCTCATGCACCATTATATGGTCTGAGCGAATACAGGATTTGAATGTGAATTTGAATCTGCCAGCACCGGCCTCGGTGGCGTCGTGGCAGGCTATCGGTCTACAGGCTGGTAGGTACTGGGTTCGGATCCCAGTCGAGGCATGGGATTTTTAATCCAGATACCGACTCCAAACCCTGAGTGAGTGCTCCGCAAGGCTCAATGGGTAGGTGTAAACCACTTGCACCGACCAGTGATCCATAACTGGTTCACCAAAGGCCATGGTTTGTGCTATCCTGCCTGTGGGAAGCGAAAATAAAAGATCCCTTGCTGCTAATCGGAAGAGTAGCCCATGTAGTGGCGACAGCGGGTTTCCTCTTAGAATCTGTGTGGTTCTTAACCATATGTCGCCATATAACCGTAAATAAAATGTGTTGAGTGCGTCGTTAAATAAAACATTTCTTTCTTTCTTTCTTGAATCTGCCATTTGCTGTATATAAATTGTGGGATTTGCATATGCTTAATAGTTTAATGCCATGACGGTTTACTTTGCCTGTATCTTGACTTGCTATTTCTATGGGTGCATTATATGATTCTAATAAAAGGTAATTGAGCATTTTCACAACTGTCACACGAAGTCAGTGAATAGAGATTGTTAGGGTATATTTCCCCAGCTACATAAAGTGGATCAGTTTTGACAGCGCGTGTACAGGGTGGATTAACAATTGTGGTGCAAATACGAACTGTATGGACATTTGAAAAGCTATACAATGTATCAACCTACCTACATATACACATACCGACCTCCGTGCCCTCACACAGGTATACCAGTCACAGAGCACTGATTGTATAATGTTGAACAGATTTACACGAACAATGATTGAATTTAGTTTTCTGCTAAGTCACAACATTTGCAATGCTAGTAACAGTCTTTACATTTATGTCATATTATACTACATTTATTAGTTATTTTCATTCATTGTCGATATGTTTTAAATAGTGTAATAAAATAATAAAACAGTACATCATAGCTGGATTTGTCATGCATAATATTATAACATAAAAATACAAATTCCGTAGGTTATTATTGGAAAGTCAGTAGGCCTACAACCGTTTTTCGCTTGCACCGCCGCAAGGCGCGTACCGTAAACTATGACACGATAGGATAATGCTATCATTTAAACATTAAACATAAAGAAAATGTTAACATTCAGAAACTGATATCGATTTCAAGTGACGGAACCAGTACAATGCCTCACAGTGCTAACCAATCATTGGCTGGCAATTGAAACCGAAACCATCGGAGAAGCTTCCTTGAGTTGGCCGAGGTGTCATTTGACATTCATTTTCAGAGAGTTATTATTCTAAAAGGAAACTGTAAGTTTTAAAATTTACATAAGTATTTCTATTTGCGACTTAGAAACGTATCTAAGTTTGATTTAACCTTCTAACATCTGCTGTTGTAGTTTAAAATGAGATATTGCCTAACCTGCATTTACTGCCTTGATCAGTAGTGTTGGATTTGTACTATATGTTACTATTAGGAATGTGTCGTGGATAAAATTCCGATAGCCGATAAAATATATTCATTTATTTTTGGTTTTATTTATTTATTTGTTGCCACTTGAAGTTATGAGTTTGATAAAAATAAAGTGTTTGCATGTGTATAAATATCAGTTATTTCTCAGTTATGGGGCGGGTGATATCCCAGTGGTAAAGTACTCGCCAGATGCGCGGTCGGTGTGGGATCGATCCCTGTCGGTGGGCCCATTGAGCTATATCTCGTTTCATCCCATGTACCACGTCTGTTATGTCAAAGGACGTGGTATGTGTTATCCTGTTTGTGGGATGGTGCATATAAAAGATCCCTTGCTATTAATGGAAAAGAGTGGCGGGTTTCCTCTCTAAGACTATGTCAAAATTACCAAATATTTTGACATCCAATAGCCGATGATTAATAAATCAAACGTATTCTAGAGGTGTCGTGAAACAAAACAAACTTCAAACTTTCTTATGTCTGTGTGTATCTCTATGTATCTCTCTTTCTCTCTTTCTCTCTCTCTCTCTCTCTCTCTCTCTCTCTCTCTCTCTCTCTCTGTCTCTCTCTCTCTCTCTCCTCTCTCTTCTCCTCTCTCTCTCTCCTCTCTCTCTCTCTCTCACTCTCTCTCTGCTCTCTCTCTCTCTATTGGTGTCGGTGTTTGTCTCTCTTTTTTTTTTTTTCTGTTTCCCTCTTCCTTTGTTCTCTCTTATCTTCTTTCTCTTTTCTCTCTTCTTTCTCTCTCTCTATCTTTCCCTCTCTTTTCCTTCTCTCTCTCTCTTTTTTTTTTCTCTTTCTCTCTTTCTTTCTCTTTTTTTTTTTTTTTTTCCCCTTTTTCTTTTCTCTCCCCTCTCTTTTGTTTCTTTTTTCTGTTTCTCTTTTGTATCCCCTCTCTTTATTTTTTTGTTTTTCTCTCTTTATCTCTTTCTTCTTTTTTCTTGTTCCTCTCTTTTCTCTCTCTTTTTTTTTTTTCCTTTCCCTCTCTTTTCTTTCTTTCTCCTTTATGTTTCTTTCTTTCTTCTCTTTCTTTTTTTTTTCCTCTTTTTTCTTTATTCTTTTCCCTTTTTTTTTTCTCTCTGTATCTTTTCTCTCTTTTTTTATTTTCCTTTTTTTTTTTCTCTCTCTCTCTCTCTTTCTTTTTTTCTCTTTTTTTTTTTTTTTCTCTCTCTTTTTTTTTTTTTTTTTCTTTTTTTCTCCTCTCTTTTTCTTTCTCTCTTTCTTTTTTTTGTCTTCTATGTTTTTCTTTTTTTTCTTTTTTTCTTCTTCTCTTTTCTTTTCTTCCCCTCTTCTTTTTTTTTCTTTTCTCTTTTTTTCTCCCTTCTTTCTCTCTGTTTCTCTCTTTTTCCCCTCTTTTTGTTTCTTGTTTTTTCCTCTTCTTTCCTTTTTTTTTTTTTTTTTCTTTTTTTTCTTTTTTTTATCTTCTTTTCTCTTTTTCTTTTTTTTTTTTTTTTTTTCTTTCTTTTTCTTTTTTCCCTCTCTTTTTTTTTTTTTTTGTGTTCTTTTTTCTTTTTTCTTCTCCTCTTATTTTGTTTTTTCTCTCTTTTCCTTCTTTTATCTCTTCTCCCTTTATATTTTTTCTTCTTTTTTTTTTTTTCTTTTTCTCCTTTTCTTTCTTTTACTTCTTCTTTCTCTTCTTTCTTTTTCTTCTTTTTTTCCTTCTTTTTCCTCCCCCTCTTCCTTTCTCTTTCTTTTTTTTCTTTTTTTTTTTTTTTTCTCCTTTTCTCTTTTTTTTTTCTCCTTTTTTTTTCCCCTTTCTGTCTTTTTTCTTTTTCCTCCTTTCTTCTTTCTTTTCTTTCCTTTTCTTCTCTCCCCCTCTTTTTTTTTTTTTTTTTTTTTTTTTTTCCCCCCCCCTTTTTCTCTTTCTCCTCTCTTTTTTTTTTTTTTTTTTTTTTTTTTGTTTCTTCTCTTTTTTCTTTTTTTTTCTTTCTTTTTCTTTCCCCTTTTTTCTCTTTTTTTTTCTTCTTCTCCTTCTCTCCTTCCCTTTCTTTTTTTTTTCTTCTTTTTTCTTTTTTTTTTTTCTTTTTCCTCTTTTCTCTTTTTTTTTTTTTTTTTTCCCTTTTTTTTCTCTTTTTTTTTTTCTTTTCTTTTCCCCCTCTTTCTCTCTTTTTCTTTCTCTTTTTCCTCTTTTCATTTCTTTTCTTTTCTTTTTCCTTTTTCTTCTCTCCCTTTTTTCTTTTTTTTTCTTCTTTTTTCTCTTCTTCTTTTTTTCCTTCTTTCCTTTTTTTCTTTTTTTTTCCTTTTCTTTTTTTCTTTCTTTTTCTTTTTCCCTCCCCCCTTTCTTTTTTCTCTTCTTTTTTTCTTTCTTTCTTTTCTTTTTTTTTTTCTTTTTCTCTCTCTTTTTCTTTTTCTTTTTTTTTCCCTCCTTCTTTCTCTTTTTTCTCTCCCTTCTCTTCTTTTTTTCCTCTTTTTTCTTTTTTTTTCCTCTCTTTTTTTTCTTCTCTTCTTTTTTCTTTTTTTTTTTTTTTTCTTCTCTCTCTCTCTTTTTTTTTTTCCCTCTCCATCTTTTTTTTTTTTCTTTTTTTTCCTTTCTTTCTCTCTTTTCTTTTTTCTTTTCTTTTTTTTCCTTTCTCTTTTCTCTCTCCTTTTTTTTTCTTTTTTTTTTTCTTTTTTCTCCCTTTCTCCCCTTGTCTTTTTTTTTTTTTTTTTTTCCTTTTCTTTTTTTTTTTCTTTTTCCCCTTCTTCTGTTTTTCCTTCTCTTTCCCTTTCTTTTCTCTTTTTTTTTTCTTTTTTTTTCTTTTCCCCTTTTTTCCCCTTTTTTTCCCTCTTTTCTTCTCTCTCTCTTTTATTTTTTTTTCTTTGTGTGTTTCTCTGTTTCTCTCTCTCTCTATTTGTTCTCGTCCCTCTCCTTCTTTTCTCTTTCTTTATTTCTTTTTATTTTTTTCTTTTTTTTCTTTTTCTTCTTCTCTCCTCTTTTTTTTTCCCTTTTCTTTTTTTTTTTTTTGTTTCTCCCTCTTTTTCTCTCTTTCTCTTCTTCTTTGTCCTTTTCTTTTCTTTTCTATCTCTTTCTCTCTCTTCTTTTGTTTCCTTTTTGTTTCTCTCTCTCTTTCTCTCTCCCCTCCTATTTTTTGTGTGTGTCTTCCCCCTTTCCTTCTCTCTCTCCCCCCCCTTCTTCTTTCTTCTTCTTTCTATTTTTTTCTCTTTTTTTTTCTCTTCTCTTTTTTTTTTTTTGTCTTTTTTTCTTTCTCTTTTTTCTCTTTTTTTTCTTCTTTTTTTTTCTTTTTCTTCTTCTTTCTTCTTTCTTTTTCTCTCCCTTTTATTTTTTTTTTTGTGTTTTTCTTTTTCTCTCTCTCTCTCTCCCTTCCTTTGTTTTTGTCTTCTGTTCTTTTCTCTCTCTCTTTCTCTTTTTCCGTCCTTTTCTTTTTATCTTTTTCCTTTTTCTTTTTTTGCCTTTTTCTTTTCCTGTTTATCTCTCTCTTCTCTATTTCCTTTTCCTTTTGTCCCTGTTTCTCTGTCTCTCTCTCTCTCTATCTTGTGTGTGTGTTTCCCCTTCTTTCCTCTTTTCTCTTCCCCTTCTTTTTTTCCCTTTTTCTCTCTCTTCTCTTCTCTTTCTTTTCTTTCCCCTCCCCCTTCTTTACTTTTCTTCTCTCTTTATCTCTCTCTCTTTTTTTATGTTTTTTTTTTTTTCTTTTCTTTTCTCTCTCTCTCTCTTTTTTTCTTGTTTCTTTTTTCCTGTCTCTCTCTTCTCTCTCTTTTTCCCTTTTTTTTTGTCCTTCTCTCTCTTTCCTCTCTCTCTTTTTCTCTTTTCTTTTTCTCTTTTTTCTCTTTCTCTTTTCTTTCTCTCTCTCTCTTTCTTTCTCTCTCCCCTCTCTTCTTGTGTTTTTTGTTCTCTTTTCTCTCTCTCTTTTTTTCTCTTTCTTTTTTTTCTTTCTTTTCTCTCTTTTCTCTCTCTTATTTTCTTCTTTTTTTTCCCCCTCTTTTCTCTCTCTTTTTTTTTGTGTTTTGTCTCTCTTTCTTCTTCTCTCATCTCTCTCTCTTTCTTTTCTCTTTTCTCTTTGTGTGTCTCCTTTCTCTTTCTCTCTCTCTCTTTATATTGTGTGTCCCTTTTCTCTTCTCTCTCTCCTCCTCTCTTTTCTCCTCTGTTTTTTTCTTCCCTTCTCTCTCTATCTCTCTCTCTATCTCTATGTTTTCTGTTTTTCTCTTTTTTCTCTCTCTCTTTTCTTTATTTTTTGTGTGTGTGTCTGTCTCTCTTTATCTTCTCTCCTCTTTCTTTTGTGTGTCTGTGTCTCTCTATCTGTCTTCTTCTCTTCTCTCTCTATTCTCTGTATCCTCCTATCTCTTCCTTTTTTTCTTCTCTGTATCTCTCTCTCTCTATATTCTTTCCTTTTCTCTCTGTATCTCTCTTCTCTCTATATTGTTCTGTGTCTGTCTCTCTGTATCTCTCTCTCTCTATATGTTGTCTTGTCTCTCTGTTCCTCTCTCTCTCTCCCTGTGTGTGTCTCTTCTCTTTCTTTATCTTTCTCCTCTCTCTCTTGTGTGTGTGTCTTTCTCTCTTCTTCTCTCTCTTCTTTTCTCCTGTTCCTTTTATCTTTCTTCTTCTCTCTTCTTCTCTTTCTCTTCCTTGTTTCTCTTTATTTTTTTTCTTCTCTCTTCTCTCTTCTCTCTCTCTCTCTTTCTTTTCTCTGTTTTTCTCTATCTCCTTCTCTTATCTTCCCTTTGTCTTTCTCTTTCTTCCTCCCTCTCTTTCTTTCTCTTTCTCTCTCTCGTCTTTCTTCTCTTTCCCTCTTCTTTCTCTCTCTCTGTATCTTCTCTCTCTTATTGTGTTTCTCTCTCTCTCTCTCTCTCTTCTTATTGTGTTGTTGTGTGTGTCTCTCTGTATCTCTCTCTCTCCCTCTATATGTGTGTGTGCGTGTCTTCTCTGTCTCTCTCTTCTCTCTCTATATGTGTGTGTGCGTGTCTCTTCTCTTTCTCTCTTTCTATGTCTTTGTATGTGTCCGTGTCTCTCTTCTCTCTTTTTGTGTGTGTGCGTGTGTCTCTCTGTATCTCTCTCTTCTATATAATGTGTCCCTGTTCGTGTCTCTCTGTATCTCTCTCTCCTATATATGGTGTGTCTGCGTGTCTCTCTCCTCTCTCTCTCTTATATGTGTGTGTGCGTGTCTCTCTGTATCTCTCTCTATATATATGTGTGTGTGCGTGTCTCTCTGTCTCTCTCCCTATCTCTCATCTCTCTATATGTCTCGTGTGTGCGTGTCTCTCTGTATCTCTCTCTATATATATGGTGTGTGTGCGTGTCTCTCTGTATCTCTCTCTCTATATATGTGTGTGTGTGTGTCTCTCTGTATCTCTCTCTCTTCTATATATGTGTGTGTGTGTGTCTCTCTGTATCTCTCTCTCTCTATATGTGTGTGTGCGTGTCTCTCTGTATCTCTCTCTCTATATGTGTGTGTGCGTGTCTCTCTGTATCTCTCTCTCTCTATATATGTGTGTGTGCGTGTCTCTCTGTCTCTCTCTCTATATATGTGTGTGTGCGTGTCTCTCTGTATCTCTCTCTCTCTATATGTGTGTGTGCGTGTCTCTCTGTATCTCTCTCTATATATATGTGTGTGTGCGTGTCTCTCTGTATCTCTCTCTCTCTCTATATGCGTGTGTGCGTGTCACTCTGTATCTCTCTCTATATATATATGCGTGTGTGCGTGTCTCTCTGTATCTCTCTCTCTCTATATGTGTGTGTGCGTGTCTCTCTGTATCTCTCTCTCTGTATATGTGTGTGTGCGTGTCTCTCTGTATCTCTCTCTATATATATATATGTGTGTGTGCGTGTCTCTCTGTATCTCTCTCTCTCTATATGTGTGTGTATGTGTGTTTATGTACGTCTCTCTCTCTCTCTCTCTCTCTCTCTCTCTCTCTCTCTCTCTCTCTCTCTCTCTCTCTCTCTCTCTCTCTCTCTCTCTCTCTCTCTCTCTCTCTCTCTCTCTCTCTGACTGAGTTCCATTTTTTGAAAGACCCGGCCAATAACCACAGAAGTTGAGTCTGGCGCTCTCAAAATTTAGAGCATGTTCTATGTCTTCTCCTGCCAAATCTGTAGTTCGCGCCAATACAGACACGCGTGTGTTTTGTCACATTCGATTCAATTTCAGTGTCTTTCTTTTTCAACTGGTACCATACTCGTCCGACACTAAAATCGATGGTCGCCCAACGGACTACCTTTGTAAAATCCTTAGTCGCCCTTAGCCAATATAGGTCGCTACGGACTACCGGGCGAGTGCTAATTTTCAACCCTGGATCTGCAACGATGGCAGAAAAAAGACTAATAATTAATCTTACTTTCGTAAATACCGTATGACCGGGATCGTGTTGATATATATATATATATATATATATATATATATATATATATATATATATATATATATATATATGAAATTACATTCGATACATTACCGTGCAAAATAAGAATGCATTGATTTAAAAAAAGAGAAGATTAATGCCAAAACAAAAATGGCGCATTCGCATATGCATTGTGGGTGAGACGATCCTAGAAACAACTTGTTTAAGGTTCAAAACATATTCGAATATATATTTGAGAAAACCCCAGTGCGAACAGGAGGCGGGGAATGTTCACAGAATAATTATACTTTTAAAATTATTTGTTCTTTTTTCTATTCCAGAACGGATTCCACGAAACTGAAGAAACCTCAAGATGGAGGTTGTTCTTTCCAGAGACAAGATCACCGAGCAACAGGTTTCACTTGCACCAAGTTCGCTCATCTGTCAGTCTGTCAGTGTCTGTCTGTCCGTCCATCTGTCAGTGTGTCTGTCTAACAAATAACATGGATTAAAACTCTGCCTTCCTGGGTCACTGGGAAACCAAACAAGTCATGGAAAATAGTAAAACCATTCACTTTTAATTTGATGATTCTTCATTTTATATCATCAGAGAGGAAGGAACGAAGGAAATGTTTTATTTAACGACGCACTCAACACATTTTATTCACGGTTATATGGCGTCAGACATATGGTTAAGGACCACACAGATATTGAGAGAGGAAACCCACTGTCGCCACTTCATTGGCTACTCTTTTCGATTGGCAACAAGGGAGCTTTTATATGCACCATCCCATAGATAGTGTAGTACATACCACGGCCTATGATATGCCAGTCGTGGTGCACTGGCTAGAACGAGAAATAGCCCAATGGGCCCACTAATGGGGATCGATCCCAGACCGATCGCGCATCAAGCGAATGCTTTACTACTGGGCTACATCCCGCCCTATCATCAATCTGAAAAACAAATTGTATATTGTCATTCCTCGGGCAGGGATGGGATGTCGTTTTTTGTCCGAATCTTGCCGCTACTCTACAGATATTCCAGTTATGCATTAGATACCTAATTGCCACTTATAAAGCCAACAAAAAAAAAAAAAAAAAAAAAAAAAAAGGCCAGGCCTGAATATAATCTTTGTATGCTATTTTTCAGGTCGACTGTTTTGTAAACTGTATTATATCAGATATACAGTTGTCCGATTGTGATGGATCTTCTAAAGGAATTGATATCAGAGTTGAACGACAACGAAACATGGAGATATATAGCACACCTCTACACACGTGGTCACATGAAGGAGAGAAAGTTAGTATTGATTACTAGTACTTAATACACCACGACTGGTATATCAAAGGCCGATTATGATCGATTATAATCGAAAATTGATCGGATTGGCTCTTACAATGTGATGGCCGATTATAAAAATCCATAAGCAATTGTGTGGGAAAATATTAACTGTAACTGTTCCTCCAGTTTAGAGAATGGGAATATATAGTGATTTGGGTTTGTTTTCATATGTATATAAAAACAAATTATACTAAATAGTTAAAGGGACATTCCTGAGTTTACTGCAATTTTGAAGATGTTATCGACTAACAAAGACTTTTTAACGATTGTAATTATATATCAAATATATATTTTTTGCGTAATATATTAGTAGTGGCTGTATATTAAACGTGTTTCTGATCGTTCTAATATTTGTACTAGGTTAAATTTAATTTTATTTCCTAAAATATTTTTTTTCGTACGTACAAAATTATTTGAAGATAAAATCCAGTTTGGGCTTCTTACAAATACTAAGACAACCAGAAACACATTGAATATGCAGACACTGGTATTCTAAGCAAGAAAATATATGTAATATGTAACTTTAATCGTAGAAATATTTTATTTGTCGGGAAAATCTTACAATGTAGCAAACTCAGGAATGTCCCTTTAATAAATGTTCAGTTAGTCATTTACAGGGTGCACACGACAATAGGTAAATGGTCCTTATAATTCAGAGCCTTCTTATGGTCATGGAATTTTAACCGATTGTGTAATCGAACGTTGATCGGTTGATGCCAACCGATTATAACTGATGATTGATGATGATGATCATCCCAACCGATTCCCATCACTAATGGACACAGTCCATTCCCATTTACGCCCTCCTGCCCCGTATCACAAGAGTTATAGAGTTTACAACAGTAATACACGCCCACAAATGTCGCAACGACCACAAATGTCGCTATGTTACTACCACAAATGTCTTAATCGACCACAAATGTCACACGATCGACCACAAATGCCACAAATGTCACAACGTTGAACGCCACAAATGTCACAACGCCAAATGACGCAACTCACCAACCACAAATGTCATAATTTACTTTGACGTTGTTAAAATGTTTTCTTGTTTTGTCCTTTTGGGCTTATACCCTTAGTTCGAATATAGTGTCCCTTGCTCGGCAGGATTACAGGATCTATTCCCACTATAGCATCCCCTAAAATGTTTCATTATTAGCACCAACTCATTGGTCTGAAAACTCGATATCAAATCAATAGTACACTGTAATGTATGTATGTATGTATGTATGTATGTATGTATGTATGTGTGTGTATATATATATATATATATATATATATAGCTGTGTGTGTGTGTGTGTGTGTGTGTGTGTGTATGTGTGTGTGTGTGTGTGTGTGTGTGTGTGTGTTTGTTTGTGTGTGTGTTAATAAATAATTAAAGTAATAGGTCAATATGGAGATCCAATTCAAAATAAAGCCAAGGCATCATATGTTAACCTGTCAGTTACGCTTATTACATTTTGGAGAGAGAGAGAGAGAGAGAGAGAGAGAGAGAGAGAGAGAGAGAGAGAGAGAGAGAGAGAGAGAGAGAGAGAGAGAGAGAGAGAGAGAGAGAGAGAGAGAGATTGATTTACATTTCTCATATTTGAGTCACCAACGAGAAACCAGACCGTGGCATTTGTAAGTTTCTGTGAGTCTATATGCAGATCAACCAAGATTAGGTTCAAGATCAGGTTCAAGATGGAGCCCTGTCAATTGTGTTTACGCCATTCATGGTAACGAATGAACTATTTAGTTAAGTATCATTTTGATCCAGTGATGTGTCCAGTTTTGATTTTTCTAGGAAGGTTTGATTTCCCACGAAAGCCCACTTCTAATTTATCTATAAATTGAATTTAAGAAAAATAATTTTAAAAATCCATGAAAATACACATAATTCATTAGAGTTTTTTTTATGTTTCGTTATAATTATTGCTCACAAATGCATTTCCGAATACATAAGCACTATAATATGGCATAAAACCCGTAACCCATAAAATAATCCTAGGCCATATATTTTTGAGTAAATGGAAGCAAGTGTTTATGTATTTCAAGGTAGATAACTCTTCAAGAGTATTTTAGACAAATCTCAACATATTACATCGATTGTACCTACCGTCCTCTTTGTTGTAGTGGTTATGATATCGGCTTTAAAGGTGCTATATCATATTAAGTACGATATTTCGCTATTATTACATTTGTCTTTAAAGCTCCAGTCACACTGTCAAGAATCAGGACGTCGGGTTAGCCACGGATACGATCCAGCATCATTCGTCACAATCCATTGTTTTCCGTACTAAACTGTACCGATCCTTAGCGATCTGTAGCGACCCGAAGCTCTCCATGTTGTCAACTAACTCCTATCCTTAATAATCCTTGGTTTATCCGTCGAAAACCGTAGTAAAACCGTGGTGCATCCGTAGGGGACCGCGCATAGACCACTATCCGGGGTCATCCGTGAGGTTTTCATCCGTCGTGGATCCGGCCAGACGATCCTTGACAGTGTGACCGGGGCTTAAATGAACACACATTAATCTATCACACGCATAATCAAGCAATCTGAGAGTAGTGCAAAAACACAACATGTTACTGAGACCTCCCCTGTTCTTGGTTTATATTAACACTATTGTTGACAATGTTAGTTGCAATACTAGATTATTCGCCGATCATATTGCTTTTTATATTACTTTAGATGATTATGCGTTGGGACATCGTACAATAAATGTATATCTACATTTGATATCTGACTGGGCAGACAAATGGCAGGTTAAGTTCTCACCTGGTAAGACAGAATCGTTTACCTTCTCAAGGAAAAGTCAATCTCGTGCCCAACCTGATTTGTATTTAGGTGATTCAAAAATAAATGACGTTAAAATCATAAACATCTTGGTCTAATATGTCAAAATTATGAGCAGTGGCATTGTCATATTGAACAATTGGTTACAAAGGTTGGCCCAATTATAAATTGCTTCCGTAGCCTGAAGTATCGCTTAAATAGGAACATACTAGAGATGCTTTATAAATCATATATGTTACCTGTGCTCGATTACTGTGACTACATATGGGATAACTGTACTGAAGGTCAAGCAGAAATATTGGAACAATTTCATTTGGATGCTCTTCGAACAATTTGTGATGCTGTTGCGGGCACTAACCACAATCAAATCTATAACGAAACATGATTTATTCCTTTAAATCAACGCAATAAATGTCATAAAATGTGTACTTTTTATCAAATGATTAAAGTTATGAATCCTAATTATTTGTCATCATTAGTGCCCCCGACAGTAATGCACTGTGTTTTTATTTGACTCTTGAATTTTTATATTGATGTTGCTCGTCACTTTTTTGTTTGCATTTACCATAGTTTAACACCCAATATCCGATGTATGTTTCGTGCTGGTGTGTCG
Source organism: Gigantopelta aegis (assembly GCF_016097555.1). Lineage (NCBI taxonomy): Eukaryota > Metazoa > Mollusca > Gastropoda > Neomphalida > Peltospiridae > Gigantopelta > Gigantopelta aegis. Next base: position 28,376,627 of record NC_054703.1, on the reverse strand, counting down.
TTAAACATCTATTCTATTCTATTCTATTCTATTCTATTCCGACAGTAATGGTAGTGACAAATAATCACCTTCGAAACGCTGATAAATTCAAAAACATTCGTACTAGAACAAAACTGAAATCATTTTTTTGCCGTCAGCAGTTCGGGACTGGAATGCCCTTAATATTAGAAAGTTGAACTCACTCAACAAATTTAAAGAGGAAATATGTCCAGTTAAAAACTTGCCACATAAATACTTTCTAGAATGAGGATCACGCTCAAACCAAATAATCCATTGTAGACTATGTTTAGATTGCAGCGATCTAAATGCCCATAGATTCATAAGACATATTTATAATAATCCTTATTGTAGTTATGGCCATCCTTTTGAAGATACAGTCCACTTTTTGTTCTTTTGATCAAGCAGTTATATATAGTTCATGTTTAGGTGTACGATTTCATAACTTGGTTCGAATATGTGTACTATAGTTTAAACCCAACCAAGTATTTGTAGTTCCTATGTAATGGCTGAAATAATATTTTTATAATGTTATGTTTTATGTCATTCACTGAAAGTTATACAGTATGTACCATCATCTTGTGGAGAGGAATTTATATAGGCTTATCGCCTGTTTACCTTCATAATAGTCATTTCTCACTCATGCAAAATGTAATGTATTCCACTGTTTTTAGATATTGAAAACACTGGTGATGTCCTGTTTTGAAAAGGCAGAGGAAGCCCGGCATACCTCCATTGCGTTTACCACAGAGACCATGGCGATACTCCAGTATCCCCCTGATGTGGTGGCCAGAGTGTTCTTTGAAACTATCATCAAATTTGCAGAAAAAAATCCAGATCATCTTCAGAAAATTGTTCTCGTTGCTCTCCCTTCTTCAAAAGATTTTATTAAGGTAGGTGTGATCCAAATAACAAATATATATACATTGGGATAGTTACGTATTGCAATGTCTTACAAAACAACATGGACGGAAATATATTTGGAATTGTGATTGACTCTAATTGCATAATTTATAAACGACAAAGAAATCAAACCAGTATTAACAACTCCACATAACTTATTAATAAAAATTAAGTTATCTGTAATTTATAATTTATGGTAATACTGAAAAAAGATAGGGGGGTTATAAAAACACACAATCAAAACTAAAACAAAGAAACTAAAAAAAGAAAGAAAGAGCAAAAAAAAAGAAGAAGAACAACCTTGTTGAAATGAGATTAGTGAAGTAGATGATCGTATTTACCATAATGAATTGTATTATGTTTGGTTCACCTGTGTATATATATACATACATACATGCATACATACATACATACATACATACATACATACATACATACATACATACATACATACATACATGCATGTATATATATCATGTCCTAACGTGTTTCGAGTTAGCTTTGATGTGCATATTTAAAGCTTTTGGTGGTGACCATTAATATTAGTTTTCTTCTTTTACAATTATATAAGGAAACAATAAAGATAACGTGTACAAGTGAATCTACTAAATTCACATATTTATAAATTGTAAAACGATTTTTGTTTCAGGCATTTGATGAAGAACGCTTAAAACATGTATTTGAATCAAACATACAAATCAATTCAGCACTGGACGAAACACTTCTTCATTTTCCTCGAAAGCGGACATATCGTAAGTTAACTATATTTACTTTTTATATAAACAACTAGTTAATAAGAAAGTATTTATGGTACTGCAAACTACAATACTGTAGTGATTTACACATGTCACGTTGGTTGACAATGCATCATATTTTTCTGAAAGGTTCTACATTCAGCAAGTTTCTATATAAATCAAATATTGATTTGGATTGTGTTGGTATTTTAAAGCAGTTGGTTATCTTTACATGTCCCTATTTCTCAATGGCGTAGCGACGGTGGGGCAGGGGTGGGGCACGGGTGGGGCACGGGGCCATGCCCCCATCCCCACTCAAACCTTTTCTTCTTTTTTTACTGTATTAAATTTTATAAAATCATATCATACATGCATACTAACATAGTGGGGGTCGCACCGCCCACCAACACCCCACCCTCCATAGTGGTATTTCTGTCTGAATTGGCAATATAATTCCTCAATTTTGTAAAAGTGGACAATGCAAAAAAGCTAAAGATTTTTTTGGTAACTGAAAATAATTATCGTCTTTTCAAAGAAAAGTGATTATTACCTATATGGTTAAAATATCTTAATATATTTTAAAGTGATACGTCCAACTACAGCGCCAGGTGGGAGGTGACATTCCGTGTCGTCATCGATTAGCGCACTACAACCTTACAGGAACGTCAACCGAACGAGTTGAGTGATATAAATTAAGATCGATTATGGATAATAAATAGGATATTGAACTCGCTATCATTTCGTATCATGTTTATGTCCCTCGTGAAATAATTTTCATTATCACTCGCTAAAGCTCGTGACAACTGAAACTTATTTCACTCCGGACATAAACATTATACGAAATGGAAGCTCATTTAATATCCTATAAATATTAAACATGTATTGCAAAATTGCAAATGTGCGTTCCTGCTGTTCTTAGTATTTGCTACAACGCATATCCTCAGAATTGCACACAGATATCAAATAAAAATAGTGCATGCAATATAGAACTTGTTAAGAAGGGTTATTTTGTTTGGCCGTTACTATTCATTATATTAAAGACGCAAACCCCAGAGTCAATCTGTAAAAATGGACACTTGAGATGTAACACATTTGGATAAAGTTACTACAGCAAAGTGAAACGAGAGTCTGTGACTTTGAAACGGTGAACTATCCTTAAAAATATATTAAAACTCTACTCCATAGCCACTAATGTAGCAGAATTTTTTTTTATGATATTAAAAACTCCAGGATGACTAGAAACACTTCGGATGTACGTAAATGGATAATTTAACCAATAAAATCTAATTAAAATATGATTTGTTTATATATATATATATATATATATATACTAAATTTTTAGTATTCACTAATAACTCATTACTCGGAGTTTCAGGCTCCTCGCCTTCATCAGATGAGTGTTTATAATTGTGACAGTTAAGGTGACGTCACGCTGTGTGTACGCGGCGGTGCGCTCCTGACGTCATGGCACGTCAGTCGTGAGACTTTCGGCTTGTTGCTGTGGCGGCATTTTGATATGAGTTCTGTCCTTTTGTTGAGTAGCTTGTCTCCTTTTTCAAATAGTATTGAGAGCTTCTCCTCGATGCACAGGTTGCATTGTCCCGAGCTGCGTTTCCGTGTGTCCGATTTCCTGACGATTTCCCAATTGATGTGATAGGCGGTTTTTTTTCGTTTGAGTTCCCAGATGTATTTTGACAGTTCTGTCTCTTTTTCATAGCGTTCATATTTGAAAGATTTAGTGTGGTTGTTAAACCTCTCCTTGAATGTACCTCCAGCAAGACCTATGTATGATCTGACAGTCTTACCAGATGCCACGTTTGCCCGGTATACGAGGGAGCTAGTTTGGCAGTTGCCGTTCAGGGGGCATTCGTTCTTCTGTCTGCAGTTACAAGACTTTTTTGTGCGGGATCGGTTGAGCTCTGGGTGATTTTCGTGTTGTGGCTTTTTATTATTGCTCCGAAGTTTTTCATGCAGCTGTAGCTGATTTTCAGGTTGTTTCTGTTGAACAATGTGTGGTACTTGTGATTACTTGGGAAATGCTTGGATATCAATTTGATGAACACGCTACCGACGTTTGTCTTCACATTCTTGCTGAATGGGGGGTTGAACCATGTGATTTTTCTGGGTCTTTTCCTTTTCTTTGTGTCTGGTTGTTCTCTATGTTTAGGCGGGTCGTATTGGATGTTTACTGTGTAGCCACTTGCCCTCAGCGCTTTGTTGTACCCTAGTGCAGCTTCCGCGAAGTAGTCTTCATGGGAAGACAGAAGGGAAATTCGTTTGCCGATTGATTTTGGTATTTGCTTCGTGATTGCGGGTGGGTGGTTTGAGCTGACGTTGATGTAAACGGGTTCGTTGTTGGGTTTCCTGTAGGGTTTGTGGGAGTCAGTTTCAAGGTTCAGGGTGGTGTCCAGATAGTTGACTATTTTCAGGTTGGTCTGGATGGTGATCTTTAGGCCAAGATCTTTGAATATTTTGATGAGCATTTTCCTCATTCTGTCTGCTTGGCTTCCTGAACTTCTGCGTAGAACTGCTAGACCGTCATCTCTGTACAGTCCGACGTTCATGTTGGAGGTATTTGTTTGAATTGTGTGTAGGATGAGGAGTCCTACTAGTTCGCACACTTCCGCTCCATCATATCCGCCCATGGTGACGGTCGAATGCATTGGGAGTGTAATTTTTACACCCATGGCTGTTCTTTGTTGTCAAAAAGTAGTGATTTTCTTGCATGCATGATAGTTGCGTATTCTATATCTGGGATGACTGTATATTTCTTCGCCCATTTCAATGCCTTGTCGAGTAGTTCAGGTGTTATGGAAGGGTAGAAGTCCACAATGTCGAATACGAGGAAGGATAGTTCTTTTTTATCATGCAGAGCTGAGAACCATTCAAGTACAGCGGAAGTGTTTCTCCATTGGTTCATTTGCGTCTTGAGTCGTGTTTCACTGTTTATTCGGTCTAACATAATTTTGCTGATCCTACCGATTTCGCTTTTTGCTGGATTGATGAGTCTGCAACTTGGATTAGTGGCAAAATTGTCCTTATGATCTTTCAAGGTGATGAATGCTCGGGTCTCTGCCATCTTGTCTATTCTGTCACGTATTCCTAGGGCATTGCTGACGTACTCGAACTCTGTGTTGATATCTTCGATTGTTTGGTCGTCTGCATGTTTGTACTTCGTTGTAATGTTTTCTGTTAGCATTTTGTCATAAGTGTCCACTTCTAACTTGTAGAAGTTTCTAGTCTTGTCTGCAGGTACAAACACTTTTTTGGAGTTGTTTATATGCCTTATGTCCTCTTTCATGGTGTTCTGGAACTGGTCATATGCATTCTTGAACTGTATGGTCTCAACCATGTGTAGCATGTCCTTTTCGAAGGGTGCTAAACCTTCTATTTGTGGGGGTGTTTTCCTGGAGTTAAGTCCGAATTTGCTATCTTTGTTTGGTGTTGGGTCGTCATGGTTGTGTTTATCATCGTTGTTCTTTTCAAAGAAGAAAGCTTTCCATCTCATACGCTTTATTACACTTTCCACTTTCTCAAGATCACTATTGGACATAAAGTGCTCAACACAATGTTAGTGGAGCAGGTACACTAAATTTTTAGTATTCACTAATAACTCATTACTCGGAGTTTCAGGCTCCTCGCCTTCATCAGATGAGTGTTTATAATTGTGACAGTTAAGGTGACGTCACGCTGTGTGTACGCGGCGGTGCGCTCCTGACGTCATGGCACGTCAGTCGTGAGACTCTCGGCTTGTTGCTGTGGCGGCATTTTGATATGAGTTCTGTCCTTTTGTTGAGTAGCTTGTCTCCTTTTTCAAATAGTATTGAGAGCTTCTCCTCGATGCACAGGTTGCATTGTCCCGAGCTGCGTTTCCGTGTGTCCGATTTCCTGACGATTTCCCAATTGATGTGATAGGCGGTTTTTTTTCGTTTGAGTTCCCAGATGTATTTTGACAGTTCTGTCTCTTTTTCATAGCGTTCATATTTGAAAGATTTAGTGTGGTTGTTAAACCTCTCCTTGAATGTACCTCCAGCAAGACCTATGTATGATCTGACAGTCTTACCAGATGCCACGTTTGCCCGGTATACGAGGGAGCTAGTTTGGCAGTTGCCGTTCAGGGGGCATTCGTTCTTCTGTCTGCAGTTACAAGACTTTTTTTGTGCGGGATCGGTTGAGCTCTGGGTGATTTTCGTGTTGTGGCTTTTGATTATTGCTCCGAAGTTTTTCATGCAGCTGTAGCTGATTTTCAGGTTGTTTCTGTTGAACAATGTGTGGTACTTGTGATTACTTGGGAAATGCTTGGATATCAATTTGATGAACACGCTACCGACGTTTGTCTTCACATTCTTGCTGAATGGGGGGTTGAACCATGTGATTTTTCTGGGTCTTTTCCTTTTCTTTGTGTCTGGTTGTTCTCTATGTTTAGGCGGGTCGTATTGGATGTTTACTGTGTAGCCACTTGCCCTCAGCGCTTTGTTGTACCCTAGTGCAGCTTCCGCGAAGTAGTCTTCATGGGAAGACAGAAGGGAAATTCGTTTGCCGATTGATTTTGGTATTTGCTTCGTGATTGCGGGTGGGTGGTTTGAGCTGACGTTGATGTAAACGGGTTCGTTGTTGGGTTTCCTGTAGGGTTTGTGGGAGTCAGGGTTTCAAGGTTCAGGGTGGTGTCCAGATAGTTGACTATTTTCAGGTTGGTCTGGATGGTGATCTTTAGGCCAAGATCTTTGAATATTTTGATGAGCAGTTTTTCCTCCATCATTCTGTCTGCTGGCTTCCTGAACTTCTGCGTAGAACTGCTGAAGACCGTCATCTCTGTACAGTCCGACGGTCAGGATGGGCGGTATTTGTTTGAATTGTGTGTAGGATGATGGAGTCCTACTAGTGTGCGAACTAGTAGGACTCCTATCCTACACACAATCTTAACAAATACCTCCAACATGACATGAACGTCGGACTGTACAGAGATGACGGTCTAGCAGTTCTACGCAGAAGTTCAGGAAGCCAAGCAGACAGAATGAGGAAAATGCTCATCAAAATATTCAAAGATCTTGGCCTAAAGATCACCATCCAGACCAACCTGAAAATAGTCAACTATCTGGACACCACCCTGAACCTTGAAAACTGACCACACAAACCCTACAGGAAACCCAACAACGAACCCGTTTACATCAACGTCAGCTCAAACCACCCACCCGCAATCACGAAGCAAATACCAAAATCAATCGGCAAACGAATTTCCCTTCTGTCTTCCCATGAAGACTACTTCGCGGAAGCTGCACTAGGGTACAACAAAGCGCTGAGGGCAAGTGGCTACACAGTAAACATCCAATACGACCCGCCTAAACATAGAGAACAACCAGACACAAAGAAAAGGAAAAGACCCAGAAAAATCACATGGTTCAACCCCCCATTCAGCAAGAATGTGAAGACAAACGTCGGTAGCGTGTTCATCAAATTGATATCCAAGCATTTCCCAAGTAATCACAAGTACCACACATTGTTCAACAGAAACAACCTGAAAATCAGCTACAGCTGCATGAAAAACTTCGGAGCAATAATCAAAAGCCACAACACGAAAATCACCCAGAGCTCAACCGATCCCGCACAAAAAAAGTCTTGTAACTGCAGACAGAAGAACGAATGCCCCCTGAACGGCAACTGCCAAACTAGCTCCCTCGTATACCGGGCAAACGTGGCATCTGGTAAGACTGTCAGATCATACATAGGTCTTGCTGGAGGTACATTCAAGGAGAGGTTTAACAACCACACTAAATCTTTCAAATATGAACGCTATGAAAAAGAGACAGAACTGTCAAAATACATCTGGGAACTCAAACGAAAAAAAACCGCCTATCACATCAATTGGGAAATCGTCAGGAAATCGGACACACGGAAACGCAGCTCGGGACAATGCAACCTGTGCATCGAGGAGAAGCTCTCAATACTATTTGAAAAAGGAGACAAGCTACTCAACAAAAGGACAGAACTCATATCAAAATGCCGCCACAGCAACAAGCCGAGAGTCTCACGACTGACGTGCCATGACGTCAGGAGCGCACCGCCGCGTACACACAGCGTGACGTCACCTTAACTGTCACAATTATAAACACTCATCTGATGAAGGCGAGGAGCCTGAAACTCCGAGTAATGAGTTATTAGTGAATACTAAAAATTTAGTGTACCTGCTCCACTAACATTGTGTTGAGCACTTTATGTCCAATAGTGATAACAAATATATTACTATATATATATATATATATATATATATATATATATATATATATATATTATATATATATATATATATATATATATAAACGGATCTAATACTGACAAATACGCCTTAGTGTTACTTTTATTAAACCTATTCAGATTGTTTTCGGGGCGGGACGTAGCCCAGTAGTAAAGAGTTTGCTTGATGCGCAGTCGGTCTAAGATCGATCCCCGTTTGTGGACCCATTGGGCTATTTATCTTTCCTGCCAGTGCTCCACAACTGGTGTAACAAAGGTCGTGGTATGTACTATAACCGTAAATAAAATGTTTTGTGTGCGTCGTTAAATAAAACATTTCTTTCTTTCTCTTAGTATTTTCTACAACGCATACCCTCAGAATGACAAATACATATCAAATAGAGATAGTGCATGCATTATAGTTCTTGTTAAGAAGGATCATGATGTTTAGCCGTTACTATTCATTATATTAAAGACGCAAACTCCAGATTCAATCCGTCAAAACATGAACACTGAGTTTAATTAATCTACAAATCTTGAACACATTTTTAATAAAGTTACAAAGACCACAAACATTTCGAATGTACGGAAATGGATAATTTAACCAATACAATCTAATTAAAATATGATTTTTCAGTTATAAAAAAGAAGGCTCTAACGGTGACAAATAAACCTTAGTGTTACTTTTATCAAACGTATTCACATTGTTTTCGGGGCGGAACGTAGCCCAGTGGTAAAGCGCTCGCTTGATGCGCGGTCGGTCTAAGATCGATCCCCGTCGGTGGACCCATTGGGCTATTTCTCGTTCCAGCCAGTGCTCATCAACTGGTGTAATAAAGGCCGTGGTATGTACCATCGTGTCTGTGGGATGGTGCATATACAAGATCCCTTGCTGCTAATCGAAATGAGTAGTCTCAATATCTGTGTGGTACTTAACCATATGTCTGACGCCATATAACCGTACATAAAATGTGTTCAGTGCGTCGTTAAATAAAACATGTTCTTCCTTCCTTCGCATTGTTTTCCCTATTTTTCAGGTCGGATACGAAGACCTGGTGTGTCCTATATCGTTGGTGATCTCGTCAAGCAGAATGTAAGATAATAGAACTTACAGGTTGTTTGTTACTTCTTTTGAAACCATGGGTAAATGGATGAATGAATACACTCCAGTATGATGAAATCATGGGTAAAGAAAAGCACCAAGTATATTTGAGCAAACTGTTTAAATCGACATACACGAGATTGACAGAAGACCCCCACTCCCCGCAGTTCATTACGTCTCACCTTAAGACAATGTTAAAGTTTCTTTAACGACACCACTAGAGCACACAGATGTATTAATCATTGGTTATTGGATGTCAAACATCTAGTAATTTTGACATATAATCTTAGAGGAAACCCGCTACATTGTTTCATTAGTAGCAGAGGATCGTGTATATGCACCATCCCACAGACAGGATAGCACATACCACATACTTTGATATACCTGTCGTGGTACACTGGCTACAACGAGAAATAGCCTAATGGGCCCACCAACTGACATCGTTTCCAGAATGACCGTACATCAAGCGATCGCTTTGCTTTCTGAACTACATCTCGCTCACATTAAAACAAAATCGTTGAATACAAATTTCAAATTGCGAATGACTACAGCATACACACCACCACTGGACATGGATAAGTGGGAAGGAAGGAAGGAAATGTTTTATTTAATGACGCACGTATCACATTTTATTTATGGTTATATGGCGTCAGACATTGAGGCAGGAAACCCGCTGTCGCCACTTCATGGGCTGCTCTTCTCGATTAGCAGCAAGCGATCTTTTATATGCACCATCCCACACACAGGATATTACATGCAACGGCCGTTGCTGTACTAGTCATGGTGCACTGCCTGGAGCGAGAAATAACCCAATAGGGCCACCAACGGGGATCGATCCCAAACCGACTATGCATCAAGCGAGCGCTTTACCACTGGCACCGCCCCTTGATAAGTGGGATTCAGACGCATGTGTTTTGGTCAGATTAACCATGCCATGAAAATTATGTATTCACGTACCAGCTACACTATTTAAACTATCCAGTTACATGATCGTCCAGTTATTGATGGATTGGTTAATGAATTCGGAAAAACAAATCAGTCAGAATGATTTTCATTAATCACTTGGGATAGAGTAGAATATATTTGTTATTATGATTTTTATTAATCTACTTGTTATAGGTTGATGTCATCGTGAATTCCACCGGGAGTGGATTATATCTCAGCTACGGACCAATAAGCAAGATAGTACTAGAAGCGGCTGGGCCAAGTATTCAGGAGGAATGCCAAACGAATTACCCGACTGGGATTAAAAGCTGGGACGTGGCTGTCACAAGTGGAGGCAATATAAATTGCAAGCAGATTTATCACGCATGCCTCGAACATTCCAGTTGGTCATTCGTTAAACAGGTTGTTGATAATGAATTATTGTTTTCTCACACCGAGTATAACATGCCATATATCTTCAGGTTACATTGACCTTAGTTCCAGTTCAGTTGCAAATGTTTCTTTGTGTGTAGCTACATTTTAAACATGATTCTTAATAAATATGGCAACTTAATATATTTTAAATTTTACTAATCAGTCTGAACGGACAAAATCGTATTCCATGATATAAATAGTATATCTGCACAAAGTCATGATTGCTTCCATGATCCTCCATCAGATGTTCATCCTTAGGAGGAGAGAAGAATTTAATGACACCCCAGCACGGAAAATACATCGGTTATTTATTGGGTGTCAAACTATGGTAAATGCAAACATAATGTGATAATAACCATCAATATAACACTTCGAAGAGTTATATCAAAACACAGCGTAAAGAACTGTGTAAAAATACAAATATACCTTAGGAGGAGCGTCACTCCCCCAGGAAATCCATAACATGATGTTTTAGCATGTACGAGGACTGCCTCTCCTACGACTAGCTTAGAGCTGTGTTAAACAGCAACTGATAATGTGAGCTTTGAAGACGGTGTCGTAATACAGATGAGCCTGCGCATGGCTAAATGATTTTGAATACTAGTAAAGAAGCCAGTAAAGACAGGTGGTTGATTCATACAGGTCATTTTGTGTTACTTTGAATTGTTTGTGTAACTAAGTTAGTTAACCTCAGGTCATTTTGTACTACATAATTATTGTACATCAGACTTTGGAGAATAGTCAGATGGCTTCTTAAAAACGTTAGTTTGTTTTCCTTAACGACACCACTAGATCATCATAGATTTATCATTGGATATTGGATGTCAAACATTTGGTATTTCTGGCACGTAGTCGTAGATAGAAATTCTGCTACATGGTTTTTCCATTAGTAGCATGGGATGTTACATATATCAAATCACATACTGGATAGAACATATTATGACCTTTGATATACCAGTCGTAGTGCACTGTCTGGAATGAGATATGGTCTCTTAAGTCGGGTAGTTTTTCAAAAACATGTCATTTGTAACAGAGTTTGTATATTAGCTTTTAAGAAATAATCAACCGGCCTTAAGAAAGAAAGAAAGAAATGTTTTATTTAACGACGCACTCAACACATTTTATTTACGGTTATATGACGTCAGACATATGGTTAAGGACCACACAGATGTTGAGAGGAAACCCGCTGTCGCCACTACATGGGCTACTCTTCCGATTAGCAGCAAGGGATCTTTTATTTGCGCTTCCCACAGGCAGGATAGCACAAACCATGGCCTTTGTTGAACCAGTTATGGATCACTGGTCGGTGCAAGTGGTTTACACCTACCCATTGAGCCTTGCGGAGCACTCACTCAGGGTTTGGAGTCGGTATCTGGATTAAACATCCCATACCTCGACTGGGATCCGAAACCCGGTACCTACCAGCCTGTAGACTGATGGCCTAACCACGACGCCACCGAGGCCGGTAAACAACCGGCCTTAAGAGACAGGTGATTATTTTGTATTACAGTTTGTATTTGAATTAGTGTTTAAATTATTTGGTGGCGAAGTCCTTTCATTTCTGTCGTGAATTATTTCTTGTGCAGATTATTGTTAACAATATTTTATTCAAATTGATATAACTTAAAGAACTACTGAAGTTGACCAAAAATAATATTTTTAAAAAATTGTTCATAATTAATTTCAGAAATACAAAGACTTCATCAACTGTTTGTTGGAAAAAGCTGACTCTACAGGCCACACGTCAATAGCATTTCCCGTTCTGGGAACTGGTCTGGTCATGTACCCAAGTGATCAAGTGGCAAAAAGCCTCTTTGAAGCAGCCGTGGAATTTCATGGAAATCATCTAAAAACCATCCTTTTTGTTGTGCACCAAAAGGATTTTGCTAATCGAACGGTAATTGCACTATGTATGCTGTGACATATAATTTAAAAGTGTTTTAGCGATATCACTAGAACATATTGGTATGTTAATCATCATATTTTGGATGTCAAACATATTTGAGTGTAGCTACCTGGTCATTAAAATGTGAAACTATTACTTTTTGAATTGTTAGACTTTCGTCAGTAAAATCAAATATGTGTTACTGTTATACAAGTGGGATTTTTAAATCCATAATTTGTTTTGATCTTTAGAAATTAATATAGATTACTTCTATTTATTCAGGCATTTGAAAAAGAAGAACTAAATCATATTCAGCTGGAGGAACATGATCTAGTTGAAGGTAATCCATCTTGATGTACAGTATATTTTATAATTTTAAGTGTTGATGTTTGCGTGGGTCTTTTTCTTTGTTGGTGGAATTAATCCACAGAATAAAGACTATGTTAGGTAATTTCCTAAAAAAAAATAATTCATTCACACGTTTCAAAGAATAAGACTGCTTTCTAAAGTAATTAGAAACAAATATCAAACAGATGATTGTGATGGTGATAATGATGATGATGATGATGATGATGATGATGATGATAATGATAATAATAATAGTTTGATGCGTTTTGGTGTGAGTAGGGGCGGGACGTAGCTCAGTGGTAAAGTGCTCGCTAGATATGCGGTCGGTTTGGGATCGATCCCCGTCTGTGCGCCCATTGGGTTATTTCTCGTTCCAGCCAGTGCACCACGACTGGTATGTCAAAGACCGTGGTATGTGCTATTATGCCTGTGAGATGGTGCATATAAAACATCCCTTGCTACTAAAACTAAATGAATGAATGAATGTTTAATGACACCCCAGCACGAAAAACACATCGGCTATTGGGTGTCAAACTATGGTAATGCAAAGAACAAAGCGATGGTCAACACAAACATTCAAGATTCAAAGAAAAACACAATGTAAAGAACTGTGCAAAAATACAAACATGACAGATAGAAGAAGAAATGTTTTATTTAACGACGCACTCAACACATTTTATTTACGGTTATATGGCGTCAGACATATGGTTAAGGACCACACAGATTTTGAGAGGAAGCCACATAGGCTACTCTTTTTACGACAGGCAGCAAGGGATCTTTTATTTGCGCTTCCCACAGGCAGGATAGCACAAACCATGGCCTTTGTTGAACCAGTTATGCATCACTGGTCGGTGCAAGTGGTTTACACCTACCCATTGAGCCTTGCGGAGCACTCATTCAGGGTTTGGAGTCGGTATCTGGATTAAAAACCCTATACCTCGACTGGGATCCGAACCCAGTACCTACCAGCCTGTAGACCGATGGCTAACCACGACGCCACCGAGGCCGGTCAACATCACAGATAGATACTGACTTTTACTCAAATTTTTAATTTGTGCTGTATTGGCCATTCTCAAAGAGAATGTTACACCCCTGCACCACGGTGAGGTTACAGCACGCGCAGGGGCCCTTGCTACTAATAAAACATACCAAATATTTGACATCCAATAGTCAATGATTAATACATCAATGTGCTCTAGTGGTGTCGTTAAACAAACAAACAAAAAACTTTTGGAGTGGGTAAACGTAAATGCGTTTATAGCGCATTTAAATTAAATTTTCTTTGCAGTTTTAAGGAGAGGTGTAGCGTGCAGCATTAGCTTGGTGAAAGGTGACATTGCAAATCAAAATGTAAGTAAAAATACCCCCACCCCTCCCCACCCCTCCCCACCCCTGAGTATTACATTATTTTGACTAATGAGCAATAATTACTTTATGCAAAATCATTAGAGCCTACACCTATCTAATTGGGTAAGAAAGATATTAAGATATGTTTCTTCATTCTTTATGCCCGTATTTAACAAGCAATACACGTTCCCTGCCGGGAATCAGCAAATGTTCGTATCGCCTACTTTCAATGACAATAACTCTAGGAAAAATTACTAAATCGACATGTATTTTAAACTTGAATGCGAAAAACACATTTTGATATCTCCCAAGTTCTAGGGCCATACTCTGTTAAAAATGGATAAAACGCCAACAATCTCAAACTTGATCTGTAACACACAACACTATTAGCAGTACATGATAAATATATACACACACGTTCATCTCAATGCATAGCATTGTGAAACAGGTTCGGAGAACTGTATGAAACAGACAGACAGACAGACCGATGGAGATGAAACCTATAGTCCCCTTCGGTAGTCCCAGATGGGGACTAATTAATACTTGGCAATATGAAACAAAACCTTTCTACCCTGTTGCTTAATGGAATAGCTTATATCGCTGTTCTATCAGCATGACTGTCGGTGGTAAATGTCCATACTTCAAAAGCTTTCTACATAATTTTGGTATGAAACGTTCCTTGGTACTCAGAACATAGTCTACCCAAAGCGTAACCTTTGCTTAGATCCACAAATATCATGTGTTTGTTTATGAATCTGCATGATACAAGTGTAACCTTTAACATGTATTGAATTCCAGTCAAAATACACCAGTCAGATTTGTAAGTTTCAAAAATGTGTTAAATAGAGGATTCGTCACGAGTATTTTGAATATGGAAAATATCAACCGAGTTTAAGTTAATCTGAGACAAATACCGATAAACTAGACGAGTTTGATATTTTACATATTAAAAACCACGAGTAGCGAATAATTTATCCTATAACACATCTAAAATAACATTTTAATTACATTTTTAGTAAATCACAATACTAAAATCGCCGCCATCGGTAATATGACGCCATCACGATTAGCACAAATTAATTTGACGTCACGCATTTTAACTAAATCTTTGAAAACATTAGGCTCGGGTATACAGGTCTTGTTAGTTTGTAAACAAATGACCCATCCACAGCAACACATTACCTAGAGATGCTGCATTAAATCAAAACACAGTGTTGCCATTATTAACAGGGATAATACATAGACAAAACTACATATATGTGGTTTTCTGATTTCTGTATTCCACGAGTGTATTTTCTGCAGGAAACCCCGATGCCGCAGGCAGAGGGGTTTCCGGCAGGAAATACACTCGTGGAATACAGAAATCAAAACCACATATATGTAGTTTTGTATTTATTACATACCCTAAATTGGATTTTTTTTCCAAATAATAATTCAAAAATTGTAACACTGGTAGCTAATGACGGGAATTTCTAAATTTACACAACTAGGTCAGCTGTGTTACTACGCGGACCTATGAACCACCAATTATTACACATAGGAATATAGTTCTATTTAAACAATAAACAGAAATGAGAAAGAACGAGTGAAAAGTTACCTATAATTTTAATGATATTGTTTGAAATGCCTTTTAAAGACAATGTAATAGCTAAAATTCATGAACAATATAATATTTAATTTGCTCGTAATACGTCAGAAAACCTTCAGCGTGCCAGTTTTATCAACGAAGAAAAATGTCAAGAATTGTTCACTCAGTGTCTGAGTCGCAATCGGTGTGTTTTCTTTTATTGATGTTCATGGAATTATTCGTTGCTAAAAAGTTTAAGTTTATATTAGATGTGCCTCCATAAATCATCGCTTCACTGAATAATCCGGTTGACAGTTCATTCAAGTTTTCTACGTGAGGAGACGGTGCATGAGACGGCATTGTTGCTAAAGTCGACGACAGTCACTTTTCGCACCCTTATTTTGGCTTCGTACACAATAAATATAGCATATCTTACCGTAATTTCACTAGAAATCCATATTTCGTAAAAGGTACAATTTTTTAATCACAAGATTTTGTTCAAACACATCCAGATGTATTAGTAATGTTTAAAAAAAGAAAATTCAATAGCAATTTTACATTGGATTTTTTCCAAAAAGGGAACGTCATGTACCCAGTTTATGGATATTGTAAGGAGATGAAAAGTGACGTCATTGGAATAATGACGTCATTTAAATTCAAAATTAGCTGTATTATTACAATGCTGCGCCACATTAAAATAAAAACTAGTCTACTAACCTTGACCCCTGTCAAATTCCTATAACAAGCAGACAACGCTGTTTACAGGTCGGTATTTTTTTATTTTTCATAATTCTGGACAAAATATTAATTTGAAGTTTTGAAAGATGAAAGAAATAAAAGGTACCTTTTGTCAAATATATCATATCACAAAATTACGGTTGGAGATGTTTTATTTATTTAATAAGAATAAGAATTGTGTACGAAGCCAAAACAAGGGTCCACAAAGTGACTATCGTCGACCTTAACCATCGTGGATCAAAAGCTCGTTGGTTAGTAGTGTTCCCGTCTCAAGTTTTGGTATCGCGCTCATTAAATTGTAAATATTTGTTACCGTTTTCGTCGGTTTTCAGTTCAAATTTTCCACAAAATAGCATTTTAAAACAAACCAAGCACCAACTTTGTTTACATATCGCGAAGGGCATTCCCGGTAACCATGTGCTATAAATAGTAGCGTTGAATACGGTATAGTTCCGGCAGTTGAGTTGAATATGGAAAAGTGTATTTCATTTTTGTATTCAGGACTGTATTTATATAGTAAGATTTAATGGGTATGTAATAAACTACATTATTACCCATATGGTTAAAAATATATTGGTACATATCACAGTGATGATGATGATGATGATAACTAGTTTAACGTGCCCATATACCACTAGGGTTTCGAACACGCCCATCCCGAGTCCGAACTCCGATAAGATCGGTGGCCTGACTCGGGATGGAAAGGGGGGGGGGGGGGGGGCGAAAATGGGCAGAATTTAGAAAATAGCAATTAGTAAAGAACTTAATAGATTAAATAAAAAAAAGTTTAAAAGGTTACAAGCCAAAAATAATAAAGAATTGACTGCTCGGCCGAATATTTATATAATTTGGAGCATTTTAGAAGGACAGTCCAAATTTAAATAAGAGAAAGAAGAGAGGATCGGACTATTTAATAATATTAAAAAAAGAGAGTAATTTCGACATAAAATTTTGAACGCAGATCTAAAAGTTTAAAGTCCGATCGATATGTCCACGCGAGTCGCCTCGTTAAGGCGTTTGGGGCACAGCTTAAAGGGACGAGATGGGTTGCATCCCGTCAAGAAAACCCCTAGATTGACAGTCGATAGACGTTGAAGGTGTAGTGCTGTGCTGAAATGCAGATCTTGAGAAGCCGGATCCGTCTGAACGAGAGAGAGTATCAAACTAGGGTATATTCCAGTCGTCATGGGTTGGTATAGTGGTGCGGACGGGCCCGACTCCGGAGGATACGAGATGATATCACTATAAAGCAAGGTAAAGTCTAGAAAAAGAGTAGTAGGGGCCGACCCCGCTTCCTATTTCTTCTTAGAGTGGGGCGGTCAATCTTCCAGTGCTGCTAGGACAGGCTCGGACATGTAGAGACTAAACGCGAACAACCGTGGCGTTCTGCAGAATGGCCGTCATACGAGTCACGGAAAAAACAAGTCCGACAGTCAGACGGAGAAATGACGTGGAGGCAAGGAATCTCGCTAAAAAAGAATCCAACCTGGTGGTGGAGGCTGTCGAAACGAGAAGCGTTCCAGCGTTCAATCAGTTCCAATGGCCGCATACATCCCAGTAGAAAACTTCATTTCGCTGACAAAAACAACGAAATGAAGGACTCCCAAGTCGAGCACACGATAGCACGTGCAGTCTGCACAAGCGAAACAAACACGTCTTACCGCGTGGAGCTCCAGACTGGGAATGTATCACAGTGATACTCCCTCTAGAACGCCAAGTGGGACGTAATACTCTGACGTCACACGATGACGTCATCGATTGGCGCACTACAACCTTACAGGAACGCCAACCAAACGGGTTGATTGATATAAATTAAATTCGATTATGGGTAATAAATAGGATGTTAAACGAGCTACCATTTCGAATCATGTTTATGTCACTCGTGAAATAAGTTTCATTGTCACTCGCTAAAGCTCGTGACAAATGAAAATTATTTCACTCGGGATATAAACATGATACGAAATGGAAGCTCGTTTAATATCCTATAAGTATTCTATATGTATCACATGGGTTTATGGCATGGGTATCATATGTGAGTTATAGGATAAAATGTAATAAAATTTAAATGATTTTGTCCAACTGAATTGTTTCTGGTGGGCAATAAATAACCCAAATAATTATACACAAGGATTAAGGTTATTGTGAAAATTGTGTGGTGCATTTGGAAATATCAGTACATTTAAATGCTAATTTCACATGGAAATGTTTAAGTAATATATTGATGTCTTCCTTTACTATTAAAACCATTATGAATTCCACATATATAGTATTGCAGCTCGGTTTATGATCGATCTCCGTCTGTGAAACCATTGAGTTATTTAACAGAGGCCGTGGTATGTACTGAATTGTCGGTTGTGTGATTCAAACACACTATTCATTGCAGCTAATTGCAAAGACTAGTTCACTGACTGAAAGCAGTGCATTTCATCTCTAATTATATCGGTGGCACATAACCATATGCCCTACGCCATATAACTGTAATTAAAAGGAATTATATGAAACATTACTTTCGTTCTTTCTTGTGTTATAGCAACAGGGTTCACGACTGGTGGCATTTAAAAAGTCAATAAAATAATCAGTATAGACATATTGGAGAAAATATTTGATTAATTTGCCATCATGGTACACACAGATATTCACACGCTGAATGGGCTCCTTGAGGAAATTAGTTTGTGAATTAAAACGTTTCGTTAGTTTTTGAGTTAAAACGTTTCGAAGATTGTACTACATTTAACTTGAGAACGTGGCATGGTGATTTTTGTATTTGACTTTTAGGTGGATGTCATTATAAACTCAACAAGTCCAAAACTCGACTCTATGGCTGGATCAGTACCAAGAGCTGGCGGTCATACCCTTCTGCAGGAATGTAAAACAAGTATCCAAATGGAATTAAATCTGGCGAAATTGCTGTGACTGGAGGGGGAGATCTTGACTGCAAGAATGTGTACCATATTACACTGGACAAATGGTCCCCAGATGAAAAATCGGTTAATGTATGATAATTTAATACATATTTATAGAATAATGTAAGATATAGTAGCATGGGCAGCTGTCCTGTTACATGGCTTAATAACATATGATATATAGAGGCTATTTCATGTTTTTTTTACAAATATGATTTTTATTTCAACGAGTGATGTCAAACACTTACATATCACATCATGATATAGTGTTGCAAACGAATCGACACACATTTTACATAGGTTACAATTAATATCGTGTGTAGAATAATGAAACTGCATGGTGAAAGGTGTTCAGGCCAGATAATTTCGCCCGAATTTCTCTATTGTTTTTTCACGAATGAGAGATATCCACAGTTTGTTATATAACGTGCTCTATTCAACTGGCTACATTTACACTGGCATTTAGTTGTTATCAATAGTTTATTGAATTGAATCTATGTAGCCAAATGTAAAATAAATAAATAAACGTTTAACTTTCTTATTTAACACTGTCTACTAAAAAGTTAGTAACGGATAACAAATGGTAGTTGGAGTGGAACCAAATGTATTATTAAAAAATTGCAGAAACTGTTTGTAATTAAATTTCATTTTTCGTAGATTGACGAGGATGTGTTCTACAATAACAATATTTATATCTCCAGTAAATATAATCTCATTCATAATCTAGCATTAGACTAATAGGATCTAGTATTATATTATGTTATGCTCTATATTGAAAATATGCTCTATTTAATAATGTTAAATACCGTTTATTATCGATGATGTTTTTTTGTTGTTGATAGGCCTTTAGAGATCAAATTGACAACTGTTTCTTGAAAGCTGCTTCTGATGGTGTCACAAGTGTGGCATTTCCAGTGCTTGGGACAGGAGCAGAGAAATACCCAGCAAACGTTGTGTCCAAAGTTATCTTTGAAAGCTTCGACGATTTCAACAACAACAACCGAAACACTTCACTTCAAGATGTCAGGGTGGTCATAGAACCAGGTGATACAGAAAACTGGAGAGTGAGTAGTCCTGTATGACAGTTGACTTGTAAACAAAGACACACCACATGCACAAAAAGAGACTTCCTACGTTTGCCGTGACTGTAAACTGATTTTGAGTAATATAGCTCATTTATGGACTAACATTACATTTATGTTTTTGTCTAGAAAATCAGTGTTTGCATATCCAACCTGTTTCAGGACATCTTAATGGTGGTAGTAGTTCAAAATGAATTTTATGCCCCAGTTATTCCATACATATTAAACAAAATAGCCTGATGTAAAAACAGTTTGATCATGCAAAAGTATTAGGAAATGAGTACACTTTTGGACATTGGCGGTTTGCCTTCGAGAGCCAACATTATTCGCTCGTTGAACGTTTTTATTTACAAATCCGAGACGAAAACCTCACCAAAATCATCCATACACGAGAACTATATGTTGAGGCACAAAAAAAAAACACAAAAAAAAACGTCCCATAAATTGAGTCGATGAATAAGGACGTAATTTGTGTTTTTCAATTTAATATATATTGTTTTAAACATGCATTGAGATGAATATTCATAGATTCAATTATGAACCATGTTCCATTGATCTAGGACATATAGTTTGAGAGAATGGAAACAAACTCAAAAGCTTAACGTTGAAGATTACCACAACAGTGAATAAATAAATAATTTTGATCTAGCCGATTCAATAGAAAGAGGAACATTTTATGTCCTTTTAAACGTAATACTGTAATATATAACAATCATAAAAGCAAACGTCTGTTGTACACTAAACAACCACATTTAGCCACAGTTGTAACCTTGTATATACAGACATTAACCAAATGTATAGAAAGAAACTAAATTTTACAGGTCATTGAAGTCGACGTGGGGTGGTAGGTGGCCGAAAATATATGTTTTTTGCCTACTCTATATAAATCAAGGCAAAACAAATATGGCTTGTGCCCCCTAACAGCCTCACATCTACAGGCTGTGGTTCCCCACTAGAGAATGTGCCTCCCTCACTCCATATTCTGTTCTTATTAGCCAGGGACCTATTTCACAAAACATCGTAAGTTTATGTCTGCAACTAACAGTTATACCGCTCATACGTTTGCGTCATCTATTTCACACAGACAATTACATCATTGTGGAAGATGGAGCATTTTAAAGACAAAAGTAAATGAAATATGTGTACTCCAGCTATATTTGTTGAGTAGTAGATTTACGTTTACATGCAAAACTAGGCTTACGATGTTTTGTGAAACTGGGTCCTGAATTATAATCAGAAGCACGGTCATGCAACAACCCCAGATGACCACCCTGAATAATACAGTAACCAACAACATCAACAACCATAACAAACACACATCAGAAAACAAGTTAACTAAACAGTCTCCTGTTAACCTGAACAGTATTTTATCTGACCATATTTCACCAAACAGGCACCATAACAACCCAAACATCAGAAACACGATCATGCATTGTTTTAACGGGAGCAGGGACCCCTAGTTAGTGTTTTGTTTTGTGTCTCAGGTGTTTACAGATGCCGAACGACTGCAAGTCCCTCGTCGACACGGAGGATGTAAGTACCCTTTACGTCATGGAGCCGAGGCAGGACGTAGCCCAGTGGTAAAGCGCTCGCTTAAAGCGCGGTCAGTTTTGGATCGATCCCCGTTGGTGGCCCCATTGGGTTATTTCTCGTTCCAGCCAGTGCTCCACAACTGGTGTACCAAAGGCCGTGGTATGTACTATCGTGTGTTTAGGATGGTGCATGTAAAACGATCCCTTGCTGCTAATAGAAAAGAGTAGTCCATGAAGTGGCAACATCGGGTTTCCAATATATATATATATATATATATATATATATATATCTGTGTGGTCCTTATCCATATGTCTGATGCCATATAACCGTAAATAAAATGAGTTGAGTTCGTCGTTAAATAAAACATTTCCTCCCTTGATACGTGTGGAGGAACAAATGTTTGTAAAAGTTGCTAACTCGGTCGTATTTGTATTCTGTTACCCCCTTTCCTTTCTCTGCTTGGATTCCACCTCATTTCATCGCGATCTGACAACTTCCCCTATCTTTCAACTTGTTTCGCTGTCCACCAGTCCTTGTGGCTTAATCTGACCACTTCGGAGAGTGTTCGGTAGTTATTTCTGGCATTGTTAACAGACACTGGTACTATCGTCGCTGAACTAAGAAAACATCGTTTCTGCACTTTTCGCCACTTTCAGGTTTTTATTCATTCAGGAGGAAAAAATCCTGCATGCCCAGGCAATGTCAAATAAGTAAAACATAAAAACAATAATTCCTTTTTCGGCATACTTTTTGTAGAAAATAGGTTTTTTATCTTTTAAGCTTAAATACAAAAAAAATATATATATCATCTTGGAGAAGATAGTGTTATCTAAACTTCAATTTGAGAAGTTGAAAAATATTTATACTATACATCTATTTAATCTGCCTGATTATGGGGCATATATATAATTGTAGAAGTCATGGGGGAGGGGGGGGGGGGGGGGGCGAGAAGACAGTGTATATCATTTGATACTCATAACGGTTTATACAGTATATTTCTATTACGGGTTTTTTAACTTTCAGTGTCAATTTTGATTCTCTGTCATCTGGAATTTCAGACTATTACGTGTCGATGACAGCGCAATCTGAAAACCAGACTGAGAAGATCCGCCAGAGCTGGAATGACATGCGTAAAGGAGAATACTCCAAGCTGATCCAGCTTCCATCTCAGAATAAAGAATCAAAATCTGTGGAACAAAATTTCAAAGCTACTCTCTCATCAGATGTTGATATCATAAAGGTATGTGCAATATCTTAATGTACTACTGTGAAATCACTTATATTCGAGGTCGTATTATTTTCGTATAATCCGTGAACTAGTCAACGACTTTAAGACATGTTTTATTTCACGACACACTCCACACATTTTATTTACGGTTATATGTGGTCGGACGACTTTAAGAACACAACGAAAATATAATACATGTCTACAGAGGAGAGCTGATCTTGGATAAAATATTCGATTCGAATTCCGTAAAATGTATGTAGGAGGACTGCCACAAAATAGGGTATAGCCATTATAGTCACAAAAATAATTCTGCAACTTCATCATATAAAATGAATAAAATAGAATAATATATAAACACAGAACTCTTAAGTATTTTATAATATATTACAGAAATAAGTTTGAGGATGAAGTACCTTTAATCTTGTAATCCGCCACACCATAGGCACAATGCAGATATAGGTGATCAAACGGATGATATAAACATAAATTAATTGTGTGAAAATCACCTTTGCGAAATCCAGCCTGATTTCTGTTTATTAAGTTTACTTCAGTAGTAAAAAGGTTTACTCTGTTATTAATAATGGCAGTAAACAGTTCACCAAGACAACTGATTAGAGTTATAGCTCTATAGTTGTCGATATCCTGTGGGTTACCTTTATTTTTATATATTGCTTTAATTATCCCCACTGTCCAGTTGTCTGCTATGATACCCGTGTCTAATATAATATTAAACAACTTAAAATAGACTGGGATTAACTTAAGGTACCTCTATGTTGACGCCTGTTTTTGTCATGAATTTAAATTATATATTTGAAATGTCCTCTTGTTACACATTGTAATGTGTCTGAGTGTTTTTACTACATCTTGAAATCTTGAGTACCCATCAGAAAAAACAGAGATGGCGACAGAGATCGTTCCTTGCCTTTTGGTTGAAGGAAGTAACTGTATCCAGAACGTTATATGACTATGTACTGGAACAATAAGTGTGTGAGCATGGACGGTTAGATCATGACTAAACCAATCCAACAATATACCTTTGTCAGTATTCACTATTTAGATGATACAGTTGTTAACAAACAATATGGCGTCTAACAAAAAACCGGAAAAGCTATCTTTTGAGTCTCCTAGATGAAAGTACCAATACACGCAGTAAAAAAATGAAATACTACCCCACGCCGTAGTAATCCCGGCAATAAATTTAAATGGACCGAGTTCTACTCAAAATGACAGATGGCATAATGGAAAGATTTAACACAATAGCAACATAATTTCATAAAACCAAAACCGTGAAGCTAAAACAAATAAATGAAAACATTGAATAACAGGCACAATATTCCAGAAGCAACTGTCTTAAATTTTACAATGTTAAACTAGATGAAAAATAAAATTCTGCCTTATTTCTAGAAACCGTACATGGATAAATTAGACTTTAACGGTACAAGACGCTGTTGATACAATTAAAGCTTTGGCTCCAATTAAAATATGTAGTCCCGATGAAATAATTCACAAATTATTAAAACATGTCGTCAGTTCTGTAACATATCCACTCCAGCTATTATTTAATAAATCACTTCTTTTATCAATATTTCCTACTAAATGGAAAATTGCTCATGTAAAACCCAAAAAAGGTGACAAGAGCTGTCGTACAAATTATCAACAATTTCACTAATTAGTTGTGTCGGAAAAATATTAGAATTTTCTTTATTTAAGCACCTTTATAAAACTTTTTTTTTTTATGTCAAACAATCTCTTTTAAAACTGTTTGTTCTTACCGTCCAAATACCGTCCTTATTATTAGCAATGCTGTTTTCTGTTTTCTGCTTTCTGCGACATGTCCAAGGCAGAAAGGCCTGACTTATAAAATAGAATTTTACGGTATTACCGGACATCTACTTAAATAGAATTGCACACCAAAATATCTGAATCTATTGATAAATAGAGGATTCGTCACAAGTGTTTATTGATATGGAAAATATCAATCGAGTGTTAGCTAATCGGTATTTGTCGAGGCTCTGCCGAGACAAATACCAATTAACGACACGAGGTTGATATTTTACATATTACAAAACACGAGTATCGAATTCTATTTATTCTATAACTCTCTTAAAATATTTTTTAGTTTGATATTTACCAAACAACACAGTCAGTTCAGCGTTGATCGCGAATTAATACGCTTCAATGAAAGACGTTCGATCAGCTGATTGGGCGTCTCGCTACTCTCATAAGAAGTCGATTACGCCACGATATAGTTCTCCAATAACTCTACGAATTAGCAGATATAAATAACAAACTCATTCGTTTAAAGTTTTAATTGGTTATTATTCATAACAATAAAATATGTAAGTAAATAATTAAAACCCAGAAACGATTATTAAAAACAACAACAACACGTCAACAGGACAGTGCTTTGACCTACATATGGCGCGGCACATATGATAAATAGAGGTTATTACCAGAGCATTTTTCAGTATCGTCCATATCATATATTAGGAATAAAAATGTTATTATGCGAGCTTTTGGAAGCCCGAAAGGCCAAACACATTATTAGTCAGCAACGTACCACCTAGGGTTGAACAACGTGTCCACTATAGTCTGATGAAAAACACTATATATTTATTCCTTTTTCTAAAACAAATGTCCTAAAAATGTCATTTAAACATTCAACAATCGATATCTGAAATAGTCGGAAAGCGTAAATATGAAATTGTGAACGAATTTCATCTTTTAAAAAAGCAGTAGCACTGGATGTTTACAAAGTATCCTCGTTCCATTTATGCGGAATCATTTATTTGTTTTTAATTTTATTATTGTTATTACTTACCAAATGAGTTCTTTGAGAAGGCAAAATGTTAATAAGAAATATTGAAAAACCACCGATTACTTCTATTTCTTTTGTTTCCTTTCAGTTTATTCAATCGTTTTTCACAAACGTTTATTTTTATTGATGTATTAATTTATTTATTGAAATTTGCAGTCGCCATTATTGTACAATTAAAAGTTTGTAATTAGGAGAGGGCATCGTATTGTGGACAACGTGGTGTGCCCAATCCGTTTGTGTGTGTGTATATATATATATATGTAATGAATTTCGCACTCAAGTAGGAAACGAAATCATGTCACTTGAAATTTTACCCGGGTCCAGCTACCCTTTCAGTTGTAGACTTCAATGTAATAAACACTAAATAGGCGGCCTTGACATACCACGTCTAAATACTAGTATCAGACAGACTACATAACAATAGAACAGATTATATATTTATACAGGGGGGTCAACACAGAAAACAGTTCTCAACATTTCGCAATACAAAGACAGTTGACATTTAAATTTTAATAATTATTTACAAATAAATCTAAGTTCCCTTTTAATTAACACCTCCCCATCACAACAACGTTCACCCATACTAAATGAGATTGAGATATCCGCTAGCTCTTCTCAAAACACGGAAAAACAACTCCCTATTATAGTCTAACGGCACCCTTTTCGTTAGCTCCGTTTTGCTAATTCGGAAAGCGTTTCTTCAACAAGTCAAACCCCGATCCTACTTCCTATTATAGTCTAACGGCACCCTTTTCGTTAGCTCCGTTTTGTTAATTCGGAAAGCAGATTCCTTGACACGCTGCCCTAGACGGATAAACTCCCAACCCACTCAAAATGTGCTAGCGTCATTGTTGGGAAAGGAATTTCCTTTAGCCAAATACAACCATTTAGTTAATTAATCTCTTCCCCACCCATAATAATATTTAAATACGTTCTAATGATTTGGAAGCAAGCACAAATTCAATAAAAAAAAACATCCTACAAAACAAAACACGACTTACTTATTTGAAACCCAAAAACCAAGTAAAGGATAATGCCTCGGGCCGATCTGCACGGACTTTCATACCCTTAAACCCGATTGGCCAGATAATAACGAAGCCCGTAACCTACCGACAACCCCCGAGTAATTTTCCACCACAATATAAATTAGACTGGTCTCATACCATACTTTATAACATGCACAACGTAACGTTCTTGACATTCCCTTATTAGTAAGGTTAATATTAGAGATTAATATAATTAATAAGAAGAATAATAATAAGAAGAACCAAATAAAAATAATAACCAAGGAAATATGAAATGATAGATCGACAGAAAAACAGGAACGCTACATATATATATATATATATATATGTATGTATGTATGTATGTATGTATATAGATAGATAGATAGATATAGATATATGTGTTCAATCAACCCAGCAACTGCGATGCTATGTAATAAGGTTGTGTACTTTAATTTTTACTATTCCAAAACGGTTTTCAGAAAAAATTAATGTTTTGTGGTTTATTTAAATTAGTCTTTTTTTCTTTCGTTTTTTTGCAGATTGAACGCGTTCAGAACCAGACCCTGTATGATCAATATTGTATAATGAAACGTTGTTTCAACGAGAAGAACCCAACACTACAAAACGAGCAAATCCTTTGGCATGGGACATCGTCTGACTCTACCAATAGCATAAACACATCTGGATTTAACAGAAGCTATAGTGGCAAAAATGGTGAGTGGCTAGATAAAGCGAATATCTACGAGTGATTGTATCTGTACTTTTGAAAATAATTTATAAAAATAACTTATATAAATTAGATTACGTCTGTGGGGTATTTAAATATATAAAATCGTACAAAAAGCCCAGGATCAGTAATTGCAACGGACCCATTCATCATCATATTATTAAACAAATATTAATGTCAGACATAAACTGGTAGAAAGAAATAAGAGATCACATCAACATTAACAGGAAAGGGTTACTGCAAACAAAAAACGTATCCATAATGTCAGAGAGTTATCCATTTTACTTCCATTCAAGCCCACATTACCTCTTTGTACAAACATTACGACGATAATAGTGAAGTTAAAGGGTGGTCTACGATAACAAAAGTGTACTCGTATTCCTTTCTCTCAAGAATATATCGGATGCATCTCCGCCTAAAAAAAAAATCCCACAACAAAATCCCCATACTTGAAATACGTGAAATTTGAATGTTGACGGGGTTTTTTTTATCAGTAAATCGCAAATTCAAACAATAAAAATTACTAAAAACAAAACAATAACAACTGTATAATCAACAGAATGAAAAAAGATTGATGGAAATAATGTTCCACAGTGATTAATCGACCTTCCTGGAAATTGTCAAAATCGATAATGACACCCCACGCACGTGTACGGGGCAACTGCGTGATGCACGTGCAAACTATGGAATGTGTTTCGGTGTCTTGATAAACAGACCTGAACATTCTTTACTAGGATGTTTGTGATCAAAACATGTTAACATTAATATTTCAGGTTCCTCTATATATGAGTAAAGTACTTTTAGAACGAACACGCTTACAACAAACTACTAAGTAGAACGAACTGATTGTAAAATCCCGATTCCCCACCCCACCCCACCATATATAGTATTAATAAATTTTAATGCATAGAACGAACTAAGTATAGCGAATTATCTTTTAAAACGAACCAATTTTTTTGGTCAAAATTGTGAATTTCAGTGTAAATTAGTGCATATACAGTGAACCGATAATCTTTTTTTTTATCTTATGTGTATCTTATCAATCAGTAGCATTAACGATAATGCATCAATAACGACTATACTGATAAGGTCAGTCAGATAACGCCCGCGTGCATGTATTGAACAATTAACATGTTCTCACTTCACTGCTATTATTAGCTTGTTTCCAACAATAATTTTAATTGTTTATTAAAGGCATATTGTCACAGACCACTGACCTATTTAATGGTCTAACAAAGTATTACCTGAACAAAAATAATTTGATTTGTCCCTAAATGTACTTTATTCAACCATCTTCATAACCACCATACTCCATTTATTAATGACATTTTGTGAAAATAATTGAATTATGGCAATGGTCCATAATTCAAAAAATAAAATTGCCGAGAGAGATGACATGGATTTCACTGCACCATGGTTCAGTTAAGGTGATGCGATAGCTAGATTTGATTTCCATCGATTAATGTAATTTTTATTTATTATCCATTTTTTTAGAGAAATAAGGTCCTTAAATCCGTGACAGTATGCCTTTAAAATGGAGCTATACAGGTCATCTGTATAAACATTACAAATACATATATATGTACAGAAGAAACAAAGCACCAACAAACATTACATAAACATACATATAATCAGAAAATGCATTAAACAAATAACAAAATAAAAATAATAATAAAATAATAATAAAATAAAAGAAATATATATGTTATTTTCTTAATTTTTCTGCCTTGTAGAGAAATTTTCCAAAGTTACATAATTCTTTTTTATTTTCTATATTGTACAACTGCACCAATTTAAAATATCAAGGCTTCTTCCAATAATAGGGTTTTATATGTTGTGTTCTTAAATTAGAATATAAAGGGCATTTCATAATATAATGAAATTCATCTTCTACAGCATTTAAACAATATAAGTATAATCTGTTCTGTCTTTCAATGTGATAGTACCTGCCAGTTTCAATTGGTAACATGTGCTAAATTTTGATAAAAACTTTCTATACACTATTTGAATTGACTTACGTAAATACAACAGGAGATTACAAGTATCTGTAAAATATTTGTATAAAGTACACTTTGGTGAAATATTAATTTCACTCCTGATATATGGTGAGGCTTGATCTAAGATTATTTGCTTGATTACAGGTAAGTACAAAACATAAATCAATCATTTCCTTTTTAACATGGTAAGCTCAATTTTTCTCAGTATAATTTTCTACCCTGTCATATAAAAAACTCTTAACAATTTTAATATACAATTTGGGGTGACTAATAATTTACACCAATATTTAATCATGTTATATATTCGAATACAATGGACGTCGGCCAAGCTCTGTATATATTATTACATTACAAGTAGATTTCTTAATGCCTAATAATTTCTTACAAAAATCTAGATGAATACGTTCAATATGTTCACCCTTTCTGTAAAACTGAATTTGTTGTCGTAATGTAGTAAAATTCCTAAATATGTAAACTTGTCAACTATTTCTATACTATTAGTGTCATCAATCCATTTTTCTTTTCTTTTAATTATTTTTGTTTTTGGAGTATTAACACTTAAATCCCATTTCGTACACAAATAATAAGGTATCTAGCTGAAGTTGTAAGTGCTCAACAGATCCTGAAAAAAGTACAAGGTCGTCTGCATACATTAATAAAAATAGGACTGACACATGCAACTCATGTGCACCTTATCAGTCAGTAGCATTAACGGCAATGCATCCAAAACGACTGCACTGATAAGCCCAATCAGATAGCGTCCGCTTATCTTTACATATCTTTGGTATCAAAATTATTAAGGGACTAATGTATTGAGCAATTAACCGTGTCAATAATACCGGTCTCAGACGACATCACATTAGACGACTATCTGACCGCTGACGAAGATATCGTTATTACTGAG
Organism: Gigantopelta aegis; assembly: GCF_016097555.1. Lineage (NCBI taxonomy): Eukaryota > Metazoa > Mollusca > Gastropoda > Neomphalida > Peltospiridae > Gigantopelta > Gigantopelta aegis. Next base: position 28,346,217 of record NC_054703.1, on the reverse strand, counting down.
CAGCCGACTGACGACGATATTATTGAAGACATTATTGCTAAACGTGACGGTGTGCACATGCATTCTGACACTGGAGGCTGAGGAAAGCTGTGTACGCACACCGCCTACTGTGAGTGAGACCTTGAGTGCACTGGATACGATAACACTGTTTTTCCAAAGAAAAGTTGATGTAGCTATACCTGTGTTTCATTCGATTGCCGACATCGCTACAGCCCTGCAGGCTATGACACCAACGCTCACTAAGCAGACAAATATAAGCAACTTTGTTTCAAAATATGACTGACTGAACACTCATTTGATTCAACATGCTGTATTTATTTGCATATTTGCTTCTATTGGTGATAATGAATGAAATATTTTTTAAAACCCCACCCTAATTCTTGTGTTTATGGCCACAGACCACAATTAATTTCGCTGTATGTTTCTATATAGCTTTAGTGGCTATAACATTTTTATTAATGTCAGCAGGCCCGTGGATTTTTGTAAGTACCTTTGCCTGCCTGTAGGACACAAACCCTGAAAAGGACAACCCCTGTTGTCCAGCTCGTTCTCCCTGCATATTGGTTTAAACAAACACACCCTCTAAACCTGGCCGGAGTACACCCATTTTACACAAAATGCACTACTTTTGCATGGGCCGGAATTACCACAAACAAGTCGTCAATGTCAACAAGTTACACATGTTTACAAACTACATGCTCTCCCCTGTCACCTCAGTCAAATAGTTGCCACTCCATAGCTGTCTGCCATGAAATAATCACAGTCAAACAGGAGACTACTTGCGCGGACAAATTGCCGGATTTTGGACAACCAAATGGGAAGATAACTATAATCTGAGGCCTTTAAAGTGTTTAAATTTCAAAAATAAATAAAAAAATGGCCGACTTCCTGAATGATAACGACTAACTGCTGTATATGTTTACAACGAACTACTGCTATAATTAACCGATGTTCCTGGTCCTCTTGCAGTTCGTTATAAGAGTACTTATATATATATATATATATATAATTATTATAAAGGGACATTCCTGAGTTTGCTGCAACTTTTAAGATGTGATCGACTAACAGAGACTTTTTAAGGATTGTCATTACTTAAAATAAACTTACTGCATAAAATATTAGTGGCTGTGTATTAACGTGTTTCTGATCCTTCTAATATTTGTACTAGGTTAAATTTCATTTTGTTTCCTAAAATATTATTTTTTCGGATGTACCAAATTATTTGAAGATAAAATTCAGTTTGGGCTTCTTACAAATATTGAGACGATATTCTAAACAAGAAAATATATTTAATATGTAAATTTAATTGTAGAAATAGTTTATTAGTCGGAAACATGTTACAGTGCAGGAATGTCTCTTTAAAAGTATGGGGACTTTAATTTTGATATTTCACATTCATTACGATATGACTATTTGCCACTTTAAATGAAAATTATAGGCCGATAGCAACACATTCAAAAGTTTAAGTAAGTCAATGCGACACCAAAAGCTATTTTCCCTACACTCCTACCCCCACCCACCCCCAAAAAGATATGGAATTGTCTAAAAAGAATGGGGACTGTCATTTTAATATTTCACACTAATTGTGATATGGATATTTGCCACATGCAGTGAAAATTGTATTTATTTTTATTTACTTCTAAAGGTGGTCAATGTATCTTGCTCATACGGTCTTGAGGAAATCGATTGTCTGGTTATCCGTGAATACTTTACTCCCTAAACAAACTTGAAGATAGATAAAATTTCGCTTAACGTTTTTTCGCGTCGCATTTTGTTACATACAGCTTTGAATATGTTGCTATTTTAACACTATTTGACACTTTGTAGCCAATTTCATATGCAGAATGGTTATCGCTTGTTTTGTTTTGTTTACAACATGAAATACTACCAATACCCGACTGAACCTAGTTGTTTTATACGTGGGGTTGCATCGTGTTTACGCTGTTATATATAATTTTAATATTTCACACTAATTGTGATATGGATATTTGCCACATGCAGTGAAAATTGTATTTATTTTTATTTACTTCTAAAGGTGGTCAATGTATCTTGCTCATACGGTCTTGAGGAAATCGATTGTCTGATTATCCGTGAATACTTTACTCCCTAAACAAACTTGAAGATAGATAAAATTTCGCTTAACGTTTTTTCGCATCGCATTTTGTTACATACAGCTTTGAATATGTTGCTATTTTAACACTATTTGACACTTTGTAGCCAATTTCATATGCAGAATGGTTATCGCTTGTTTTGTTTTGTTTACAACATGAAATACTACCAATACCCGACTGAACCTAGTTGTTTTATACGTGGGGTTGCATCGTGTTTACGCTGTTATATATAATTTATTATCTATTTCTATCTTGTAGCAACTGTATATGGCGATGGGGCGTACTTTGCTACCAATGCATCCTACTCTGCACAAGACACATATTCACCACCGGACAGCGAGGGATACAAATATGTCTACCAGGCGTTGGTGTTGACTGGCGATTTCACAGTAGGCAGTTCTGGTATCGGGGTTCCCCCACAGAAGCCTGGCTCGGCGTCTCATGTTAGATTTGACTCCGTCGTTGACAAAAAACAAAACCCTAACATGTTTATCATTTTCAATGATACACAAGCGTATCCAAAATACCTTATAACATTCAAACAAGATCCGATATCCTTCCAATATCTTAGACCGCATACTGTGTCATCTACAGATGTGAGACCTCATACAGTGTCATCTACAGATGTGAGACCGCATTCTGTGTCATCTATAAATGTCATGCAAGTTGCTGATCCAATGCAACAAACACGACGACGAAATTGTTGTCATTTGATATAATTGTAGGGGACGGGACGTAGCCCAGTGATATAGTATTGATGCGCATCGGTCTAGGATCGACCCCCGTTTGGTGGACCAATTGGGCTATTTCTCGTTCCAGCCAGTGCTTCACACCTGGTGTAACAAAGGCCGTGGTAGGTACTACCCTGCCTGTGCATATGAAAGATCCCAAACTGCTAATCGAAAACAGTAGCCCATGAAGTGGCGACAGCGGGTTTCCTCTCTCAATGTCTGTGTGGTCCTTAACGATATGTCCGACCGTATAACCGTAAATAAAAAACAACAACACACTTTCTTCCCTAATGTAATTTTGATGGATAGCAAGGACCACGATTATCAGACTATCGTGGTATGTTATCAAATATTACTGAATACTTAATAATGACATACTCAAACTTAAAAGCATTCAGATAAATAAACAAAATATAGAGCACTCGTCCTTCCCTTGGTGACACAGCAATGCTGAGCTTTCGAGAAAGAATCGGAATGTATCATCACATTTAAACAATAGTGATATCCACGGTTCAAAATATGAGAGAACCGAACCGACCATCATATAAGAGAGTGGATCGAATGTAATTATAAAAACAAAAAGAAAATTCACAAACCGAAAAGAACCAATAAAACAAACATAGTATTTAGAATAATTATAAAGCCATTGTAAAAATACATACCAAAGTGTACATATGAGTTTACATGAGACGCCGGAGTCGTAACTACCATATAAAGCCAATTATTTATGCAACATTTAATGTTTGTTTCTTACCACCACAAATGATTGTTGAATATCAATTTTAGTCATTTAGCACTGTGATACAATCTGAACTTACACGTCATATTATGGATGGCCAAGTTGATGAACAAGACGCTTATTTAAAATGGAACTGGTCCCATGCTGGAAAACAAAACCCGCCATTAATGGGTAAAGGAGAAAAACACAACAAAACAGACGTTTCAGTTTGTTACTACAAAAACACTGCTGTCAATAGAAAGTAATCTTGTCGGATACCGAAAACCCCCCAATTTATTAGGGAAATGTATTCTGGACCAATGAACTGACCAATTCTATTGTCGTTTTCTTCTTCTTCTTGTTGACACTAAGTAGATGCACGTGTCATTATAGTGGATGCTAATATATTATTATTAGAAGCAGTTACAATATTATAAGTAATGGATTACTAGCAGCATTAATATGATATATACAGGTAGATAAATTATTGATTGATTTTGTGGAAGCTACTGGAGTTTATATTTGATAGTTGTATGTTTACCGTGGCGACGGCGAGCAAATTAGGCTTAATGATTTGTAAGGACGTCTGTCCTTGACCTCTGAATGACACAACCAACTTCGAGGCCTCGGTCTATCTCTCTGTGATGTGAATGCGTGTGATTGGATGGCGTGGAGACTCGGTGGCTATGGCGGGAGGGTGACATCTGGCAGTGACACCTTCTCTGCCCCGGCGGCGTCGAAATGTCAACACTTCTATACCCTTTATGTTAACAGATACTTATTCCCATAATTGTATATTATATATTTTTATATTAATAATCAAGGGTGAAATGGGTGTAGAAAAGCGATTATTATGCGAGGCGTATTTAACATTTATTTGAATTTGTAATTATGTTGTATGATTGATTTGTTATTTTCATTCTTTTAATTTTATTATGTATTGGTATAGGTATTAATTCCTCTAATGTTGTATGATTGACTTGTGTTACTTTTATTCTTTTAATTTTATTATGTATTGGTGTGGGTATTAATTCCTCTTAGCATTTTAATTATGTAAGTATGTATATATTTTATATGTGATATGTGTCTTTCTTTTTAGCGTAACTTTCTTTTTATCCAGATTGATTAATCAGTTTTAATGAGTTTTAATTTATCATCCAATCCACAACTCTTCAACCATCTTCATGTTAATTTTATTGTGCCCATAACAACTGTATGGATAACCAAGGGAAGGGAGGGATGGGGGTGGGACGCCGTGAAAGGGTGCGTTAGGGTGCGACAGGGCGTAGGCGGTCTTGGCTGATATGGTGCCTGGCAGGAGGCCTCCGCACCCACCCTGGCAACGCCACTGCCCTCCCCGGAACCCCAAACCATGGAAATCCGGTTCAGCAATTTTGGGCACCCCCTGGTGTTGGAGCACACATGATCTGTCCGCCTGGCTTACCCCTTGGTGAATTTTTCCTCTAGGGCCTAAAAATATATTTTATAATTTAACTATAATTATCAGTTTTGGAATGCCCGATCTAAATTAAGCGCCAACTAATCTGTTAAATAAATCAATAATCTATAAATTTAAGGCGCAACATGTTATAATTGTAACCCTCTTTTTATTTATATATGTTTGTCTTTTTAAAATAAGTTTAGCACTTTATGTTATTTTTAAAATTCACCCCATAATTCTATTACTCCCCTCCCCCCGTCCCAGAATCGACCCCTGGCGAGGTCAGATGTCGGATCTGTGATTGGCGTACCCCAACTATTTTTTGGACAGGGGCACGTAAATAGAGTAAGCTTACCCAATGTAATGTAGTGATTGCAACAATAGCAGGTAAAGGGCCTCCGTCTGTGCTTCATGCACTTTAATTTTTTCTCAACGTTGTCAATATGTCGCAAACGATTCTACAACAGCATAATAAACAACGATTTTTAAAATTAATAAATATTTATAAATATAGACTACCAGTGTGTTTGTTATTTGTTTATTTAACTGTGATAAATAATAGTTACAAATATGTATCTCAATCATACATTTTACGGCGACTTCGTTACTCATGAGTCAATTGGTCCATCTCGCCCAAGCCAGTTTTACGGAAATATGCGAGGTGTTCCGATTGGTTTTTGTGTTACAGAAGCACCCGACACCGGCTGAATGCATTGTTCGAACCACCCGATGGGTCGAACAGACTTTGATGCACCGATAGTGTTCGAGCCTGTCTGTGGGATGGTGCGTATAAAAAGATTCCTTGCTACTAATGGAAAAATGCGGCAGGTTTCCTTTCCAATAATATGTCAAAATCACTAATATGTGTTAGCAGTTAACTCATTAGGCTATTTTTCATTCCAGCAAGTGCACCACAACTGGTACCAAATATTTGACATCCAATAGCCGATGATTAATAAATTAATGTGCGCTAGTGGCATTGTTAAACACAACAAACTTTAAGTCTGTTTCAAATTACCCATGCAAACTGTATGGATATTACAATATGAAAATTGTTCTCATACAATACTTTTTTATTTTTTATTATACCTGCTATTTCTTCCCAGTAACAGATCGTCATAATTCTAACCCAGTTTTTAGTTTTTCAATCCATGGATTTTCATAAACGACAAAACCGTTATCCACATACCAAGACCGTATCTCTGCACAATGGTAGAGTCCAATGGCAAAACAGTGGTTGATTCAATGAGTCTCCTTCAAGTACTTCCTCTATAGGACAGCCACTCCCGAGGAGATACTTTACTGGACAATAAAATTTTATTCGGCCTGCACCGCACAAAAGAGGACTGCCACTCCCAGACTAGTTTTACTAAATCTAAACTAGCACAGGGCAGAGGTCATTGGAATAAACCTGACATGCACTGACGAATGACTGTCAAAACAGTGATGACAACAAGACAGGAAATGTTTTATTTAATGACACACTCAACACATTTTATTTAAGGGTATATGGCGTCGGATATATTGTTAAGGACCATTGAGAGAGGAAACCCGCTGTCGCCACTTTATGGGATACTCTTTTTCGATTAGCAGCAAGGATCTTTTATAAGCACCATCCTACAGCCAGGATAGCACATACCACAGCATTTGATATACCAGTCGTGGTGCACTGGCTGGAATGAGAAATGGCCAACCGACGGGTATCGATCCTAGGCCGACGGAGCATCAATCGAGCGCTTTTACCACTGGGCTACGTTCCGCCCTTTGATGACCACATGTATTCAAAAAAGGTGACACCAATCACGAGCACGGCCATCACAGCTGACAAGTCCGTCACTTCATTTAAAACGATGAAAACAATTAGAGGAATTTCATCATAGAGATGCACAAATTCAAAATGTGGAATAATAGAAGAAGTTTGTTTTGTTTAACGACACCACTGGAGCACATTGATTAATTAATCCTCGGCTATTGAATGTCAAAAATTTGGTAATTCTGACTCATAGTCATCAGAGGAAACCCGCTACATTTTCCCATAATGTAGCAAGGGATCTTTTATATGCACCATCTCACAGACAGGATAGCACATACCACGGCCTTTCATATACCAGACGTGATGCACTGGCTGGAATGAGAGATAGCCCGATGGGCCCACCGACGGGGATCGATCCCAGACCGACTGCACATGAAGCGAGCGCTTTACCACTGGGCTACGTCCCGTCCCCAAACTATGAAATAGTGTCAACTATCATGTTGGTCAATTTTGCACAGTATTTTATATAATAATATGGATGATGTTATATACGACGTAATGGTCATGAACAATATATATATATGTTTATGTATTTTATTTTAATTATTTCAGGGTTATTTAATTATTATTTCGGACACCACGCGAACCTGAAATAGACATGAGTTTTGAAACCTGAGCAGCGTTTGCGTTTCTGTTAACTCTCAAAACCCATGCTGCTACAATATGACCATTTTTATTTCCCCTTAGGTCTCACTACACAAATCACTTCCGGGTGAGAGATTTCAGGGAAAACAGAATTTCAACAATTTACTATGAAATAATTGTTGCCCATAGCAACCATTAATGAAAGCTAATATTTTTAATGAACTAACTGGATCATAAGCTTCTTTTTATGTTCCTTATAACAGAACTACCAAAAAGGTCACACATTACCATGTAGTGGCTGTTTGTTTGATGGCCATCTATTGTGTGGATGACCCAGGAGTAACAACGTGATATGAAGTTTCATTGGATGGTATGGTGCACCTATCTGTTTGTGTATTGTTTAGAGTTCATAAGTTACATGTCTAGTATGGCTTTTCATCGTGTAAATGACCCAAATTATCAAATTGACTTCAAACCAAGTTTGACAAAACCTGTTAATGGACTTTAAGGTCTCACTACACAGGTCACTTCCGGGTGAGAGTTCATTCATCACGGTTCACTATAGTTCCTAATTGTGACATATGTTGTGGTTCACATATTTACTTCTAGGAATTGGGGAAGAATTAAAACAATATGCATCTGTTATTTTGTAATATTGTGCATTGAGCTTTCATAACGATCTGTTACTGGGAAGAAATAGCAGGTATAATAAAAAAAAATAAGAAAGTATTGTATGAGAACAATTTTCATATTGTAATATCCATGCAGTTTGCATGGGTAATTTGAAACAGACTTAAAGTTTGTTGTGTTTAACAATACCACTAGCGCACATTAATTTATTAATCATCGGCTGTTGGATGTCAAATATTTGGTAATTTTGACTTATAGTCTTAGAGAGGAAACCCACTACGTTTTTCCATTAGTAGAAGGGGGTCTTTTTATATTCACCATCCAATAAGACAGGTCGTGCCCCCTCCCCCAATCCCGGGAAAGTTTTACCTTTTCGCTTATTAATAACATTAAAAAGGTTCCTGTGTCATATCCCACTACACAGGTGCCTCCCCTCCCCCAATACAAAATCCTGCCTACGACACTGGGGGAGGGGAGGCATCCTGCCAGGCACCCTATCGGCCAAGACCGCCTACGCCCTGTCGCTCCCTAACGCACACTATCACGGCGTCCCACCCCCATCCCCCTTCCCTTGGTTATCCATACAGTTGTTATGGGCACAATAAAATTAACATGAAGATGGTTGAAGAGTTGTGGCATTTGATGATAAATTAAAACCCATTAAAACTAATTAATCGATCTGGATAAAAAGAAGGTTAAGCTAAAAAGAAAGACACATATCACATATAACATATATACATACATAATTAAAATGCTAAGAGGAATTAATACCCACACAAATACATAATAAAATTAAAAGAATAAAAGTAACACAAATCAATAATACAACATAAGAGGAATTAATATCCACTATAATGGAAAAAGATATACATTTAAAATTATAGAAAGAAATTTCAAAATGTCATACATCTAAAATCCTATTATAACATTTAAAACAATTAAAAATAAAAAATAAAAAGATGAACAAAAAGATTACAAATACGCTATAATACTAATTAGTTATTATTTAGAAATGAAATAAATAAATAAATATGGATTTAATTAAGAAGGCTTTTGCGCCTTTGGAACATATTAAATAAGGTACGAACAACTAAAGAGTGCGCGTCATCATTCATTATTAAAAGTATTTTTTTCATTTAAAGAAAGAGTGTCATAATGTTCATGTGAAGAATGCATACGTACAGTTAAAACATATCTAATATCTTCATATATTGGGCAACACAATAAAAAGTGCAAGTCATCTTCAACACAATCTGTACAAAAATAAACAAACACTATCTGTTAAAGGAATCAGAGGCCTGCTATATCGTCCCGTTTCAACAGACAAAGGGAGGTTACCAGCTCTAAATTTTGATAAAATGTTCCTGTGTGTTTTGGGAATCATTACACGTGTATATATTTCAGGACGCAAGTCTTTTTTAAATTGTCTATACAATCTTACTTTATTTCCATTAATATGGTTCTTATCGTTCCATAAGTCACGAAACCACTCTTGTTCATCAGTTCTATGCTAATTTGACTGACTTGGCCAACTCTAATTCTAAATTAATACCTTTTTTTGCGAAAGTTAAAATACGTTTTGACCATGATTTAGGGTGACGCCTAGATCGTATGTGGAATTTTGACAACAGTATCTAGTTTGCAATGTTTTCTAACTTGAATAATTGTCTGAACACCTCAACTCGTTGCTTAGTTACACGTTCACGCCATCCCCATGTCGCCACATTGGAACTTGTCTGTCCAGACCTCAGGAAGAAACGACAAGCTTTGTTCTGAACTGTGTTCACTACATCATGTCCATAGAAGCCACAAATAGATGAACCATATAATAATACTGGCTCAACGAGACTTTCGTACAGTTGCTTAAATACTGAATGGGTCATTCCTCCTGCACTAAAGAATTTAGAACACAAAGCTGAGAGTGCACGGTTTGCAGATTTTGATAACACTGCCACCGCTTTGTTAAACGTTAAATGTTCGTCAAACCACAAGCCGAGATATTTATAGCTGTCAACGTAGAATATATTTACACCACAATTAAAAGTTTTTTTTCTTAAATGTACCACTTTAGTTTGTTCACAATTTATTAAAAGTATGAATCTATCCCATAATTTAATCTGCAATGACATTTGTATCATTATTGGGTATTTACATTTTTATTATCTGTACTAAATTGCCGTCGTAATATGATTTGAATTGCAAAGGATGAATAATAGGCACAATGCAACACAGTATAAAACGTACAATATATAAAATTAAATTTAAAAACCAAAAACCAAAAGGACAACAAAAAATCTAAATAGGTACAGTGCCAAAAAAAAGTAATAAAAATACACACGGATTTAAAAGCTAAATATTATTATTTACCATTCTTTAATATCCATCATTTTTGCAGAACTTAAGATCAAATCTAAATTATTATGTGAAACAATTAAAAAAAAAAAAAATCAAACTAGTTTACTATTATATAATCCGTACAATAGCTATGCTAGAGATAAGAGACACGTGGAATTACAAGGTGTGGAGTTAACGTGTTACATCTACTTCATTTCAACACACATACACACACACCCCGAAAAAAAAAATCCCACACGAAAAAAAAAAAAAAAAAAAAAAAACCCCAACAACAACAACAAACAAAGAAACTAAAAAAAAATATCGGGTATTGCTGGTTTCACTGATCTGGAATGGCTTTCCTTTAAGGTTCTTTTTTGTTTGTATCCGACATGATTACTTTAAAAGAACAACAACGCCTTCGCTGTCACAAAAAAGTTAAAAGTTGTTTTGTTTAACGACACCGCTAGAGCACACTGATTTATTAATCACCGGCTATTGGATGTCATACATTTGAGAGAGAGAGAGAGAGAGAGAGAGAGAGAGAGAGAGAGAGAGAGAGAGAGAGAGAGAGAGAGAGAGAGAGAGAGAGAGAGAGAGAGAGTGTGTGTGATAGTGTGAGAGTGTGTGTGTGTGTGTGTTATGTATGACGATTGCTCATAATGATTTTTGTCCATGGCCAACATGGGAAATTAATGACAGCGTTGCACGACTCGCATACATGTCCCTGTTACTGTCTGTTTTGATGCATTACCCCATTTCGAATGCCATTATATTTTGACTGCATGATAAAATAAATGCTTACTGGGTTTATTTTAGTTGCCAGGTCGTGACAGGTTGCTATATGAAGAGAAGAAGTTTGTTTTGTTTAACAACAGCACTAAAACACATTGATTTATTAATCATCGGATCGATCCTAGCCCGACTGCGCATCAAGCGAGCATTTTACCACTGTGCTACGTCCCCCCCCCCCCCCCCACCCCTCTATATGAAGAGATACATTGTGCATTCATTCATTTCAGGGGCGGGACGTAGCCCAGTGGTAAAGCGGTCGGTCTATGATCGATCCCCGTAGGTGGGCCCATTGGGCTATTTCTCTTTCCAGTCGGTGCTCCACAACTGGTGTAACAAAAGCCGTGGTATATACTATCTTGTCTGTGGGATGGTGCATATAAAAGATCTCTTGCCGCTAATCGAAAAGAGTAACCCATGAAGTTTTCTCTCTCAATATCTGTGTGGTCCGTAACCATATTTCTGACGCCATATAACCGTAAATAAAAAGTGTTGATTGCGTCGTTAAATAAAGCATTTTGTTCCTTCCAGTAGCCGATTATTAGTAAATCAATGTGCTCATTATTCAATAGTCTAAACATACTATACAGATTCGCTTGTCCTAACATAAGCAAATGAACACTTGCTCTGTTGAATATTTTCTGCTGTTTATAATAATATTACATTGTCTTTTTGTCCACTATTTTATCTGTTATGCCCGTGTTCTGTGATCTTGTAGGCAATGTGTGTGTCTGGTTCACTGTGTGACAGTTGTTTGACTGTTGCCATGGTAATACCTGATCTTTGACAGAGAACATGATAATGGTATGGAAACAAATAATATGTTCTCTCCATTTATGTTTCAAAGACGACCCTAATGTGATGAAGTCTGACCGTTCTCGGTCTTCTCTCCAGGACAGATTGTAATGTAACGCACTGTAGTATAAGGAAATGATTTCATTTATTGACGCACTCAACACATTTTATTTACGTTATATGGCGTCGGACATATGGTTAAGGACCAAACAGATATTGAGAGTGGAAACCCGCTGTTGCCACTTCATGGGCTACTCTTTTTGATTAGCAGAAAGGGACCCCACAGACAGGATAGTACATACCACGGCCTTTGTTACACCAGTTGTGGAGCACTGGCCACTGTAGTTGCATATTCACTATGTTACGGTGTTTTAGTCACAGTGAGTAAAATTTTAGTATTGCACGAATTTTAGGGACGGATCCAGAATTCCACGAAATAGGGAGGAATCATTCCAATGTTTGCTTGGGTTGTTTTTTTGTTTTGTTTTTTTATCTCACTGCCCGCTTCCCTTTCTCTCTTTTAAATTCCATATCATTTCTTCCTGATCTGGCAACTCCTCCTATCTTTCAACTTCTCTGACTGTCCACCTCCACATCCCAGTCCTTGTCTCTGCAACCGCGACAAGTGCTTGTTATCTCTTGTGGCTATCTGTGCCACACATCTGCCATTCCTCATCAGCCTTTAGCTGTGGGTTTAGTCTGACCACTTCGGGGAGTGTTCAGTTGTTAAGTGGCACTTGTAACCACCTACTATACACCCCTACTACCGGCGGTCGTTGCAATGTGGTTTGATAGTGATACCACAGAAGGCACAAAGTTTTTTTTTTTATGTCAGTACGGGTAGGGCACAATGTTTCTAAGGCTCCGGCGAGAGGAGCGATATTTTGTCTTGGACATTTTGAACTGAAATCTGAAAATTAGTAATTTTTAAGTGACAAGTTTTGACTAGTTTAAGTATCATTTTGCAGAGATGTTCGAAATTCAGATACCTTCAGATGCTATTTCCTGGCATCTATCATCAGTTGTCCATGCGAAATAAGTTCAGATTTTAATTGAACAATATACAAGGATTATTCATTGAAATGTTTTTAATATATTGCAGGCGAAATTACTTTCTATGAATTGTTAAACGTTCAAATATACAAAAAATGAATAAATAAATACATAAATAAAAATAATAATAATGAAAGCCTTGGTTCAGATAGGCTTACCTTCGAGGTTTAAGCTTCAGAGGCCAAATATATTGATGTTTGTCTGTTGAGATCCACACATGCAGGTATTTCTGTTCGTATGTGCAAGTGGTATATGGAGGGGTAGTGAGAGATAGATGGCAGAAAAGATAAATAGTTTTTTTTCACCAATACATTGCTTTCTTCTGTGGGGGTCTTCGATAGAGAAAGGAAGAAAGAAAGAGGTTATTACCAGAGTGTTTTTCGGTATCGTCAATATCATATATTAGGAATACAAATTGTATTATGCGAGCCTCTGTCGAGCATAATGCATTATTTTTATTTCTAATATATGATATTGACGATACCGAAAAACACGAGGGTAATAATCTCTTTATCATATAATCTCAAGCTTAATATAACGTGTTTTTGTAAACTGTACACGCAACTTTAATTCCAGTCAGCCATTACGCGATATTCAAATGACGTAAGAATATGTGGCGCGGTGTATTTTTGAATGGAAATGACGTCAAACTCGAATGACGTCATTTTGGATGTCCTTACATCAAAATAAACTTGGGCCTAACGTTTTTTGTTTTCTGAACGCTGGACACCTTTCAGTGTAAAATTGCTATTGATTTTTTTTTATTTAATGACTATGAATGCATGCGTCAATTATGGAGAGTCACCCATGTGCGTTTGCTTAAATGTCAATAAAACTAGTGCCGTGACCTCTATTAATTTACATCTAATTTTCAAAGTTATCAAAGTATGTGATCTGAAAAATATCACATACTTTGATTGCACTGAAAATGTAAGATATTGTTTGTATATACAGGTTGTATTTGGAGGGGTGGGGTAAGGTTGATGTCAGAAAACATATCATTTTCTTCACCAATATAGTGCTTTCTTATATCTCGGTTTTTGACTTAAAAACTGTCTTCCACAAAATGTTCTGATATTTATAGAGTGCAGGATACCCTGTGTGTGTGTGGTCCATATCCGTTATATACTAAAAACTGTTTATTCGTCTACTTATGACTCATCACTCGTCAAAAATCGTGGGCGGGACGTAGGCCAATGGTACAGCGCACGCTCGACGCGCGGTCGGTCTGGGATCGATCCCCGTCGGTGGGTCCATTGGGTTATTTCTCGTTCCAGGCAATGTACCAAGACTGGTATTACAATGGCCGTGGTATGTACTACCCTGTCTGTAGCATGGTGCATATGAAAAATCCCTTGCTTCTAATCGAAAAGAGTAGCCCATGAAGTGGCGACAGCGGGTTTCCTCTCTGGTTATCTGTGTGGTCCGTAACCATATGTTTGACGCCATATAACCGTAAATAAAAGGTGGTACCATACCTCTCAGTGCTAACGAATCTTTGGCTGGAGCAATCGAAACCGAAACCATCGTAGAAACTTCCTTGAGTTGGCCGAGGTGTCATTTAACATTCATTTTCAGAGAGTTCTTATTCTAAAAGGAAACTGTAAGTTTTCAAATTAATATAAATATTTGTATTTGCCACTTAAAAACGTATTTAAGTTTGATTTAACCGTCTAACATCTGCTGCTGTAGTTTAAAATAAGATATTGCACAACGTGGATTTACTTCCTTGTTCAGTCGTGTTGAGTTTGTACTATATGTTATTGATCAGTAATGTGTCGTGGATGAAATTCCGATATAGTGTGGTGTGACATGTCACGTATACTGTTCCCGTAGGATTTAATTGCTGAAATTGATTTTTTTGCTTGATTAGGTTCATTTGGGGTCAAACTATTGGAAAATCATGGAGTTCAAATTTTCAGACCCCTGACTCCCTTCTGGGCGGCCCTTTCCATTCCGGGACCCCCCAGCGACTTACTTAATTTCTATCTCCACCAATAATGAATTGATTTTTGTGATCTTAGGGTCGTTTTAGGGGTTCTAGCTGATGATGAGTCTATTTATCATAATTTCGAAGCTACCGGAAGTGCCCATCACTGACTTTCGGTTTAGGACATCAGCGAAATCAAGGTCGTTATCACGGTAGCGATAAACCTGTACATGTAGTACCTCTTTTTCAAGGTTTTCAGGCACGAAAAACCGATTGGTGCATTCCTTTTTGCGATCAGACTATCCAGATAGCCATGATAAGGGTACGAATGCTTAAGCATGATGCTTATTTGTACTGTTCTGTGAATTTATATGACATTTTAAGCTGCGTAAAAGTGTATGCATGCTTAATTTCAATATAAGTAAAAACTAATATTCAAAATTGCACACAAATTTATCAACATCACAGACAAAATTGGCAACGAAATAATACCCCATGGAGTCTACAATAAAGCATAATGAAAATTAATTCAAATAGCACAAGTGTATCACAATCATCGTTACAGTGCATGATAGGGACACAAAATGTAAATAATAAAAATAATATAATAATTACAGGGACAGAAAATGTAAATAATAAAAATAATATAACAATTACATAACTAGATAATAATATAACTAGATGTATTGTCTAAATCACTGGATGGAGCTACAGATTGCTGGATTGATTACTCATCCATGTCCTCGTGGATATCGTCCTTGAACACATTCGCACATTCACCAATATAGCACTTGCAGAGGGGTGTGCACGGAAGACGAGCTCGCCCAATTTCTATTGCAGTACGTCGAACAGGTGGAAAGCCTCTTGAATCTTATCATTGCCTGCCGCTCGGGTGACTGGGAAGTGTACTTGGGTGCATTAGAGAACCTGATCAAGTATTTCTTCGCCCACGACCTCCTCAACTACGCTCGCCTGATGAGATGATCCAGCTACCTGGGAAGCACTGAAGTCAGGAGATTTTGTTGTGGCAAAATCAGAAGTTCCTTTCACTCACCTATATACCGCTCAGACCCTCGAGCAAGAGATTAAGGGGTTGAAGTGCCATGGTGGCATGGTTGGATTAAGTCAAGACGAAGCTGCTTTGGACCGCCTTGTTACCACAACACCCCATCTCGCACGTATAGTGAAGAATTACCTACATAGCTTCCCTCAAGCCTCCAAATCTTCAAAGCGAAGTGAACACTACCGGCTCTCAGGTAGTGTAACAGTAAGATTAAGAGCCAATGCACTGAAGCTCCATCACTCAATGGAGTTGCACTGTGCTGGGAATCCTTTCAAAGTTAAGTCTCCTTTGAAGAACCTAGTTTGATCAGATCTTATACCAGAAGGACGACATTTAACAGAGGAGGGACATCAACGATTTGAACTCTTCATTCACGACAGATTGTTGCCGACGTCAACTCTTTCAGTATGGGATCCTATGAAAAAGCTCAAACTGAAGACGTTCTTGAACTGGATGGCGAAAACAAAATTTCACCTGGGTGATAAATGCATCAAGTTGCGAGAGGAACGTGAGCTGCTAGGTCGATTTCTGATCATCCAAGGAAGCAGACCCGACCTGGTGCCAACATTAGAGGAGATGACTGGGGAGTATGAGATGTCAGTGGTGCCACGCTCTCTATGTACCATTGGTGGGTCTCTGTACATCCCTACAGACAAGGCCAGCCTGATGCATGTCATTGAAGGAGTGAAAGCTCAACCTGTACAAGCTGCACCTGCACTTAATCAAGCGCCTATTCCGTACAGAGTACTGATTATCGATGCCATGGCAGTTCTTCAGAGAATGAAGACAACACCGACCATGCGGAAGCTATCTGACCTTCAAGAGGCATTCACCAAGCGCATCGAATGGATGATGGTCGACTACAATGAGGGTCGAGTGATCTTTGATCGTTATATTGATCAGTCATTAAAGAACAAGACACGCCAGAAGAGAGCCGTAACATCCACATAATCCCAGATCCACTCGGAAATGAAGCTCACGATGTCTATCAAGGAGATACTCTCTGCTTCAAAGACCAAGAGTAGTCTGACAACCATGTTCGCTAGGGGCCTCCTGGAACACATCTCCAGCAGTAACACCTTCAAGCTCGTTGTCGTGTATGACACAAAGATCAAGGGCCACGATTTTGAAGAAAATCATTCCCATGAAGAGGCCGATACGCTTATTCC
The DNA here is from genome assembly GCF_016097555.1 of Gigantopelta aegis. Taxonomy (NCBI): domain Eukaryota; kingdom Metazoa; phylum Mollusca; class Gastropoda; order Neomphalida; family Peltospiridae; genus Gigantopelta; species Gigantopelta aegis. The sequence continues at coordinate 28,329,052 of NC_054703.1, read as the reverse complement.
TCATCAAGTCCTGGCTGCTAGAGATGAGAATGCTGAGCAAGAAGTATGTGTTTGGTCACTTGACACGGACGTGCTGACAATTCTTCTCGACCACGTGTCCAATGGTCGCCTAGGATCTCACACTCGTCTGACGTTTCTTACAGGCAGAGGAACACAATACCGTGAAATCGATTACCGTGAAAGCGGGTACGAGTAATTGGACGACATAAATGTCAAGGCCTTATTGGACTTCCACAATTTCTCTGGAGGTGACTGGGGTGGAACATGTGTGGGCATTACCAAGAAGACCTGGGTTGGCGCCTACATGAAGTTAGATGAAGATGACCCTGCCATCAACTGTTTCCGGGAGCTTGGCGGCCATCATATCCAGACAGAGCTAGTCAATGGTCAACTGCCACTGCAGGTCAAGGCTTTGGAGCAGTTTGTGTGCCGCGTCTACTGCCCGACAGGTCTCACAACGATACCAGAGCTGAGATGGGAGCTGTTTCGTTCCAAGAACTTGGAGGGAGGGATGCTGCCTCCTACGCGTGCAGCCTTGATGCCAAATATCATACGCGTGAACTACATCGCCATGCGTGATAAATCCTACACCACTAAATCTCCGATTCTTCTTCCAATTGAACAAAATGGCTGGCACGTCAAGGAAGGAGTTCATGTTCCTGTCGTGTGTCTCAACCTGCCTGCCCCTCGCGCTGTGGTCGAGTTGACCAAATGTGCCTGTAAATCAGGATGCCAGGGAAGGTGAAGTTGTCGCAAGAATAGTCTTCCGTGCACCCACCTCTGCAAGTGCTATATTAGTGAATGTGCGAATGTGTTCAAGGACGATATCCACGAGGAGGACATGGATGAGTAATCCATCCAGAATCTGCAGCTCCATCCAGTGACTTAGACAATACATCTAGTTATATTATTATCTAGTTATGTAATTGTTATATTATTTTTATTATTTACATTTTGTGTCCCTGGTGTATTATCATGCACTAACAATGATTGTGATACACTTGTGCTATTTGAATTAATTTTCATTATGCTTTATTGTAGACTCCATGAGGTATTATCATGTTGCCAATTTTGTCTGTGATGTTGATAAATTTGTGTGCAATTTTGAATATTAGTTTTTACTTATATTGAAATTAAGCGTGCATACACTTTTATGCAACTTAAAATGCCAGATAAATTTACAGAACAGTACAAATATGCATCATGCTTAAGCTTACGTACCCTTACCATGGCTATCTATTAACATGATAGTCTGATCGCAAAAAGGAATGCACCAATCGGTTTTTCGTGCCTGAAAACCCTGAAAAAGAGGTACTACATGTATAGGTTTATCGCTACCGCGATAACGACCTTGATTTCGCTGATGTCTTAAACTGGAAGTCAGTGATGGGCACTTCCGGTAGCTTCGAAATTATGATAAATAGACTCAGCATTAGCTAGAACCCCTAAAACGACACTAAGATTACAAAAATCGGTTCAATATTAGTGGAGATAGAAATTGAGTAATTGGCGGGGGGTCCCGGGATGAAACAGGCCCCCCCCCCCCCCCAGAAGGGGGTGGAGGGGTCTGAAAATTTGAACCCCATCATTGTCCGATAGTTTGTCCCCAAATGAACCCAAACAAGTAAAAAAATAAAATAATTTCAGCATTCAAATCCTACGGGAATATATGTTATACCACACTAATAGCCTAAAACGCGCAAAAAATATTTATTTATTTCTGTTTTTATTTTTTTATTTTTTTCCACTTGATGTTATGAGTATGATAAAAATAAAATGTTTGCATCAGTATATATATATATATATATATATATATATATATATATATATATATATATATATATATATCAGTTATTGCTCAGTTATTTGGGCGGGAGATATCCCAGTGGTATAGCGCTTGCTTGATGCACTGTCGGTCTGGGATCGATCCCCGTCAGTGGGCCCATTGGGCTATTTCTCGTTCCACCCAGTGCACAACGACTGTTATATCAAAGGCCGTAGTATGTGCTATCCTGTCTGTGAGCACTTTACCACTGGGCTACGTTCCAATAGCCGATGATTAATATATTAAATAAGACAAACTAACTTATTCAGTAGTATAAACATACTAGGCAGATTCGATTGTCCTAATATGAGGAAATGAACACTTGCTTTGTTGAATATTTTATGCTATTTATAATAAAATTACATTGTGTTTTTGTCCATTATTTTATCTGTTATGTTATATGATCTGACAGGTAATGTGTGCGTCTAGTTCACTGTGTGACAGTTGTTTGACTGTTGCCATGGTAATACCTGATCTTTGACAGAGAACGTCATAATGGTAACAATGGTAATAATAACATTTACGTTTCAAATACGACCCTCATGTGATGAACTCTGACCTTTCTCGCTTCCTCTCCGGGACAGATTGTAATGTAACGCACAGCAGTGGAGAAAGAGGCTAGGACATTTCAGTCGGTTCCTGAAAAAGAATAACTCGCTGAGCTCTTTTGTTAGATACAATTATCATACCTGTCGAAGATTTGTGTGCATGTTCACTACGTTACGGTGTTTTTGTCACGGTGAGTCAAATTTTAGTATAGCACGACATTTAGGGACGGATCCAGAATTCCAATGTTATTTTTGTTTGTTGTTGTTTTCTTTTTATCCCACTGCCCCCTTTCCTTTCTCTGTTTTGAATTCCATATAATTTTTTTCCTGATCTGGGAACTTCTATCTTTCAACTTCTCTGGCTGTCCACCTCCACATCCCAGTCCTTGTCTCTCCAACCGCAACAGGTGCTTGTTGTCTCTTGTGGATATCCGTGCCACACATCTGCCATTCCACATCAGCTTTTAGCTGTGGGCTTAGTCTGACTACTTCGGAGAGTATTCAGTAGTTACTTCTGGCATTTGTAACCACCTACTATACACCCCTACTACCGGTGGTCGTTCCATTGTGGTTTGATAGTGATACCAAAGAAAGCACAACGTTCTTTGTGTGAGTACGGGGAGGGCACGATATTTTTCCCTGAACATTTTGAACTGAAATCTCAAAATTAGCCATTTTTAAGTGACACGTTTTGACTAGTTTAATAATTATTTGGCAGTGTTATATAATCGAAAAGTTTGAAATTCAGATACCTTCAAATGCTATTTCCTGCCATCTGTCATCAGTTGTCCATGAGAAATAAGTTCAGTTTTTAATTGAACAATATATAAGGATTATTCATTGGAAAATGTTAAATATATTGCAGCCGAAATTACTTACGATGAATTGTTAAACGTTCAAATATACAAAAAAAAAAAAAAAAAAAATAATAATAATAATAATGAAAGCCCTGGTTCAGATGGGCTTAACTATGAGTTTTATGCTTTAGGGGTCAAATATATTGATATTTGTCTGTTGAGATCCACAAATACAGGTATTTCTGTTCGTATGTAAAAATTCTATTTGGAGGGGTAGTGTGACACTAATATAGTGGGTTGTTTTAGTATCGCGGTCTTTGACTTATATACTGAATTCTAGAACGGGTTCTGATATTTATAGAGTGGAGGATACCCTGTGTGGGGGTGTCCCTATCCGTTATATACTAAAAACTGTCTTTATTCGGCTACTTATGACTCATCATTGGGCAAAAATAATTTTAGGAGAATTCGGCCCCCAAACTCGCTTTTTTTCATTTATTTACCCACGTAGTAGGCACATACGAAAGATATATTTTTGTTTATATGTGCAAGTTGTATTTGGAGGGTTGGGGTAAGGTAGAATGAATGAATGAATGAATGAATGTTTAACGACACCCCAGCACGAAAAATACATCGGCTATTGGGTGTCAAACTATGGTAATGCAAATAAATAAAGTGATGATCAACATCAATATAAAAATTCAAGGTTTAAACAAAAACAGTGTAAAGAACTGTGCCAAAAATACAAATACAAATATCACAGAATTTTACGGACACCGAATTTTACTCTAAACTTCAATTTGTGCTGTATTGGCCATTCTCAAAGAGAATGTTACACCCCTGCACCACGGTGAGGTTACAGCACGCGCAGGGGGGGGGTAAGGTAGATGTCAGAAACATATATGATTTTTTTCACCAATATAGTGTTTTCTTGTATCGAGTTCTTTGACTTATAATCTGACTACCAGAAAGGGTTCTATTTTATCTGTTATGTCCGTGTTATGTGACAATTGTGTGTTGTTTGACTGTTGCCATGGTGATACCTGATCTTTGACAGAGAACATGATAATGGTATGGAAACAAATAATATGTTCTCTCCATTTACAGGGGTGCAGAAAGTACTCACCCACTCGTCAAATGCGAGTAAAAATTCTGTCGGACGAATTAAAAAATACAACTACGAGTCCGGCTGGCGATCTGGTTTTTTTTTAGATTGACCGGATTTTATTGATTTGTTTTATTATTATTTTATTATTATTTTTGCGTTGAATCCGCGACTCCGCGTCTGTCATGCCAGCATTCCAAACCATTCAAACAAACGGTTCAGAATGATGACGAAATACACAATGATCGTACATGTACCGTATTGTCAATAGACTATTTTGTAGTTCCGAACTGCGCAAGCGCGATATTCCGGAAACGAGTTATAGTGAAAACAGGACCGTGTCAAAACAGTCCTAAACGAAAACTGAACCAAATTGGACAAAATGGAACCTAGTGTTCGCTCAAACGGCACTAAAATATATGGCTATATGGCTTAAACGGAAGCACAAAATTAAATATATGGCTAATACGTTATTACAAACATGCGTTGTTTACATTATTATTCAACATTTTATATAATAGATGTTCGGACCAAACATTTTCACGTTTTAACACCACAACACTGTTTTCGCCAACTGATACATTCAAATGCCGTTATAGCTAAAAATAACAACACAAAAACAAATAGCCCCCCCCCCAAAAAAAAAAAAAAAAAAAAAAAAAAAAAAACAAAAAACAAACAAACAACAACAACCAGAACAGAAAATCCCAAAACTACCCCCCCCCCCCCCTCAAAAACCCCCAAAAACAACAACAACAACAACAAACAAACAAACAAACAAAAAAACCTACCCCACAACAAAATGGTTCCGTTTTGATAGTAATTTCGATTTAGTCTTATTCCTCGAAAACGAGCCGGTCAAAGGTCAATAGTTCCTACAAATGATTTGCTTCGATTGTAAATATGTTACCGATGTGTTTTGAATACATTCTTCAGTAAAATACTTGCGGGATGTCACTTGAATTTTGTAAATCTATATGACAGAAATTAATGTGAAAAACCTCTAGTCTTGACCAATAGCTTTTGGGTTTGATTTCGTTCGTTTGCCACGTGGTCGTGATAACTTACCATGTGTCCTTAATAAAGTTTCAGAGGGTTGGTAAAATAGTTGGACCTAACTGAGCCCCCAAAGTGGGCAAAAATGCTAGGGTTGGGGGTGTTTGGAGGCATGCTGTTATAAAGATATTGTTAAAAATAATAATTAATATAGGCCCCTATTGTTTTATAGGCTGGCGGACTAGTAGAAATTCTGACGGGCTAGTATATTTTAGTTGGTACCATTTCTGCACCCCTGCTAATAAACACAGTTTTTAGTACACAAGGGATAGGGACCACTCAGACAGGGTATCCTTCACTCTATAAATATCCGAACCCTTTCTGGAAGTCAGCATATAAGGCAAAGACCTCCATACAAGAAAGCACTATATTGGTGAAGAAATTATATATGTTTTACGACATCTATCTCGCCCTACCGCTCCAAATAAAACTTGTACACATAAAAAGAAATACCTGCATTGATGGATCTTAACAGACAAATATCAATATATTTGACCCGTAAAATATAAAATTCGTAGATATGCCCATCTGAACCGGGACTTTAATTATTATCTTTGTTTCCAATACAAGGCTCTTGTTTGAGCTGACTGTCCCTTTAAGAAAGTTGTTGGACAGCCATGACAATATATATATATACAAGATCTTAATAAATTCATTGAATCTGCCAATCAACAGCACCCTACCATTCACTTTACATACACATATTCAAGGAATAAAGTTACATTTTTAGATGTCGATGTCATTAAAACAGATAGTGGGTCTTTTCATCAACTGTCCACACAAAAGTAACAAACACACACCAATATTTACATTTCAAATCAGATCACACCAAGGCATGTAAAAAAGGCATTCCTTTCAGTCAAGCTAAAAGGTACACTGGAATCATTTCAAACAGTGACACGTTACAGACTGAACTAAATAGTTTGAAAAAAATACTTCTTGAATAGACTTTACCCTCCTGCCATTGTAAATAATTCTGTAGAAAAAACATCAATTGGACCCAAAGAAAAACATATCGAATCTCCTGCATCTACGTCTGAACAAAATACAATGATACCTTTTGTCGTAACATACAACCCATGCCTACCAAATATTGGTCATATATTACACAGATATTGGGGAATTCTCGAACAGTCAAGTAAACTCAACATACTAGCACAAAGTAAACCAATTGTTGCTTTTAAAAGACCACATAATCTTAAAGACATGCTTGTTCATTCTAAACTACAATCTAATGATGATAATAAAAAGCACTCCTGTATTAAAATGTGGTGAAAGTAAATGTAAAAATGACAAATTCCGTGAAGAAAAAACGCACTTTGAAAGCAGTCAAACTGGACGCGTTTATCCCATAAAACATACTATGACATGCTGTTCTTTAAATGTAATTTATCTTATCACTTGCACAAAATGTAGTATGCAATATGTAGGACAAACAGGGGGTAAGCTGTCTTTACGTATGAATGGACATCGTAGCGACATCAATTTATATCCTAGCAAATCTACGTTGGTTAATACCCACTTTAATACGAATTATCATTCCATATCTAACTTTTCTTTTATGCCTATTGAACAAGTATTTAGCAATGATGAACATCATCGACTAGTTAGAGAAACTTTTTTGATACACGAACTTAGAACCAAAACGCCACATGGACTTAATGATAACGTTATATTTCATGTAAAAACACATCTTAGGCATTCAGTAACGTTATCAATATCCAATGCAGTACAGTGACATTACTTTGTGTTTCCATGTTCCATAATTAATTAAATAATCTTGTCTTTATAGTAATTTAACAAAATTGCTAAAAAAATGCATTTATACACTGATTATTACCTTTTTCTATTTAAAATGTGACATTGTTCTTTAAAATTTCAATATGTTCAGTTAGTGGTCTAATGTCTGTTTTGACGGCTACTTTTCAATGTATTAACTTGCTGTTTTTAGACTACTGTTGTATCTACGCAGATCCTGTACAAATTGACAAAACAATATTACAATAATGGAAATGAGAGTGTATACAAAATAATCTGTTTGTCTCAATGACGTCAGGATGAGAATGACGTCAGGATGACGTTACGTCATCTTATTGTTAATTTGAAAAAGGCAATATGCCGAAACATGTAATTATTAAATAACTGAACTGTTATTAGTAGTTTTATTATTATATTTTTTCAAAATGTAATTTGTATATATATATATATATATATATATATATATATATATATATATATATATATATATATATATATATATATATATATATATGAAGGAAGGACATAACTAACGTCTTGTGTTTGTTTTTAGAATAGAGCGGTGTGAAGGAACGACATAACTAACGTCTTGTGTTTGTTTCTAGAATAGAGCGATGTGAAGGAAGAATATACCTAACGGCTTGTATTTGTTTTTAGAATAGAGCGGTGTGAAGGAAGGACATAACTAACGTCTTGTGTTTGTTTTTAGATTAGAGCGGTGTGAAGGAAGGACATAACTAACGTCTGTGTTTGGTTTTAGAATAGAGCGTGGTGAGGGAAGGACATAACTAACGTCTTGTGTGTTTTTAGAATAGAGCGGTGTGAAGGAAGGACATAACTAACGTCTTGTGTTTGTTTTTAGAATAGAGCGGTGTGAAGGAAGGACATAACTAACGTCTTGTGTTTGTTTGTAGAATAAAGCTGTTTTTTTAAGGAAGGACATAACTAACTTCCTGTGTTTGTTTTTAGAATAGAGCGGTGTAAAGGAAGGACATAACTAACTCCCTGTGTTTGTTTTTAGAATGGAGCGGTGTGAAGGAAGGACATAACTAACTTCCTGTGTTTGTTTTTAGAATAGAGCGGTGTAAAGGAAGGACATAACTAACTCCCTGTGTTTGTTTTTAGAATAGAGCGGTGTGAAGGAAGGACATAACTAACTTCCTGTGCTTGTTTTTAGGATATAGCGGTGTGATGGAAGGACATAACCAACGTCCTGTATTTGTTTCTGGAATAAAGCGGTGTGAAGGAAGAACATAATCAACTTTTTTTAATGATTGTTTTGAGAATAAAGCTGTGTGAAGGAAGGACATAGCTAACGTCATGTGTTTGTTGTTAGAATAGAGCGGTGTGAAGGAATGATGTAACTTATGTCTTGTGTTTGGTTTTATAATGAAGCTGTGTGAAGTAAGGGCATAACTAACTTCTTGTGTTTGTTTTTAGAATAAAGCTGTGTGAAGTAAGGGCATAACTAACTTCTTGTGTTTGTTTTCAAAATAAAGCTGTATGAAGGAAGTATGGCAGAACTGAAGGAAGTACGGCAGAACTGACTTGGAGATGGAGTTTTTTCTGGCGAAAGGCGCGATTACTGATCAGAAGGTTAACAATATGACTGAAATAATTAATCATATGGTTGTAGCTAACGTTTTCCTCGGTGTGGGGTGGGAGGTAGTTGTGTTTCTGTAAAGGAGTCTTTTGAACATTATTATTATTATTATTATTATTATTATTATTATTAATAGTTTTTTTGTTTTGTTTTGTTTTTGTGTTTTTTTTAACCAAAGTGCACGGTTTTATCATCAATGTTGTTAGACTCCAGTGTTTGGTACCATTCTTCAAAGGCAATGCCGTTTTTTATTCCCAATTTTGGTCTGAGATCGAAATTTCCAATCTGACTGTAGAATTGTCAACGTTCCATCTTTGGTGAAATACTCTTTTGTTGAATGAGACTAAACGTGAACTTGATAGCTAAAAGTAAATGTGAATAAATAAACGTTTCAATTTCACAACTATGTTGCCCTCAGATGATCCTTATGGGTTACCAGAAACTGGCAGGTCAAGACCACTCCAACCAATTAAATGTTATTCATGTTTGTGGTATTTAATTGTTACTAAAAAACCCAACCACAAACTAATAACAAAAAAATAAAAATAAACACAAGGAAAAAAGCCCACACAAAAATTCCCAAACAAATATATTAACAAAATAATGAACGACATACAAACAAGCAAAGACAAAAAACAAAAAAAAAAACAATCCCAAAACAAACATACAAAACAAAACAAAATGAAACAACCAACAAAAAAACTTCAACATTTTTGGCATTGCAATAATGTTGATGAACACGAATACAAGGAGATATAGAACCAAGATAGGAAACTTGTAAACACAAATTTAAAATATTTAATAATAATAATAATAATAGTAATAATAATAATAATAAAAATGATAATACAAATAAATAAAAATAAATAATAATAATAATATTGAGGGGGACATCTATTCACTACATCCACTCTTACACATTCATTTACTTAACCAAACCCATTACTAAAAGTTGTTCATAGATTGCACTGGATCAAAACGAAATATAGAATCAATATTGTTATTGTATTATTGACTACTGTAATGCAAATATATTAAACAACGTCTAATTATTTTGTATGTATATGCTTATGCTAAATAAAGAATAATACATGATTGGCCGTTAGATACCATTTATCTCACAACGAGTTGTCTTAAAATGTATCTAACGAACCAAAGCTAACGGACATGAATGTATTATTCTATTTCTTACATATCCTCAAAAACCAGGTTTTAAGCACATTTTAACATCTGTTTTGACTAAAAGTTATTTACAGCCGTTTCAATTGTAGCTAACTTACGCGCCACAGACACACGAATGTCAGGTTAGCTATACGTCACAGTCTAATCGATTTGCATCGTGTAGCTTTTCATTGGTTGTATGGCATTGGTGATCGGTTCATCACCTAGGAGCAGCCAGTCGTGTGTCTTGAAATTGATAACGCACGTACATTTGTTAACAATCATGTGTAACCTAAAAATAATGCACAGTGTTCTCACCAACGGGAGTGTAAGAATATAAAATACTCCGAAAATGAAGTGTAGGTTATTCTCAACATAGGGGACAAACTTCTATCTGAACAGTTACGGACCATACATTTAATATCTCATCTATAATGCAATATTTCTGGATGTTTATGATTATTTATATTCCATAAAATAATTACCAGAAATTACACCGAACTTAAACGGTGTTCAATCAATTTCCAATTTAGCAATCATAACCGATGTTGTCATGAAAAATTTAGTATATAAAGTAATCATATGTGATTGCTGAAACTATTTATGTCTTCACTGGCGACGACATATTTCGAAAAGTGTGTGTTTTAAATTTCAGAGATGGGGTATCATGTACTTTATAAAGTTTACCTACAAAATCTATATTGTGAGCTTTTATCAGCTTCGTTAGTACTTACTATATCATGATTTGTTTTGTTATCTACAACTAGAAACCTTTGCATGTTTTGCTTTCTTTGGGGTATTTTTTGCAGGTTAATGTTATTGTAAACTATGTCCTGTCGGATGTACGACTGACTGCGCCAGACAAACGGCCTGACTTTATACATCGAGTTGGCTCGATGGAATATTGCCCCCGACTTCTTGCGTGGTCAGAGCAAGCTAAGGATGTAAGTAGTCTTACAAATGTGTAATAATAATATAGGACACACATTTTGCACAGCATCCCCCTCCACCACCCCCCCGTCTGTCTGTCTGTCTCTCTCTCTCTCTCTCTCTCTCTCTCTCTCTCTCTCTCTCTCTCTCTCTCTCTCTCTCTCTCTCTCTCTCTGACACACACACACACACTATCTAACGAGCGAAAGCGGAAAAAAGTTAATAGTTATGTCTCTTGTTCAGATATTCTGTAAATATTCTTTAAAAGTCTACCTTCACCTAGAATTTTGATTGAATAGTTCTGAAACTAAGGGACAGTCTTCACAAATTAAAAGAGATATTGACGTAATTTAGAATTTTTATTAAATAAAACAAATACATAAATAAAGTTTTTAAATTTTCAACTTGGCTAATTCTAAGTCAAGAATAGCTATTTCGATAAAATAATTTCCAGAATCCAAGAAGGCCGCCATATTATTCAACATTGAAAATGGTATGCAACATAATCATCTGGTTCATTTATTGCCTGATGTTCTGCATGGTTATCCATTGTCAAAGCATGATCACTTTGAAGCACAATAAATGGGTAGTCACTTTCTTATCAGGTTGTTCAGCAATTCTGGGTAGCATCAAACCTGGTTCATTAGCTTGGGTACCACATATCTATAAAACCTTTTTTTACCTGTGGGTTTGGTGAAATTTCGCGATGTTATCAACCGGTAGAGTCATCATTGCTATGCAGGTTAAAGCTGTCTTCATTGTGGGTATCTTATTTGATAAATTCCATTGAGACTTATGGAACATTTGATCAATAATTCCCAAAGTATAGGAGACATTTTTTAAATTTTAAATAAATAATGGTGTGGTGTATCACATATTAAATGCGAAGCATTGAAAGACAGATTTCTGTATACAACCCTTTTACTAGCTACATATTGCGATTTGAGAGAAATATCTCTTTCACTTTTATTACTGCTAATTTTTTTAGTTTAACTGATGGGACAAAAACGTGACTGACGAGATGCTGTCCCTACAAAACCATACAACGTTTTTGCGATGCATATATGATTTGACAATATTCTAGTAAGCCATTTAAAAATGAACTGAACACTATGTTTGTTTCAGAAAGTGGAATCATTATACATTTCATTTATGTGCATGATTTGTCAGTGAACTAAATTTAAAAACAGTGTGAAAATGCAACTTTACCATGGAGTTACTATTTGTTATCACACTTTCCTTACTGGCAATCTAATATTGAAGATTGTTCAGCGAAGCGCAATATGCATTGTCATATAGGGACCCAACATTTGGTGGCCGCCAACGTTTCTTCGTAAAACAATATCACTTACGTTCCTGAGTTTTCATTCAGCTTTCTTCATCATTAAATAGAACATTTTCCGTGCAACAGCCAATAATGATACTGTATTGTTTATTCATTAGCTGGTCATATATAGCATGCGTTGATGTAAACCAGTTAAGACTGGCATATATATTGTTTCCATATATGAGTTGATATAATAATATTTCGTTCACTCCAATTATAATATTAAGCAAAGCCCGCATATGTCTGTATAAAGTACATGGTCAAATGTCTAGGTATTAGTGTGAACAGCACGAAGATGCTGTGTCTCAGTGTTGAACAGGACAAGACAAGTAAATATTACAAAGTATGGCAGTTGTGAAGTCAGTATACTAAAATACGAATTAGGCTGACATCAGAATTGTGCTACATGCAAAATGTACTTCAGGAAAGTGAATACAACATAATGTAGGTGTATAATTATAAAAAAAAAAAAAAAAAATAACTGGAGAACCATTGATCATATGACATATCTCAGTAGTTTGATCTATTACGTTATACAATTATTTACAGTTTACAGTTATATTTTATTTTAATAATTTTAAAACATGCTAACTAAACTTAGCAACAATCTAAAACTAACATTTGACATAGAATTAGGTTTTTCTGAGTCAAGTTACAAATAGTTTTAGATTTTTATACCATAATTACCGTCCTTTTAGTCAGCCATTAGACAACACAATATCTGACAGTATTAAAAACAGTTTTAATGAACTCATTGACCCCATAAACATCTATTTTGATGCCAAGGTCACATTTCTAAGTGCTGTAGTTCTGAAGACATACAGTTTTTTTATGACTGGCGGCCATCGTGTTCGCACCAATTTTAGAAAATATCATCTTATATTTTCATGAACTCCACACCCTAGAGATTAACTTTAAAAGCTAAGACTCTTTTCAGTTCTGTTGCAGGACTACGAGTATTTAGAATTAGTTATATGTTTAAAATATTTTATAAGATAAAATGTTTAAACCTAACTTCTTGTTTGTTATAACTATGTACATATTCTGCTATGTCTGTATCCTTTTTTGCAGATGATAGGTACATCTATTACAAAATGCCTTGAAAGGACAGAAGCAAACAACCTATCCTCTGTTGCTTTTCCCACACACGCTATGGCACAACTTCAATATCCAGCAACTGACGTGGCAGAAATCGTCTTTAAAACAATCATAGAGTTCGCGAAAAGAAATCCACGCCATGTGAAAAAAGTTGTACTCGTTGTTCTGGATTCCGATATGGATTTCATCAAGGTAATTAGATATATGCATGAAGGTAATGTTAAGCTTTGTTCTTGTTTCTCACAAACTGTACATCCGAAACCACCATTGGCTACTGAATGACAAACATTTGGTAATTCTAACACGTAGTGATCAGAGGAAACCCGCTACATTTTGACAAATGCAGTACGGGATCTTCTATATGGACTTAGACTTTTTCCGCAGACAGCAATGCACATACGGCCTTTGACCAGTTGTGATACACTGGTTGGAACGAGAAAACCCCCTATCATCTGAATGGGTCCACCGAGGTGGTTCGATCCTGTGACCCAAGCACCTCAAGCGAGGACTCCAGAAACCAATGAAACATGGTGGTCCGAATCTTGCTGTTTGACATTTGCTTTTAAATATTATAAAAACAAAACGTAAAATGTATTATAGTGTAAAAAAAATGTATATGAATACTTCTTTATATTAGCCTCAATTTATCTCGTTATAGTGGGGCAGCTAACACTTAATATTTGACTGAATTTTGCAGTTTTGGTTAAACGCATGAAACTGTTTTTGAATATCCTCAGCACAATCTATGATACGGTTAGCGGCCTTGACCCCATGACCAGATAATGACGATACAATATATGTACATTTATAGTGTGAATGATATAATATGTTATATATAGACATAAATCGTAGTTTATATATATTACAAAATGTCCACGTGTATACGATTTCCTCAATTCTGACAGGACGACGTCTAAGAATAATAGAATCTATCACCGTTGTAAGGCATAGATAAGTAATTCCAACTCGAGGGACAAAATGGTTTTTTGTAAAGGCCGATGTATACCACGGCTCTTACAAAAACATTGTGTCCCGAGGGTTGGAATTGCTTTATCTGTACCTCACAAAGGTGATCGATTATTTTTCTTGCCCATTTAATTACAGTAACAAAACATTAATTTTGTAAGCTCCGTGTTTTTTTATTTTTATTGTAGAACAATTCATAAACATTTCACCTACAAACTTCTTTAATCATACGCGGAAAAATATAGTCCACATCATTCAAAGACATAAAAATGTAACAACTTACGAATAAATATAAGTTGAAAATATTAATTTGTTTAAATATTTTTAAAACAATGATATAACGTTAAATGACAAACAGAATTTTAAAGAAACCCATGAGTTATGACATCAATCATCGTAAACATGAGTTATGACGTCACGCGTATGTAAAAATCCTCTAGCCCACAAGTTGGACAGATTTAATTTTTATCTAGCCCTAGGATCAAACAGATTTTTCTAGCACTGTGCAAAAACTAGATTTAACCCTGTCCAGTGACAAGAAAAATCTGTCTGACCCTAGGGCTAGATAGATCTGTAGATCGGTAAACTTTGGCCCTCACAAAAAAGATTTTGTCGCTCGGGTTGGAATTACCTAATCTATACCTCACAACGGTGATAGATTCTATTATTCTAGCACTGTGCAAAAGCTGGATAACCCTGTCCAGTGGGTAAGAAAAACTGAATGTTATCCTTCGATAAACCTCAGAAAATAACGTCATTACGCCAGCTGTGATGTCATTACGTAAAACAGGTCGTTGAAAGGACGTTACAAGCTGATTTATGTGTATTTTAACTAAATATGGTGTGTCCAGGCGCTTGTGCATACATTCAAGAAGAGGGTGGGGGACTAAACTGTGGCTAGCGAAATTTATGAGGGGTTAAGACATGCTTCCCGGGAAAAGTATTGAAAAAAAAGAGAACATTTACTTGATCATGGGGAGCGTTCGACTGCCGTAACCCTCTGCACAAGCTCCTGTCTTTGTAATTATATAAAATCTGTTTGTCATTTGTTAATGAATTTATCGATGTACAATTGTAACAAACTGCATAAAATTGCGTAGTGTGGTGAATTTTAAACTAAACACCTCAGAAAATTATGCCATCACGTCAAATGGGACGTCATTACGTAAAGCAGATCATGGGAAGAAGTTAGAAACTGATTTATGAATTATGTTTAGTTTTAACTTAATAAGTTGTGCTGTTTGTTATTATAATAATGTTCTTCATTTTTTTTTTGAAAATTGATCGATGTATAACAGTCACATGTTTAGTATAAAATGTATGTATGTAGGTGTGTGTGCAAGGGCGTAGCGTGATCTGGGACTGGGGGGTGGGAGGGATCGAATATGAACCAAGTGGACCTTTTTCTATTTTGTTTTTGCACCACCAGAAACTCCATAGGGCCATCTGCTACAGCGGGGGGGGGGGGGGGGGGTCGTTCGAACCCCCCGACCCCCCCCCCCAGCCTACGCCCCTGTTGTGTGTGTGTGTATGCATATTTAACGACGCACTCAACACATTTTATTTATGGTTATATGGCGTCGGACATATGGTTAAGCATTACACAGATATTGAGAGAGGAAACCCGCTGCTTTCACTTCATGGACTACTCTTTTTTGATTAGCAGCAAGGGATATTTTATATGCACCATCCCACAGGATAGTACATACCACGACCTTTGTTACTCCAAATGTGGTGCACTGGCTGGCACGAGAAATATCCCAATGGACCCACCGAAGCGAATCGATCCTAGATCGATCGCGCATCAGGCGAGCGTTGTACTACTGAGCTACGTTCTGCCCCTAATTATTAGTAACTTCATCCAGGTGGGGGTGGCATTATTTTGTTATCTTCCCATGGCCAACAGGTGGCACTACTGACTGTTCGTGATGCGTCACAGACTAGAGTACATTTATGTATTAATCGTCGGATGTCAAACATTTGGTAGTTTTTAAGTATAATATAATTTTGAATCTTGACTGTATCTATTGGATGCACTGAATCATGTTGTTTTTCTTCTCCCAATTGATGACTTCGACACACAGTTCTCTGTTCATATTTTCTTGATTCCCAAACGTTTTAAAAACAATGAATAAATTATTGTAAACTGGTGCTTTAATGTCACGCCCATCAATCTACACTCACTGCTTCTGGCATAGCTTATGGTAGTTAGCATTCGGTTTTAGAATATTGAAATTTTCTTTGCAAACTAAGTACCATGTAATGAGAACATAACGGTATAATTTTAAATCTGACTGTAGGTAGTACTAAAACAAATAACTTCCGGCTGCGTCAAAGTTCGAGCGAACACCACACGTCTTGTGATTGGTTATAAATGTGAGTGTGTTGGTTGTAAAAAAAATAATAGTTTCATCTGGGTAAAAATAATATGCAGTTTTATTTCATCTAGTACCAATGTGTCAAGTAGTCTTGTTCTTGAAACATGTATGGGGTACCTGTAAAAAAAGTTCTCGAATTTTGTGCGGAACTAGGGTAGTCATAGACTCTACCCGTTATCTCAGAAATTAGCAGCTTGACCACCAATTTGTTTGTATTCACTTTAAGTGCGAGGGGTGGTAGTATTTATATCCGTGGCGTTTATGTCGATTGATACGCTGTAGGTAGGAGTTTTAGCCACATATGTTACTATTGTCATCTATGGGATTTGATTTGGTAGTATACACCCTGTAGTTACCGAATGCACAGAATCATAATGCTCTTTTTTTCTCATTCATTTGAGGCATTTCAGAATGAACGACTGAAGCATTTGTTTGACACAAATATTCAGCTTAATTCAAAACTGGACCATACAATTGTTCCTCCAGAGCATGCATATCGTAAGTTGAACACACACACAGACACACACAAACACACACAACTAGGGTTATCATATTTGCTTTCCAGAATGCACAAGCAAAATGGATATTTTTATTTATTCACCAATTATTCCCAAATGCATATAGGTAGTATTGGTAGTTCATAATACTGAACAAATCCAACTGTAATATCATTTACGTGCGCATGCATTTGGATTATGGAAACATAATCAGTTGAATCAGAATAATTCATTAAAAGTTGTTTATATGATTCTATCGCATTAGACCAATAATAAGTGGCACACTTGTACTGGTGTATCTGATCCAGTAAATACTAAACCACAACATTACAAATAATATATAGTACTTCTATAATAGCAGTTTGGAAAAAAAAAATTTGGATTTAAACAATATAACAATGGACCATTGTGACGATATTAATTGTTTTAGAGGGCCGTGTGCAGTTCCAAATGCACTTAGCCCAGGTGGGCAACTTGTTACGTGATACCTTTGCGCGACGGTCGTCGAGCTTTTCTAATACACACCTAGCGCAGGTGTGGAGGCCATGTGGCCAGTAGTTACGTAATAACTCCGCTAGTGCTGTTTATGACCAGGGGATTGCTCGCGGAATGGCGACAGCCAGTCTGGGCGATCTAAGAAAAATATGCCGGCGTGGTGGCTGTGGAAAATCCACATGATACGTGAGGTACCGCCTTGTACCCCCAATCGATATTCGTATTTTTTAATAAATAGCTAGGGTTTTAGAGATATCAGGGAGAAACATAAGGAAGGCTCCAGGGGATCGCTGTCCGTCCGGACCGGTAAATAATTTTATTTCTGCTCTGTGTATAACCTTGATGTGATTGATGTGACTTTAAATATTTTAATACTGTATTATACCAATATTATTTAGACGGTGCTGCCGGTCATCTGACGCAGTAAACTGTAGGCTCGCTGTCTAAATAAATATATAAAGCTTAGCCAGTCATCCTAGAGGACCTAGGTAAACTGTAGGTTATTGTCTTTATTGTGATAGGTACCAGTATTAAGTCTGTATTACAAGGTTACTGAATGAGTAGTTAAGGGTTAATTAAAAATTAACCAGTTAGGAATAGAGTTGTAATTCCTTTATTAATTAAGTTCTCCTGGAAGCGTTTCTCAATTATCACACGTTATTGAACGAGTAGTAAGGGTTAATTAAAAATTAACCAGTTAGGAATAGAGTTGTAATTCCTTTATTAATTAAGTTCTCCTGGAAGCGTTTCTCAATTATCACACGTGTGTGTGTTGTGTCACGGTGAAGTGATTAGCATATTGTGTAAACTAGACACCTAGAGATTAACTAATTAAGTGATCAGTTCTGGGTTGTTATTATTTATTGTTGTTAATTAACTACTGCGGCTGTACATTTGTCAGCGTAGGTTAATACAGATTCCAACGTGTATTGTGTTTTTGTTGTGTTTTCTAGTGAACTAAACGTCCTATATTATATATACTTTATATAAGATCGTTCTCTGATCATACCTAGACGAGCCATACTAGGGTATAACCGCCCGTTACAGAGAGATCTAATAGATATACAGTTAGGAGAATTATTTGGACAATCGTGTTTCATTCAGTTACGGGTATTATAGGATCCCCGTGACAACCATGAATTTATTTATATTAAAAATATAATTACTGAGTGATATATATATATATATTAGATTTATAGTGTTGATATCAGTATTGGACACCTAGCATGTGCTGCAAATATGAAAAACAAATGGAGAGCCATTTTATGGCCTGCAATTTATGTTCCTCAGTTACCCAATTTTAAAACCACATTTATGTCAATCTAAACAGAGTTGTATTATATGTTTAAGCAACAGTGTTTAGAAATGCATCAGCTACAGTACCTATCCAAAAGTATCTAAATCTATATAAACAATTTTATGCATAAAAGTAGCTTAAAATTTCCCTCCGTTACCGCTTCATCTTTTCAGCAAATTTGGCAATGCACATATAGTTGGATATTCAGTGTATAGTTGATAAAAAAACAAAATATCAATGAACCACTGATGTTAAGCTATACTTTTACTGTCTATTTATTAATATATAAATACATTTTGATTTAATGGGTGACATAATTATGAAAATGCAATACCATAAAATGTGTCCCTCTGTTACTTTTTCAATGTGTCCCTCTATTACCATAAACTTATTTTTATTAAAAATATAATTAATGCGTGATGCATTTCTGATTCATATTATTGTTTTATACATATACTAAAAGGCAAAAGTTATTGTGACACACAAAAGACAAAGATAATTAATGATCAATTTTTACTGCCGTGTTTGAAGCGATATAACATGGAAAGAGAAATGTCCGACGGCATGGAAACGAGCAACAGTACATGAAAAGGGCGCACCTGCCATATGCAAATGAACCACATCACTAGAGGGGTTCCAGAGCGAAGTTCACACAGTCAGTAGCGAGTGTGTCCATCTTGAGCATTGCTACAGGCCTGACACTGTCGTCTCATTGAGGACACTAAACGCAGAGAAAGTTCCTGAGAATGCCATTCCAGATCTGAGGAAGGATCAGCCGGAGTTCCCGCAGTGTTGTTGGAGGATTTGGAAGACGTCGCAAGCGTCGCTCCATTTCATCACAGACATGTTCGATTGGTGACAAATCCGGGGACCTAGCAGGCCAGGGTAGCACATCACCATTGTTTGATTAAGATAATGCTGCACAACTCTAGCAATGTGTGGTCTGGCGTTATCTTGTTGTAATGTCATCCCTGGGCCATTCTGTTTCAAAAAGGGTAACACAATTGTTTGCAAAATTTCATCTCGGTACCTCACAGCATTCAAATCCCCTTCAAGAACGCATGCCGTGAAGTAACGTTCACCTTCATGTCTGTAGACACGAGTCCTGCCGTCAGATTTATGGAGAAGGAAACGGGTTTCATCAGTGAAGAGGACACGTCTCCAGTCACGTGCTGTCCATAGCAGGTGTTGTCTGCACCAGTGGAGATGTCGACGTCGATGTTCTGGCGTCAGGATTGGCCTTCTGGCTGGGCGTCTTGCACGGATGCCGTAGATGCGTAGACGTCGTCGGACTGTCCTTGCTGATACACCTCTGTTGCCAGGGATGGTACTGGCTGTGAGGGTTGCTGGCTGGAACCTGTTTCGCTGATGCGTGGTTCGGATCCATATGTCTTAGCGAGGGGTTGTCACGGGTTGTCGGCCGCTACGGGGATCGTCCCTGACCTGGTTGTTGATATCGTTACCATAACTGCCATATGGTATTTCTGTGGACATTGAATTGACATGCGACGTCACACTGCGAGGTCCCAGACTCAAGCATCCCTATGATTCGCTATCTGTCATTTTCACGCAGGCGTGGATGACGAAATTGCATCAAACAGTTTACTAATGGTGTTTTTCTTATGAAGGCTGCACAGAGTGGCAAAGATTTGCGACTGAATGTCTGGCCTTTTACGGTGAACACTGGACAGGATTTCTTGCATGTTTCTTGCAATCACTGAAACAACTGCTTGGTTACATTTCTTCGAGATGTTTCATGCACATTTCCTGTGGTTTACATCCATAAATCCATTCACAAATTTATTACTCCAAACAATCCATGTCACAATAACTTTTGCCTTTTAATATATGTTAGCTTGATTTCTGTTATACTAGTTTCAATAGTGGATGCCTAGCATATCACGTACAATGACAACAAAAAACCCGCCAAACAAACAAGAAAAAACAAACACCACCCCCCCCCCCATCCCCCAAAACGGCAAGTCATTTTATGTGATGTGCATTTTATGTTCCTACGTGACCGCATAATACAAACGCATTTATGACATTTAAAATAGAGTTGCATTAAATATTTATGTAACAATGTACAGAAACATATCGCCTACAGCACCAATCCAAATGTCGTTATGACAAAAATTTAATTCAGTATGAACGATTTTATGTGTAAAAGTAGTTAAAATGTCCCTCCGTTACTGATTGATCTTGCCCATATATATATATATATATATATATATATATATATATATATATATATATATATATATATATATATATATATATATATATATATATATATATATATATATATATATATATATATATATATATATATATATATATATATATATATTCTATATTTCAAAAAAAGTAGGGGAACTCTAATAAGAATTTACAGTTGCCAAAATTGTAAGGTGTATTAGCTGTGGGGAATGGTTATATGATAATAGTGAATTAATTGAGCAAACATTACAACCGGTAGTTCAGTATTACAGTAGGTTTTATGACCAGCAAAGTTCTTGAAGGACGACTGGGGTCAGAAGTGAAATTTGAAAGTTGACGTTTTTTTATCAATAAATCGCAAGTTCAAGCAATAAAAATGACTAAAAACAAAACACTAACAACTGTCTGATCAACAGAATGAAAAAAGATTGACAGAAATAACGTTCCACTATGATTAATGGACCTGGAAATTGTCAAAATCGAGAATGATGCCCCACGCACGTGTACGGGGCAACTGTGTGATGCATACGCAAACTGTAGAATGTGTTTCGGTGTGTTGATAAACAGGCCTGGACTTTCTTTACTAGGATGTCTGTGGTCTAATAGTTGATATCAATATTTCAGGTTCCCCTTTTTTAAGAGTATATATATATACAATCAATACATACATACATACATTGTGTTAGTGAAACCAAACATGCATTCGATATATATTTATGCATCTATTCATAATTGCCACTGCCAGGTTTGCCAACAAAAGTTTATTTTGTTTAACGACACCGCTAGAGCACATTTATTTATTAATCATCAGCTATTTGATGTGAAACATTTGGTAATTTTGACATAGCTTTAGAGGGGAAATCTGTTACATTTTCTTGTTAGTAGCAAGGGATCTTTTATATGCACGATCCCTCAAACAGGATAGCACACACCACGACCTTTGATATACCAGTCGTGGTGCACTGGTTAGATCGAGAAATAGCCCAATGGGCCCAACGATGGGGATCGAGGTTTGTCAACAAATTCACGTACGTTAAGGTGTGAGAGCATGGTTTGTAGGCCCCACGTATACCGTCAGTAAACTTAATACGTTTAATCTCCCCACTGGGTTGTACACTTACTCTAACCTGAACATACCATCGTTAAACATAATGACTTAAATTTGATAACTATGTATCAACAATTCAATACTTTGTTTTGGTCTTGCAGATGGATTTCCAAGACTGGGTGTTTCTTATGTTGAGGGGAGTATCGTGGAACAGAATGTAAGAAGAATATACTATTTAATTTAGGAAAAACGGATCGTTAATCGTTTATGATATGTTACAATTGTTGAACGGCAGCATTTGGACAATCACAAATTCTGGACTGTCCATATAGAGGGAGCAGCAGTGAGAGCACAGCATCCAGAAGGAATTTTTCATACATCTATTGAATAGAATAGAATAGAATAGAATAGAATAGAATAAAATAGATGTTTAACGACACCCCAGCACGAAAAATACATCGGCTATTGGGTGTCAAGCTATGGTAAATGCAAATAGTAAGTGATGTACATCATCAATATAAAAATACAACAGTTAAATTAAAGCACAGTGTAAAGAACTGTGTAAAAATACAAAAGTCAGCATCACGTAGAAATTGTAATAAAAAGTTCTGGATGGAATCGAAAGGATTTCATCACATTTCCTTGACCATAAATATTTTTTCTAGTTTCTGTGAGATGATTGCACTCTATCAAAAGTGTCAGAGTACTCTAACAGTGCTCACAGTAAGGTGGAAGATCCTTCTCCACGATAAATGAATGGATCACGTATGTATGACCGATGAGAGCACGCTACAAGACTATTTCATCCTTCCTGCACTGCCTATAGGAAGACTGGCACTTTCCCAGGACTGGCTTGTAGGAAGACTGGCACTCTCCCAGGACTGGCTTGACATGATGAAGTTTGTTTGTAACCGCACCATTCCAATAATTTTGCCGAGTCGAAAAGGTAAATTGTTTGATACTGTGTCTAAAATCTATATAAGGGACACCAACCGTGGCATGATGCAAATCCAAAGCAGACTTGGCAGCTGAATTTATCTTTTCATTACCCCTGATGCCAATATTGCTGGTTACCGAACAGAATACAATATCTTTAGTAATCTGAAATACAGCCACTTTTTTACCTTTACCTGCTGCACCTGTTTATCCACATTTCACGTTGGGTACGCTTGCGAGTACGCAAAGTGTTTCCCCTTACAATTGGTACATATCATATAATTTTGACATGTTTTGCTGTCATGGTCAAACTGACCACAACGAGCACATGTCAATCTGATGCGTGAAGTATTCTGTCAGTGTCCAAACTTTTTACATTTGAAACACTGTAAATACTTGGGGATGTAGGTATATTCAAGTAGCCAGCATTAAGTGTAGGCACAATGAATGACGGAATGAAGATGTTCGTTGGTACAAGTTCATCAATCTGCTTGACTGATGTGATCCCTTGTGAGGAGATATTTTCACAAATCTCATCATCTTCCAAATCCCAAGACCGAACTAACATTGATAGAAATGTTGCATATCATTTTAGATTTAAGAAGATTTCTTTCTGAATGCAACAGTTTCTTCTAGGCCCCTTCATCGGAAGACCCTATGACGAGAAACCTTGGCCAGGTTTTCAAAGAAGGAAGGAAGGATATGTTTTATTTAATGACGCACTCAACACATTTTATTTACGGTTATATTACATCCGACATATGGTTAAGGACCACACAGATATTGAGAGAGGAAATCTGCTGTCGCCACTTCATGGGCTACTCTTTTTGAGTAGCAGCAAGGGATCTTTTATATGCACCATCCCACAGACAGAATAGTACATACCAGGGCCTTTGTTATACCAGTTGTGGAGCACTGGCTGGAAAGAGACATAGCCCAATAGATCCACCGATGGGGATCGATTCTAGACTGACCGCGCATCAAGCGAACACTTTACCACTGAGCTACGACCTGCCCCCATCTTACAAAGCAATCACTTTGGATGTTTTAACATTCAATGACGTCGATTCAGATGAAGAAGAATCTGAAACTTCGGTGTAGTCCCATCAAAAGATTGAGGTTCGTTTGTAGCCATAGTAGAGTTGAAATAATTCATCAACCACGCCCCTACCCACCACAGAGTTCAACGTGGGGTCATGATGCTGCGCATGACCAGGAGGCATTCATGCTAGGGGTTCTTGATTGATATACTAGTACTCAGACAATAAGAAATAATGTACCTGATTGACACTAGGCACCGCCCCAAACGCAACAAATACAATAAACGTCAGTAAAAGAATGTTTGTTCTTGGCTAATATAAACAAAACGAAGTTCGTTTGCTCTCGAGCTTGGCGTGACCAGCCGATTGATCAAGTCGGTCCTCCTTGACCACCTGTCTGGCATACCTCAACTCTAACACCAGGATATGCACCTCACGGCCAACAAGGTGCCCCAAAAGAGGAGTTGTACTGTATTAGCCATTCTCATAGAGAATGTTTGAACTCTGCACCACAGTGAGATTACAGTACTTGCAGGGGAATCTATTGAAATTCTCCAAAGACTAAACACTTGACATGACATTTGGCATACAGGCTACCAAGTGGCTGGTCATCGTTTCTATGTTTCTGAGATAATAGTATTATGGCTTCTCACAGAGAGAGAGAGAGAGAGAGAGAGAGAGAGAGAGAGAGAGAGAGAGAGAGAGAGAGAGAGAGAGAGAGAGAGAGAGAGAGAGAGAGAGAAATTAATTGGCTCAACCACTATTTAGCTAAATGGCCATTCGACTCTGCAGTGTGCAAGATAACAGTTTTGTTGTTTACATTTACTACCATTTCTACGTTTCTACGTGTTGTAATCTGGGATGTTGTTGAATATGATATAATTCAATTTCCTGGATTTGTTAGAATGTTCTGTATATTTTTATTTTAATGCATCAATGACAGTTAAAACTGGAAACTGTTGGCGAGTATGAATGACAGTTCTCATTTATTCCATCGACTGGTTACGTTAATTTTTTGTTGATCGTTAAATGTGAACATACTTCAAGTTTTCTGCATAGGGAATAACTATACTTTGCATTGTATTGTAGGCAGATGTGATAGTGAATTCAACCAATACTACACTCAATTTGACAGAAGGAGATATAAGCCAAGCAATACTTTCTGCAGCTGGACCAGACATCGTAAAGGAATGTCAAAGATATTCAAATGGGATCAACGACTGGGGCATTGCTGTCACTAGTGGAGGCAAAATAAACTGCAAGAAGATTTATCATACAAGTCTTGTGCAAGCCCCATGGTTTTCCATTGAACAGGTTATTTAAAATAAGCATTTCCTTACTTATGTAATGTGAAACGTAATGACGTCAACCTTCAACACCAGAACAGTTGCTTTGCAAAATAGTTACGTAGTTTATATCTGAATGTACAACCGTAACATTTTAACATGTTTCTACTATTTGTTTTTGTAATTTTATATCCAATTTTATTTCAAACACTCTGTCCTAAACACATACCTCGCATATAGGGACTGCTTGTTTAAAGGGGTTTCTACCTATAAATAATTTGATTAATATATAAACGAAACATAACTCCCTGCTTGGAATATTATTCTACGCACATCTATGTGTGTAATTAAATATTCCTTTGCTTATGAAAGGTGTACAGTTTTGTGGCACTCGCTATAAAGTAACAGTTCTAGAGATCAAGTTAGAACCATACATTGTGGTGAAGATCAGTCCTCCTTTGTAGACAATTCACCGGACATTGTGGCATGGCTGCATACCCTAGCAGTCTTGTTCATATTTAATGTATTGAATATGTTAATGGAAGATTCATAAATTTCATGCATATTACGGCTTATATTGCACACTTAATATTTTATGTTATTTTCGTATACCTTCCTTTTGAAGGCGAAATTCCTTTAATGGTTACGTTTAAAGATGCATATACTATTTTCAGCCAAATCAAATGGACTCTTAAGTTAAGTTAATATACAAACTTGAAACATATTTAGATAAAGTTATAACAGAGAAAAAACTAAACT
>NC_054703.1:28275854-28302722 GCF_016097555.1 Gigantopelta aegis | reverse complement strand
CGAAATTATATACTATTATATTATCTGCAAATAATCTGGTTACACAGTTAAGTTCATCAGCAATATCATGGACTTGTACTAAAAAAGAGAAACGGCACATATGGTCAAAGCAATGGACAGTCACTTTCAACCCTGAACAATATCACATAGTATTATTTTCGAAAACCAAAATTGGTATTTTGGTATTACGTCTATTAATATAGCAAAAACACATATGTACTTTCACAAATGATGGAAAATGGACAAACCACATTCAAAATATATGTAAATCAGCTTCAACTATGATCTCTGTTCTAAGGAAATACACATACTCTTTGGATCGACAAATAATGATGCAAATACACACGTTTATTCATGCAGTACTTAAATATGCATCTGAAATATAGGATGGGTGTCCAGTAATAGATTCTGAAAATTTAGGAAAGGTTTCACTTAAAGCTGCAAGGATAATAGCTGGTCTATCATTGTTTGCAGGTAGAAACTCATTACATTTAGAAACAGGTTTGGCGACATTCTCTGACGACACCGAAACATACGAGGGTGCTAATCCCTTTATCATATAATCTCAACATTAATACAACCTGGGTCTTTTTTGTTTATTTTAGTTTTTTGTTTTTGTTTTTGCTTTTTTTGTGTTTTTTGTTGTTTTTGTTTTGCTTTTTGTTTGTTGTTGTTTTTTTGTTTGTTTTGGGGGTGTTTTTTTAGGGGGGGGGGGGTGTACACGCACACGCAACTTTAATTCCAGTCCGCCATTACTAGATATTCAAATGACGTAAGAATAGGTAACGCAATGTTTTTGAATGAAAATGACGTCAAACTTTTGAATATCCTCAAATAAAAATAAACCTCGATTAATTTACATCTAATTTGCAAAGTTATCAAATTGTGAAAGTATGTGATATAAAAACTATTACACACTTTGATCATACTGAATAAGCTAGCTACTATATGATAAATAGAGGTTATTACCAGTGTATTTTTCGGTATCGTCCATATCATATATTAGGAATAAATATTGTATTATGCGAACCTCTGAACGCCTGAAAGACCAACACATTATTAGTCAGCAGTGTAGGCCTACCACCTAGGGTTGAACAACGTGTCCACTATAGTCTGAGGAACAAAACCGATATATTTCTTCCTTTTTCTAAAACAAATGTCCTAAAAATGCCATTAAAACATTCAACAATCGATATCTGAAATAGTCAGAAAGTGTAAGTACGAATTTAAAAAAGCAGTAGTACTGGATGTTTACAAAGTATCCTCGTTCCATTTATGCACAATCATTTATTTGTTTTTACTTTTATTATTGCCAGCTGAGTTTTCTGAGAAGACAACATTTTAATAATGATATTGAAAAACCACCGATTACTTCTATTTCTGTGTAGTCATGTGACCAAGCAATAACGTCATATTGTGGAAGCCTCTTCATAGTCGCTTTCCATCAGTGTTAGCTCTGTGCATTCCTGCGAACAGACACACTTGGCAATGTCAAAAGAAAATAGCATTACAGAAATGCTTTCGCGTATTGAAAGCAGATTGGACACTTTAAATGCAGGGCAACAATCTAAAGAAAAGGTTTTTAGTAAACGATTTCACCTTGAAGACAATGTCACTGATGCGAATCATTTCAATGCGAACGTTGTTCGCGGGAAGATGGCGGTATCGCTCCGGCCCAAGCGAGGGACATCGTGAACCAAGCAACGTTAACAGATTTACAAGGTGGATTCCAATCGATTAATGATTCTTTGCAACACATTAGATTGCCATCTGATTTAGTACTAAACGACAGTAGACGTGGTGTAAAAGCTACTGATAGATCACTATTTAATAGCATTTCCAAGTCGGCACGCTACGTGGAACTGCGCTAAAAATTGTTGGTCAAGTTGACACCAACAGTGATTTTTCATTTGACTTAGAAAGTCTTTTTGTTGTACTAACAGGTCACGTGGAGTATTTGCAAGATGAACATACAACAATTATAGTTCAAGGACAGTTCGATCCGACAACTTGGCGATTATTTCGAGCGTTACAAACCAACACGTATGTTTTCATCTCAATCTTTGGAACAACTACGGGACGCGGCAGCCATTTCGGCCGTGGTAACACCAAGTACAACTACCTGTATAACCCACGATATCAGAGTCGTGGTCGGTATTCAAGATGTGGTTACAGAGGGAGAGGTAAAAACGACGTGTTCTCACATTTTTACAATAGACAATTTCCATCGTATCGCAGGCGCTGCACGGGTACCGGTCCGCGGGAACGTAGTCATGACGAACACTTTACTGATGAACTGCTGTAGACTACCAGAGTTATCTCCCTCCAACTATGCTATGTTTACAGTCGACGGCATGGCGCAATATCGACGTTTCACCGGTTGTAATTGACTGGATTGTCAACGGTATTAAAATATCATTTAGAGAGATATCTGAACCATTTTGTTTTGAAAACCCTACATTTAAGTACAGTGAAGAGTTATTTATTGTTAGTGAAATTGAATGTTTATTATCTGACGGTGCTATAGAATTATGTACTGATGTTCCAAATTACATTTCACCTTTAGGTTGTGTACAGAAAAGAAATGGTAAATTACGGTTAATTCATATTTTGAAACATATTTACAGTTTTTGTGATACACCTTCATACAAAAATGAGGACATTAGAACAGTGTCTAATATTATTGAGGATTATTTAGTGTCACTAGATATTAAAAGTAGTTTTCACCTGGTGCCTGTTCACAAAGACTACACACAATGTCTGGCTTTCCAGTGGAAAGGTATTTTCTACAGATGGTGTGTATTACCATTTGGTTTGTTATGTAGACCACATTTGTTTTTGCAAAATTTCTCAGACCTGTTGTATATTATCTCAGAGCACTTGGTGTAAGACTAGTTGTATATATTGATGAGTTTCTGTTGATGGCATCACAAATGTTAATTAGTGATCATTGTGATTTATTTATTCACAATTGCAGGATTTAGGCATTGGCATTAATTATGAAAAAGGTAATCTAGAACAATCATAAGTGTTAGACTATATTGGGTATACTATTAAGACAAATCGACAAAACAAACGAGTCGTTATTTGTTTGCAAAAGAAGCACATTCAGCAGATAAAACGAAACATTCGTCGTATAATATTTCGAGAAACGGTGTCTGCTAGATGTTTAGTTAGAATATGTGTTAAGTGTGGGGTTTGTGGCCTGGGCAGTTAGCCCTGATAAACCTTTCTTACGCTAAGCATATAGACTATTACCATCAAGGAGCTCATGGGACTCCACAATAACTTTGAATTAGGACACAAACGATGAACTTGAGTGGTGGTTGAAATCGGTTGATATATTTAGTTATAAAGAAATATGGCCACAGGTTTTCGATGCACAAATAGTGACACATGTCTCCAATATAGGACGGGGTGGAGTGCTGGACAGCAACAGGCTTCCGGCAATTGGAATTAGAGAATGTCCTAACAATCGTCAAACTTCAGAGAGTTACTCGCGATACTATTGTCTCTGGCAGCTTTCGCATACCACTAAACAAGTCATCAATGCAGGTCGGTAAAAATACTAACAGACAACTCATCCGCCCTTGCTTATATCCACAATCAGGGAGAGCCTTCACATCGACTATTGAAACTGGCCAAAACAGTGTGGGATGTAGCTATAGAAATGGGGATTTCCATATGCTGCGAACATATATATCGGGTGTCAACAATACACACGCGGATTACCTCTTGAGAAGTGTAGATCATCACAGTTGGATGCTACACCCAGCACTATTTGCTTAAACTTTGGGGTCCACGCACAATAGACAGACTTGCAAGTGTCACAAATGCCCAACTCCCACAGTTCAATTCACGTTCCTGGGAACCAGGCAGCAAAGGAATAGATGCTCTATCACCGACAGACTGGTCTCAGAGAAAACAATTCTATAAATCCTCCATTTTGTCTTCTACAACAAGTGTTTACAATAATTCACCAACAAAGAGCAAATGCGACAATCATCGCTCCCAACTGGCCTAGCCAGCCACGGTACAGACTTCTTTAATGGTGGTTAATAGCATCTGCACTTCGCATTCCAGCAAACCAGTCTTTCCAGTCTATGAGACATCTTCCAGAGCCTCGCAAAAATCCCTCATGGAAGATGTTTGCCTGGAGAGTGTGTGGAAACATAGACTAATGAATCTCCAGTGGCCTCACAGAGCCATCAGTCAGCTACCATTGTGTCTGGCTGCTAGTGCTTTACATTGTTACAATAGAGCTCTTAAGGGGACATTCCTGAGTTTGCTGCATTGCATGTGTTTCTGGTCGTCTTAATATTTGTAAGAAGCCCAAACTGGATTTCGTCTTCAAATAATTTCGTACGTACGAAAAAATATATTTTAGGAAATAAAACGAAATTTAACCCAGTACAAATATTAGAACGATCAGAAACATGTTTAATATACAGCCACTAATATTTTATGCAGGAAAATATATTTGATATTTAATTACAATCGATAAAAAGTCTCTGTTAGTCGATAACATCTTAAACATTGCAGCAAACCCAGGAATGTCCCTTTTAACAGGGTGTGTCAATTTTGTTTGGAACGGGATTATGACTATCCCCCAAGTTTCCCGTGCTTGGCAGAGTATCTATGTTATGTTGCTGATTTATCGGATAGGCCCCAATCTGTTCTAAATACCATTTTTGCAGCATTAGCACATTTGTATTCGTCACAGAACAAAAATGACATATTTATCGTGCTACTGAAATCTGCCTTAATTAAATCTGGAACATATAAGAGTATGAAATATTCTAAGGTTATGCCAGTAAACACTTTATGGATTTGTTTAGCAAGTGGCCTAAGCATGAAACAATTACGACAAAAAGCCATATGTCTTTTATCCTTGAGTTTAATGTTGCGACCATCTGACAACGCCCCAAAGTCTATGCAGTTTGATTCTCAAACGGGGTTCCTCTCAAGATTGTGTGTTCTCTATAGATCAAATAACTCTCCAGTCAGATGGAAGTGCCAGTTGTATGTTCTTTGGCATAAAGAATTATGCCAAGAGAACTGGTTTCGATGTGTTATTACCAAAATAATATCTTCCTGTACTGGATCCAGTAGAAACATTAAAGACATATATCATTGGAACATAATGCTTATGCCCAGCAAATGGAGCAGTATTTCTGTCTCTAAGAAAACGATACAATGGTGTTGATGTGTCTACAGTGGCACATACACTCAAAGTGTGCATAGAACTTGCTGGCCTGTCTGGATTGGGATATTCCACAAAATAGTTCAGGCCTACGGGCGCCACTACTGCTATTGCTAGTGGTATAGATCCCAACTTAGTTCAGAAACTTGGCAGATGAACATGTTCAGATATATTCTACAAGCATTACGTTCATTCCAGAACTCCTGCTTCGTATCTGACGGATCTGTTTCAGATGGATGCAGCTTAGACTAGTTTGTCACTTTTGTGAACATATCTGTTCTATGTTTGGGTATTACAGCAGTTTGTAGTTTCATGTTTACATGTTCTAAAGGCATTGGTCTAGGTTACTATTTTCAGCCAATGTAATTTCATTTAGGGTCAGAATTGCATCAGTTTTTTTTCCCAAGTATTGGAATTTTGAACAATTATTTAGGCAATGTGAAATATATATTGTTCCATATTATTTCAGTTATTAAAGTTCATTTAACGTGTTGGTTGTGTCATTGCTTGGTCACTATGATGCAATTTTACATAAAATTCCTTTTCTTTCCTTTCAGTGTATTCAATGTTTTTTCACAAACGTTTACTTTTATTGATGTATATATATATATATATATATATATATATATATATATATATATATATATATATATATATATATATGTGTGTGTGTGTGTGTGTGTGTGTGCCTGTCTGTGTCTGTGTCTCTGTGTGTGTGTGTGTGTGTGTGTGTGTGTGTGTGTGTGTGTGTGTTTTTCAATTAACCCAGCAACTGCGATGCTATGTATTGAGGTTGTGTACTTTACTTTTTACTATTCAAAAACGGTTTTCAGACAGAAACATAATGTTTCGTGGTTTATTTAAATTAGTTTCTTATTTCAGATTGAACGCGTTCAGAACAAGACCGTGTATGATCAATATTGTATAATGAAACGTCGTTTCGACGAGAAGAACCCAACACTGCAAAACGAGCGAAAACTTTGGCATGGGACATCGTCTGACTCTACCAATAGCATAAACACATATGGATTTAACAGAAGCTATTGTGGCAAAAATGGTGAGTGCCTAGAGAAAGCGAATATCTATGAGTGAATGTATCTGTACTTTTAAAAATAACTTGTATAAATTAGATTGCGTCTGTTAGGTATTTAGATATATAAAATCGTAAAAAAAAAGCCCAGGATCAGTCATTTCAACGGGCCCATTCATCATCATAATATTAAACAACATATTAATGTCAGACATACACAGGTAGAAAGAAAGAAATAAGAGAGCACATCACAATTAACAGGAAATGGTTACTGCAAACGAAAAACGTATCCATAATGCCAGAGAGTTACCCATGCTACTTCCATTCAAGCCCACATTACCTCTTTGTACAAACATAATAGTGACTGAAAGCTGGTCTACGATACAAAGTGTACCCGTATTCCTTTTTCTCCAGAATATATCGGATGCATCTCCGCCTAAATTAAAAAAACACACAACAAAATCCCCATACTCTAAAATGTATATATATATATAGAGAGAGCGAGAGATCGAAGATGGAGTGATAGAAGTTTGACTGTATATATAGAGAGAGAGCGAGAGATCGAAGATGGAGTGATAGAAGTTTGACTGTATATATAGAGAGAGAGCGAGAGATCGAAGATGGGGTGATAGAAGTTTGACTGTATATATATAGAGAGAGCGAGAGATCGAAGATGGAGTGATAGAAGTTTGACTGTATATATATATAGAGAGAGAGCGAGAGATCGAAGATGGAGTGATAGAAGTTTGACTGTATATATATACTCTTCAAAAAAACTAGGGGAACTCTAATAAGAATTTACAATTGCCAAAACTGTAATGTATATTAGCTGTGGGGAATGGTTATATGATAACAGTGAATTAATTTGGCAAACATTACAACCGGTAGTTCAGTATTACAGTAGGTTTTATGACTATCAACGATCTTAAAGGCCGATTGGTGTCAGAAGTGAAATTTTAAAGTTGACGGTGTTTTTATCAGTAAATCGCAAATTCAAACAATAAAAATTACTAAAAACAAAACAATAATAACTGTATGATCAACAGAATGAAAACGATTGACAGAAATAATGTTTCACAGTGATTAATCGACATTCCTGGAAATTGTCAAAATCGAGAATGACACCCCACGCACGTGTACGGGGCAACTGCGTGATGCATGTGCAAACTATGGAATGTGTTTAGATAAACAGACTTGAACGTTCTTTACTAGGATGTCTGTGGTCAAAACGTATTAACATTAATATTTACTTACATTTTTCTGAAGAGTATGTGTGTGTGTATATATATATATATATATATATATATATATATATATATACACACACACACGCATATATATATATATATATATATATATATATATATATATATATATAACTATGGGGACTTTAATTTTGGTATTTCACATTCATTACCATGTGACTATTTGCCACTTTAAATGAAAACGATAGGCCGATAGCAACACATTCAAAAGTGTAAGTAAAACAATGCGATGCCAAACGGTATGTGCCCTACACCCCTACCCCCCCCCCCCCCCACACACACACACACACACAAAACGTATGGAATTGTCTAAAAACGTATGGGGACCGTAGTTTAATATTTCACACTAATTACGATATGGGTATTTGGCACATGCAGTGAAAATTATATTTATTTGTATTTACTTCAAAAGGTGGTCAACGTGTCTTGCTCATAAACTACCCCAATACGGTCTTGTCCATGAGGAAATCGATTGTATGGTTTTTTCCATCGTGATTTATTCCCATTTCTATCTTATGTTGTCCTTAAGTTCATTGTCCATGAATATTTTACTCTCTAAAAAAAAAAAAACCCTGCAAGATAGATAAAATGTCGCTTAACGTTTTTTCGCGTCGCATTTTGTTATATACAGCTGTAAATATGTTGCTATTTTAACACTATTTGACACTTTGTAGCCAATTCCATATGCAGAATGGTTATCGTTTGTTTTGGGGGTTTTTTTTACATGAAATACTGAACTTAGTTGTCTTACGCGTGAGTTTGCATTGTGTTTCCGCTGTTATATACAATTTATTATCTATTTCTATCTTATAGCAACTGTATATGGCAAAGGGGCGTACTTTGCTACCGAATCATCCTACTCTGCAGGAGACACATATTCGCCGCCCGACAGCGAGGGATAAAACTATGTATTTTTATTTTTTATTATTTTTGTTGTTCTTTTTGTTGGGGGTTTTATTTATTTTTTTCGAATCCTTCATACTATTTGTGTGTGTTTTATCGTGTGTTTTGTGTATTTCTATTTATTATTATTTTTGTTGTTGTTTCGTTTTTTTAAATTATTTTATTCGAATCCTTTATAATATTTTGCATTACACCTATATTTTTGCTACTTAATTAAAAAAAATATATATTTTGTGTTGTTCTAAATCCGCGTTATTATAACAAATGAACATTTTGTCCCGTTCCTCGTATGTTGTGTATTGTAGCCTGAGAATAATATTGTTCTGTCCTGCACCAGGGCCCCGTTTTACGAAGTGATCTTAGTACTTTATGCGCTTAAGGTGATGTTAGCGCTGAGATCGAATCGTAAAACACGATCGAGTTCTGGGGTTTTTTTTGTTTGGTTTTTTTGACAGGCAGTCTTAATACGTTTTTCTTACTTTTCAAATGATATAAAATAAAACATAAATAATCTCTTGGCAAATTGATTGAGACATATGTTCACCAAGTTCAACTTTAGTATTTCAGCTTAAACCTGAATTAAAGTGTGTGTGGAGTTTTTTGGTTTGTTTGTTGTTGTTTTTGTGTGGGGTTTTGTGGGGGTTTCTTAACAAAACCACTGGAGCACATTGATTTATTAGTCATCGGCTATTGGATGTCAGACATTTGATAAATTTGACAGTTGGTCTTAGAGAGGAATCCCGCTGCATTTTTTTCCATTATTAAAAAGGGATCGTTTATATGCACCAGCCCACAGACATGATAGCACATACCACAGCCTTTGATATATCAGTCGAGGTGCACTATAAGACAGAACAATAAAAAAAGAAAGAAAGCAGCAAACAAATACCTGGACACAATAAACCTGTGCATTTGTAATAACGAGAGGGCGAGACGTATCCCAGTGGTAAAGTGATTGCTTGATGCGCGGTCGGCCCAAGATCTATCCCCGTCGGTGGACCCACTTGAACAGTTTCCTGTTCCAGAGAGCGCGCCACAGCTTGTATATGGGATGGTGTATATAAAAGATCGCTTGATACTTAATGGAAACATGTAGCAGGTGTCCTTTCTAAGACTATATTTCGGAATTATCAAATGTTTGACATCCAATAGCCGGTGATTAATAACTCAGTGTGCTCTAGCGGTGTCGTTAAACAAAACAACTTTTAACTTTTTGTGACAGCGAACGCGTTGTTGTTATTAGAAAGCAATCATGTCAGATACAAAAAAACAAAACTTAAACGAAATGCATTCTATATCAGTGAAACCAGCAATATCCGAGGTTTTGTTTGTTTTGTTGTTGTTGGTTTTTTTTGTGTGGGGTTTTTTTTGTGTGTGTTTTTGTGTGTGTGTGTGTGTGTGTGTTTTTTTGTTTTGTTTTTGTTTTGCTTTTTTTACACTTAAGTAGATGTAACATGTTAACTCCACACGTTGTAATTCCACTTGTCCCTTATATCTAGCATAGTTATTGTAAGGATTATATAATAGTAAACTAGTTTGATGATTGATTTTTAAAAATTGTTTCACATAATAATTTAGATTTGATCTGCAAAAGTGATGGATATTTAAGAATGGTAAATAATATTTAGCTTTTAAATCCGTGTGTATTTTTATTATTATTTTATGTTGTTGTTTTTTTGCACTGTACCATTTAGGTTTTTAGTTGTTGTCGTTTTGTGGTGTGTGCATGTTTTTGGCTTTTGTTTTTTTAATTTAATTTTATATATTGTACGTTTTATACTGTGTTACATTGTGCCTATTATTCATCCCTTGCAATTCAAATCGTATTGCGACGGCAATTTAGTACAGATAATAAAAATGTAAATACCCAATAATGATACAAATGCCATTGCAGATTAAATTATGGGATAAATTCATACTTTTAATAAACCGTGAACAAACTAAAGTGGTACATTTAAGAAGAAAAAACTTGTCCGAAATCGTTTATTCTTTTTAATTGTGGTAAAAATATATTAGAATACGTTGCCAGCTATAAATATCTCGGCTAGTGCAGGAGGAATGACCCATTCAGTGTTTACGCAACTGTATGAAAGTCTCGTTGAGCCAGTATTACTATATGGTTCATCTATTTGGGGCTAGTATGGACATGATGTAATGAACACAGTTCAGAACAAAGCTTGTCGTTTCTTCCTGGGATTTGGACAGACAAGTTCCGGTGTGGCTACTCGTAGCGACATGGGGTGGCGTGCATATGTAACGAAGCAACCAGTTGAGGTGGTCAGAAGTTATTCAAATTAGACAACATTGCAAACGAGAGACTATTGTCAAAAAATCCATATACGGTCTAGGCGTCACCCTAAATCATGGTCAAAACGTATTTTAACTTTCACCAAAAAAAGGTATTAATTTAGAATTAGAGTTGGCCAAGTCAGTCAAATTAGCATTAAAATCAGTAAAGGTTATTTTAAACAGAACTGATGAACAAGAGTGGTTTCGTGACTTATGGAACGATAAGAACCATATAAATGGAAATAAAATAAGATCGTATAGACAATTTAAAAAAGACGTGTCCTGAAATATATACACATGCAATGATTCCCAGACCACACAGGAACAGTTTATCAACATTTAGAGCTGATTCCTTCAACAGATCGTGTTTGTTTATTTTTGTGCAGATTGTGTTGAAGATGAATTGCACTTTTTATTGTGTTGCCCAATATATGAAGATATTAGATATGTTTTAACTGTACACAT
The DNA here is from genome assembly GCF_016097555.1 of Gigantopelta aegis. Taxonomy (NCBI): domain Eukaryota; kingdom Metazoa; phylum Mollusca; class Gastropoda; order Neomphalida; family Peltospiridae; genus Gigantopelta; species Gigantopelta aegis. Next base: position 28,291,567 of record NC_054703.1, on the reverse strand, counting down.
GCATTCTTCACATGAACATTATGTCACTCTTTCTTTAAATTAAAAAACTACTTTTAATAATGAATGATGACGCGCACTCTTTAGTTGTTCGTACCTTATTTAAAATGTTCCAAAGGCGCAAAAACCTTCTTAATTAAATCCATATTTATTTATTTATTTCATTTTTAAATAATAACTAATTAGTATTATAGCGTATTTGTAATCTTTTTGTTCATCTTTTTATTTTTAAATGTTTTAAATATTATAATAGGATTTTAGACGTATGACATTTTGAAATTACTTTCTATAATTTTTCCATTATAGTGGATGTTAATATATTATTATTAGAAGCAGTTACAATATTATAAGTAATGGATTACTAGCAGCATTAATATGATATATACAGGTAGATAAATTATTGATTGATTTTGTGGAAGCTACTGGAGTTTACCTCTGAATGACACAACCAACTTCAAGGTCTCGGTCTATCTCTCTGTGATGTGAATATGTGTGAGTGGTGTGGAGACTCGGTGGCTATGGCGGGAGGGTGACATCTGGCAGTGACACCTTCTCTTCCCCGGCGGCGTCGACATGTTAACATATCTATACCCTATATGTTATTAGATACATATTCCCATAATTGTATATTATATATTTTTATATTAATAATCAAGGGTGAAATGGGTGTAGAAAAGCGATTATTATGCGAGGCGTGTTTAACATTTATTTGAATTTTATGTATTACATGCATTTTTAATTATGTTGTAAGATTGATTTGTTATTTTTATTCATTTAATCTTATTATGTATTGGTATAGGTATTAATTCCTCTTATATTGTATGATTGATTTGTGTTATTTTTATTCTTTTAATTTTATTATGTATTTGTGTGGGTATTAATTCCTCTTAGCATTTTAATTATGTATGTATGTATATATTTTATATGTCATATGTGTCTTTCTTTTTAGCTTAACCTTCTTTTTATCCAGATTGATTAATCAGTTTTAATGGGTTTTAATTTATCATCCAATCCACAACTCTTCAACCATCTTCATGTTAATTTTATTGTGCCATAATAGCTGTATGGATAACCAAGGGGAGGGAGGGATGGGGGTGGGACGCTGTGACAAAGTGCGTTAGGGAGCGACAGGGCGTAGGCGGGTTTTGTGTTACAGAAGCACCCGACAACGGCCGAATGCATGGTTCGAACCACCCGATGGGTCGAACAAACTTTGATGCACCGACAGTGTTCGAGCCAATGAGATTCTAATATATATATTTTTTTTTTCGTTTTATTTCATTTCAACTTATTTTCTTGCTTATAATCCAATTAAGGTTCAAGAACGTTGTCCTGGACTGTCTGTCCAGGACAGTGGGTTTAGATGTTAGTTGGTTAGTGGTTAGTGAGAGAGAAGAGGGTGTAGTGGCCTTACACCTACCCATTGAGCCTTTAAGAATTCGCTCTGGGTTGGAGCCGGTATCGGGCTGCGAACCCTGTACCTACCAGCCTGTAATCCGATGGATTAACCACTGCGCCACCGAGGCCGTATATTCGAGGTTGCTGTACTCATATCCCCGCCCTTTGTATGGCCCAGTAAAGGAGCGCAAGCAGAAATCTGTGTTAGGATTATCCTTTAATGTGGTTACGTTAGTTACGATGCCGATACAATTGCTTCTATCTACGTACATTTAAAAACAAGATTTATAAGGCCGCTTTTTTTATACTAGTGTTGTTTGTATATCTGTTTTAATCCATTCTAAGAGGCAGTTATGTGGACCATTAGACCGTGTGTCTACCAGCATCATTGGTGAAAAATAACAAAAGCCTTTGGAACAATGATTTGTTAATGGTCTTTATCACAGGGATTGTTCATGGATACTCATAAGAATTAAACGCATCAGTTTCTAGGATGAGTAGTCGTAACTAAGATTAATTTCTACCCTGACTTTCTTACCTTGTTTGGCTGGGTTGTTTCTTTGTGTGCTTTTTTTGTGTGTTTTTTTGTGTTTTTTTGTTTCTTTGGTTTGCTTTTTTCTAAGATGGGCAAGACGTAGCCCAGTGGTAAAGCGCTCACTTGATGCGCGGTCGGTTTGTGATCGATCCCCGTCGGTGTGCCCATTGGGCCATTTTTCGTTCCTGCCAGTGCACCACGACTGGTATATCAAAGGCGGTGGTATGTGCTATCATGTCTGTATGGTGGTGTGTATAACAGATCCCTTGCTACTAATGGAGAAAAAAAAAACGTAGCGGGTTTACTCTCTAAAATTATATGTCAAAATTACCAAAAGTTTAACATCCAATAGCCGATGATTAATAAATCAATGTGCTCTCTCTCGTGATGTCGTTAAACAAAACAATTTTGTTGTTGTTGTTCTAGGAATTGTGTCTGAAATTTAGTCAAGTTGGAAAAGCGATATCTTGAGGTTCTCGGATCGTAGGACTGAACGCCCAGGTGCCCTATGACTGGTATATCAAAGGTCGTGGCATGTGCTATCCTGTCTGTGGGATGAAGGAAGGAAATTATTTATTTAACGACGCACTCAACACATTTAATTTCGGTTATATGACGTCGGACATATGGTTAAGGACCACACAGATATTGAGAGAGGAAACTCGCTGTCACCACTTCATGGGCTACTCTTTCCGAGTAGCAGCAAGGGATCTTTTATATGCATCATCCCATATACAGGATAGCACATACCACGGCCTTTGATGTACCAGTCGTGGTGCACTGGTTGGAGCAGAAATAGCCCAATGGGCCCACCGACGGGGATCGATCCCAAACCGACCGCACATGAAGCGAGCGCTTTACCACTGGGTTACGTCCCGCCCTGTCTGTGGGATGGTGCATATAAAAGATTCCTAGCTACTAATGGAAAAATGCGGCGAGTTTCCTCTCCAATAGTATATTTTAAAATCACCAATATTTGTTGGGCTATTTTTCATTCCAGCCAATGCACCACAACTGGTAAGTGCTATCCTGTCTATTGGATGGTGCATATAAAAGACCCCCTTCTACTAATGGAAAAACGTAGTGTGTTTCCTCTCTAAGACTATTAGTCAAAATTACCAAATATTTGACATCCAATAGCCGATGATTAATAAATCAATGTGCGCTAGTGGTATTGTTAAACACAACAAACTTTAAGTCTGTTTCAAATTATCCATGCAAACTGTATGGATATTACAATATGAAAATTGTTCTCATACAATACTTTTTTATTTTTTTATTATACCTGCTATTTCTTCCCAGTAACAGATCGTCATAATTCTAACCCGGTTTTTAGTTTTTCAATCCATGGATTTTCATAAACGACAAAACCGTTATCCACATACCAAGACCGTATCTCTGCACAATGGTAGGGTCCAATGGCAAAAGAGTGGTTGATTCAATGAGTCTCCTTCAAGTACTTCCTCTATAGGACAGCCACTCCTGAGGAGATACTTTACTTTATTCGGCCTGCACCGCACAAAGAGGAGTGCCACTCCCAGACTAGTTTTACTAAATCTAAACAAGCACAGAGCAGAGCTCATTGGAATAAACCTGACATGCACTCATGAATCACTGTCAAAAAAGTGATGACAACAAGACAGGAAATTTTATTTAAGGGTATGTGGCGTCGGACATATCGTTAAGGATCACTGAGAGAGGAAACCCGCTGTCGCCACTTCATGGGATACTCTTTTTCGATTAGCAGCAAGGGATCTTTTATAAGCACCATCCCACAGCCAGTATAACACATGCCACAGTATTTGATATGCCAGTCGTGGTGCACTGGCTGGAACGAAAAATGGCCAACCGACGGGTATCGATCCTAGACCGACTGAGCATCAATCGAGCGTTTTTACCAGTGGGCTACGTTCCGCCCCTTTATGACCACGTGTTCAAAACAGGTGACACCAATCACGAGTACGGCCATCACAGCTGACAAGTCCGTCACTTCATTTAAAACGATGAAAATAATTAGAGGAATTTCATCACAGAGATGAAAAAAATATGCACAAATTAAAAATGTGGAATAATAGAAGAAGTTTGTTTTGTTTATCGACACCACTGGAGCACATTGATTAATTAATCCTCGGCTATTGGATGTCAAACATTTGGTAATTCTGACTCATAGTCATCGGAGGAAACCCGCTACATTTTCCCATAATGCCGCAAGGGATCTTTTATATGCACCATCTCACAGACAGGATAGCACATACCACGGCCTTTCATATACCAGACGTGATGCACTGGATGGAACGACAAATAGCCCGATGGGTCCACCGACGGGGATCGATCCCAGACCGACAGCACATGAAGCGAGCCCTTTACCACTGAGCTACGTCCCGTGCCCAAACTATGGAGTAGTGTCAACTATCATGTTGGTCAATTGTGCACAGTATTTTATATAATAATATGGATGATGTTATATACGACGTAATGTTCATGAACAATATGTATGTACATGTATAATATGTCGTGGTGGTCGGATATATGCTTATGTATTTTATTTTAATTATTTCAGGGTTATTTAATTATTATTTCGGACACCACCCGAACATGAAATAAACATGAGTTTTGAACCCTGAGCAGTTTTTCCGTTTCTGTTAACTATCAAAACCCATGCTGCTACAATATGACCATTTTTATTTCCCCTTAGGTCTCACTACACAGATCTTTTTGTGTATTGTTTAGAGTTCATAAGTTACACTGGTCTAGTATGGTTTCTCATGGTGTAAATGACTCAAATTATCAAATTGACTTCAAACCAAGTTTGACCAAATCTGTTAAACGACTTTAAGGTCTCACTACACAGATCACTTCCGGGTGAGAAATTTCAGGAGAAACTGGATTTCAACAATCCACTATGAAATAATTGTTGCCCACAGCAACCATTAATGAAAGCTAATATTTTTAATGAACTAACTGGATCATAAGCTTCTTTTTATGTTCCTTATAACAGAACTACCAACAAGGTCACACATTACCATGTAGTGGCTGTTTGTTTGATGGCCATCTATTATGTGGATGACCAAAGAGTAACAATGTGATATGAAGTTTCATTGGATGGTATGGTGCACCTATCTTTTTGTGTATTGTTTAGAGTTCATAAGTTACACTGGTCTAGTATGGCTTTTCATGGTGAAAATGACCCAAATGATCAAACTGACTTCAAACCAAGTTTGACCAAATCTGTTAAACGACTTTAAGGTCTCACTAAACATATCACTTCCGGGTTAGAGTTCATTCATCACGGTTCACTATAGTTCCTAAATGTGACATATGTTATGGTTCACATATTCACTTCTAGGAATTGGAGAAGAACTAAAACAGTTATTTTGTATTATTGTGCATTGAGCTTTTGGGGCATGGGTGTATAGCGCAAGAGACAGCCTGAGTGAATCTGTTAATGAACCACCTGTTTGATGCGGTCATATAGCAAAAAAAAAAAAAAAAAAAAACAGGACAGAAATATTCTCAATTTTGGAGTGAAAATAAATGCTTACATAATGTATGTTCGCAATGGTGTATGTTGTTAGTGCCAATGAGAAACCGTTCTATTCGCTATCTTTATTTGAAGTTGGGCAATTTAACATGGATGTCAATGGCAGATGACGTCTGTGTAGTGAGACCATAATGTAAAACATCAAATTACTGTTTATCCCCAAAAATATACGGTTAGCAAGCCAAAATGAGAATGTACTAGTGCAGCATCCTTATAAACGGTAATTTCTTCTATGTGGACTTTATCCAAGCTTATGGGGGCCGTCGTTGGATATATATTGCAAACATGTCAATTTTATTAATTTTTTATTATTTTATTTTTATTTTATTTCTTATATTTTAGGAGGGGGTGTCAAAATGTATATGCTAGTGTTCTTATATGTAATATATAAATTGTTCTGAGTGTCTAGCATTGCGTTTCTCATTGCAAAAATGTCAAAATTCAAGGTCACAAGGTCAATATCCAAATTCACCCTAATTTCTGTGATTTTGTGAATAATGAATTTTTTTTATATGCACAGTCATAGTGACAAACAGTTTTGATGGTATTGTGAATATATAACATAGCATTCTACTATAAAAGTAGAATTTGTATCTGTCATTAATAATGTGTGGATCTTCATGCTGAAGGATACAGAAAACCCCCCACAGGATTTCAACAATTCACTATGAAATAATTGTTGACCATAGCAACCATTAATGAAAGCTAATAATGTTTAATCAACTAACCGGATTATAAGCTTCTTTTTATGTTCCTTATAACAGAACTACCAAAAAGGTCATACATTACCATGTAATGACTGTTTGTTTAATTGTCAACTATTGTATAGATGACCAAGGAGTAACAAGGTGCACCATCTGTTCGGACCAGTACTACAGCCAGATGCGGTTATATAGCAAAAAAACTGAGACGGAAATGTTCTAAAGTTGGAGTGAAAATAAATGCTTATATAATGTATGTTCGCAATGGTGTATTATGTTAGTGCCAACGAGAACCCATTCTATTGGCAATCTTCATTGAAGTTGGGCAATCTAACATGGGTTTCAATGGTAAATGCCATCTGTGTAGTGAGACCTTAGCTACAGCTACATTTTTGTTAAATTTAAAAATACGACCTTTTTCCAACTGTTAATTAAATTCCCATTGGAACAGTCTGCGTTATGACATCCCGTCATCATTTATTTCTCTCGAGTATTCCCCGTTGTATACTATACGTCATTAAAGGGACATTTCTGAGTTTGCTGCAATTTGTTAGATGTTATCGACTAACAGAGACTTTTTAACGATTGTAATTACATATCAAATATATGTTTCTCCATTAAATATTAGTGGCTGTATATTAAACGTGTTTCTGATCGTTCTAATATTTGTACCAGGTTAAATGTCATTTTATGTCCTAAAATATGTTTTTGTCGTACGTACGAAATTATTTGAAGACGAAACCCAGTTTGGGCTTCTTACAAATATTAAGAGGACTAGAAACATATTGAATATACAGACATGGATATTCTAAACAAGAAACTATACTTAATATGTAAGCTTAATCGTAGAAATATTTTATTATCAGAACATCTTACAATGCAGCAAACTCAGGAATGTCCCTTTAAGTCGTTCTCTGACATCCAGTTCCTTTCTACTGAAGGTAGTCGGTCTCGCGTTTTCACATCACAATATCAAGACATTACAACGTCACAACATCATAACGATAGCTCTATCAATGGCATGTCAATTGGTCAGCATGTGTTTGTAAAGGTGCAATAGTAACATACAGTTTACTATTTAATAAACACTACATTGCCCTTACAAAATACCACCCTACACATAATATACACAGTGTACGTTTTTTATCAGTAAATCGCAAATTCAAACAATAAAAACGAGTAAAAACAAAACAATAACAACTGTATGATCAACAAAATGAAAAAGATTGACAGAAATAATGTTACACAGTGATTAATGGACTTTCCTGGAAATTGTCAAAATCGAGAATGACACCCCACGCACGTGTACGGGCAGCTGTGTGATGCATGTTCAAACTATGGAATGTGTTTCGGTGTGTTGATAAACAAACCTGAACGTTCTTTTCTAGGATGTCTCTGGTCAAAACGTATGTTCTGTCTAATAGTTGATATTAACATTAATATTTGAGGTTGGCCTACTTTTTTGAAGAGTAGATAGATAGATAGATAGATAGATAGATATATGAACACCCAACCATACAAAATTACGTGCAAATACAATTGATGTAACGTACACTTAATATAACATACAAAATTACGTGCAAATACAATTGATATAACGTACACTTAATATAACATACAAAATTACGTGCAAATACAATTGATGTAACGTACACTTAATAAAACATACACAATTACGTGCAAATACAATTGATATAACGTACACTTAATATAACATACAAAATTACGTGCAAATACAATTGATATAACGTAGACTTAATATAACATACAAAATATATTGTTACATTAATATAAGTGTCATACATTTATATACCACAATTGCATTACTTTCCTCGCTTCAGTTTGTCCAACATTAATTACAAATAAACATGCACACATTATAGCCAAACACATGCCTGCAAAACAGCTTACCGTAACCTCTTGAGCCCATGTCAAACCAAAAGTATATACCCCAACTGCCTTGACTCGGAGTCTCTCTCCGCTTTTATAATTACCATGTATAGACTGCATGCGAGCGACGCAAGCGATTATTGACAATTATTGACAATTATGTCGCGTCGCACACGTGTGGTTAGGATGCAGCAACTGAAAGCAATGCTTTCTAAAATAATTGCTCACATCGCTCGCGTCCGGTTAGGATACAGTTTTACACTGCATAACAAAATAAACGCAATCATACTACCACACACAATAATCGTACATTCACACACACACACACACACACACACACACATACACACACACACACACACACACACACACACATACACACACACACACACACATATATATATATATATACATACACCTATCCATACACCTTTCCCGTTTCTCGAGAGAAAAAAAGGATTTGTTTTCTTGTTAAAATCACAAATGACATATAGAACCTCATATGCCCATCGCATAAGACTGCATAATCGTGTTCAAACCTCTCATATCGACACAAAATCTATATGTATTGTATTTTTTCTTCACCAACACCAAAGGTAATGCATAAGGAGAATTCGAAGGTTCAATAACTCCCATCTTCAACATCTATTTCCTCTTTAATGACATTATAAGTATGATAAGGTAAAGGATATTGTTTAGATCTTGTTGGTGTCTCGGTTGTTAACTTAATAGCATGCTTGTACAGATTAGTACGTCCTGGCAAATCAGTTAACGTGTCTGAATACTCTCACAGAAATGACTCAACCTCCTCTTTCTGACATTCATCAAGACTAGGAGACACATCAACATCTTGAAATGTTTCTGAAGCTTCTAACAGAGCTAACAACAATTCATTTGCATTGTTATCTCCACCACACTCAACCTCTTGGTCTAGATCCATTATCACTGCAGCACCTGCAACTGCCATTTTACCGGACCCTAATTTAAGATCTTTCCTTTCTACACACAATTTCAACATGTTTGCATCAAAAACTTTGGTTTTTCCATTAATCAAAATCTTGTAATTCATGATCGCTTTCTTTTTATTAACATTAAATGGATTTTTGTATCTGTGCGTAAAAGAACTAACACTTTGTTCCCCGGACAAAACTTCCTATCTCATGCTTTAACATTGTAATATTCCTTTAACGGGAAGAAGCTTTTTTTCCAGGTTCACTCTAGCTAATTTACATGTCCCTTCCAGTCGCTCTTTCAAGTCTATTACATACTTATACGTACTTTTTACAACTGGATCCTCAATCTCCATGGAACATAATTTTCTCATAATAACCATGGGACCCTAACTGTTCTTCCATAAAGAGGTTCAAATGGAACAAATCCCAAACTTTCTTGGGGAACTTCACCATATGCAAACAACATTGCATTGAGATACTTGTCCCAATCCTTGGACCTTTCTACACACATCTTGCTCAGCATCTGTTTTAATATCCCATTAAACTTTTCCACCAACCCATTACATATAGGATTATAAAGTGTGGTTGTGATTTGTTTAATCTATAACAACCGACTTACTTTTTTCATCATATCGGATGTGAACTGCGATCCCATATCTGATAACAACTCTTCTGGAACTCCTACTAAAAATATCAACCAATGCCTCCGCCACCCTCTCAATTTCAATTCGTGGTAAAGCAACAGCTTCAGGGTACCTTGTAGAATAATCAATCAAAGTGAGACTATATCTATTCCCTTTGTCTTTCACTGGTTTCTGTGGCTCTATCAAGTCCACTGCTACTCGCTAAAAGGAGTATCTATCAATGGCATGTTTCCCAAAGGAACTTTACCCACTTTACCTTTTGAAGTAGTTCTCTTTCTTCTCTAGCCAATGCCTGCTGATCCATAACAAATTATCTAAGATTTGGACCTTCAAGTCCTATTTCTTTTCCCAATGAAGTTAAGTCGGCAATACTTGCCATCTTCCTACTTTTCCTCGACCATAGCACTAATAACGCACCAAATAACACAACTATATATAAGAATCACAAGATATCCATTCAATCCAATATTTACATTTCAGAACGCTCAACTATTAACAAAAAAAAATGAAAACATCTCATCCAGTGTGACTTGCTTTGAAGCTCAAGAGGTTTCTATACCTAACTTTCAAACTGAAACGAGAAATTACACAATCAATATTCAGTTACTAAAGTAAAACATATATTTTGCTACAACTACTGCTAAGCAAATCACATTTCTGACACGATTGTCACAGAATGACACGACTAAGTTTGCTCAGCGACAACAAAACACATGTTTTAACATACAACTTTTAATAACAATAGAAAAACAATACAAAATACACAACAACGCATCTTTAATAGGATTACAAAGTTAATCCAATATTCAATGATATCTCGTTTGTTTATATAAAACACAACTGTTAATTAAATTCCCACTGGAACAGTCTTCTTTATGACTTTCCGTCCTCATTTGTTCCTCTCGAGTATTCACTAGACACCAAATCCCTGCATCCTAAACTACGTAGTATACCATACGTCCTTAAGTCGTTATCCGACATCCAGTCCCTTCTACTGAAGGTAGTCTGTCTCGGGTTTCCACATCACAATATCAATACATCAAGACATTACAACGTCACAACATCATAACGATGGCAATCATACTACCACACATAATAATCGCACATTCACACACACATACATATACATATATATCCTATCCATACACATTTGTGACACTGAAATACGAAAGCTGAACTTGGTGCATATATGTCACAATTAATTTCCCAGGAGATTATTTGTGTTTTATTTTATATAATTTGATTTAGCTAAAGAAACAAACATATTAAGACTGCCTGTCAAAAACACAGAACTGGGCCATGTTCTACGAAGCGATCTTAGCGCTAAGATCGCCTTAAGCGCATAAGATCACTTCGTAAAATGATGCCCTGGTGCAGAACAGAACAATATTATTTTCAGGCTACAACGCACGGCATACGAGGAACGGGACAAACATGTTCATTTGTTATAATAATGCAGGATTTAGTACAACCCAAAATATTAAGTAAAAAAACATAGGTATAATGCAAAATAGTATAAAGGATTTGAATAAAATAATAAACAAAAAATAAACAAAACACACAACAAAACACACGCGCGCGCACGCGCAAAAAAAAAGGAAAAGGAAAGAAAACACACTTAAAATTGACAGATAAAAGAGCAAAAAATAATACACACAAGGATTCAGAAGCTGGAAATTCTTTAACATAATTAATTGACGATAATTTTTGCAGCCCTTCAGATCAGATCGAATCTACTATGTGAAACGAGTTCTCGAGCACGGGCTGAGTCTAGTAGGACTCAAATCCGATCACAGGACTAGAGTACCCGTGCAAGGAAGAGCACTCTCATTTAATAAATTTTTTTTTTACGTCATACACACACAATTTATACAATACAGACACACACACACACACACACACACACACACAGAGAGAGAGAGAGAGAGAGAGAGAGAGAGAGAGAGAGAGAGAGAGAGAGAGAGAGAGAGAGAGAGAGAGAGAGACACACACACACGTCTTGTTCATCAACTTGCCCATCCACAATATGACGGGTAAGTTCAGATTGTATCACAGTGCTAAATGACTAAAACTGATATTCAACAATCATTTGTGGTGGTAAGAAAAAAACATTAAATGTTGCGTAAATAACTGGCTTTATATGATTGTTACGGCCCCGGCGTCTCATGTAAACTCATATGTACACTTTGGTGTGTATTCTTACAATGGCTTTATAATTATTCTAAATAGTATGTTTGTTTTGCTGGTTCTTTTCGGTTTGTGCATTTTCGTTTTGTTTTTAATTTAGTTTTAATTTTGTAATTTTAATTATTATTAAAAAAATAATAATAATTACATCCGATCCACTCTCTTATACGATGGTCAGTTCGGTTCAAACCGTGCATATGACTATTGTTTAACTGTAATGATACATTCCGATTCTTTCAGTTTTAGAACCATTTCTGCAACCACGAAGTGCTCATTTGGCCAGCCACTCTAGCTGATATTGCTTGTAGAAATGGATCGGCATTTTGCATGACATTTATAGACGGCACAGTATGCTGTCTCGGATCTTGTTTGAATGTTATAAGGTATTCTGGATAAGCTTGTGTATCATTGAAAATGACAAACATGTTAGGGTTTTGTTTTCTGTCAACGACTGAGTCAAATCTAACATGGGACGCCGAGCCAGGCTTCTGTGGGGGAACCCTGATACCAGAACTGCCTTCTGTGTAATCGCCAGTCAGCACCAACGCCTGGTAGACATACTTGTATCCCTCGCTGTCGTGCGGCGAATATGTGTCATCTGCAGAGTAGGATGAATTAGTAGCAAAGTACGCCCCATTGCCATATACAGTTGCTACAAGATAGAAATAGATAATCTTTGTACAAAGACATAATGTGGGCTTGAATGGAAGTAACATGGATAACTCTCTGACATTATGGATAAGTTTTTTTCTTCCTGTTAATGTTGATGTGATCTCTTATTTCTTTCTGCCTGTGTATGTCTGACATTAATATATTGGTTAATATTATGATGATCAATGGGCCCGTTGAAATTACTGATCCTGGGCTTTTTTGAACGATTTTATATATCTAAATACCTAACAGACGTAATCTAATTTATATAAGTTATTTTTAAAAGTACAGATACAATCCCTCATAGATATTCTCTTTCTCTAAACCACTCACCATTCTTGCCACAATAGCTTCTGTTAAATCCACATGTGTTTATGCTATTGGTAGAGTCAGACGATGTCCCATGCCAAAGTTTTCGCTCGTTTTGCAGTGTTGGGTTTTTCTCGTCGAAACGACGTTTCATTATACAATATTGATCAAACAGGGTCTTGTTCTGAACGCGTTCAATCTGAAAAAATGACCAATTTAAATAATCCACGAAACTTTATTTTTTCGTCTTAAAACCGTTTTTTAATAGTACAAATTAAAGTACACAACCTCATCACATAGCATTGCAGTTGCTGATTTGATTGACAACACACACACACACACACACACACACACACACACACACACACACACACACACACACACACACACATACACATACATATACATATATATATATATATATATATATATATATATATATATACCATCTAATAACTTATATATATATATATATATATATATATATATATATATATATATATATATATATATATATATATATATATATATATATACAAAGGGATTGGGCACACGTTGTCCACCATATGAGACCCTCTCGTAATTACAAACTTTAAATTGTATAATAATGGCGACTGCAAATTTCAATCAATAAATCAATAAATCAATAAAAGTAAACATCTGTGAAAAAAAGATTGAATAAACTGACAGGAAAGAAAAGGAAAGAAATAGAAGTAATTGGTGGTTTTTCAATATTCATTATTAACTTTTTGTCTTCTCACAGAACTCAGCTGGTAAGTAATAACAATAATAAAAGTAAAAACTAATAAAAGAAAGAAATGTTTTATTTAACGACGCACTCAACACATTATTTTACGGTTATATGGCGTCAGACATATGGTTACGGACCACACAGATTTTGAGAGGAAACCCGCTGTCGCCACTACATGGGCTACTCTTCCGGTTAGCAGCAAGGGATGTATTATTTGCGCTTCCCACAGGCAGGATGACACAAACCATGGCCTTTGTTGAACCAGTTATGGATCACTGGTCGGTGCAAGTGGTTTACACCTACCTATTGAGCCTTGCGGAGCACTCACTCAGGGTTTGGAGTCGGTATCTGGATTAAAAATCCCATGCCTCGACTGGGATCCGAAGCCAGTACCTACCAGCCTGTAGACCGATGGCCTACCACTACGCCACCGAGGCCGGTTAAAAACTAATTAATGATTCCGCATAAATGGAATGAGGATACTTTGCATTCATCCAGTATTACTGTTTTTTTAAATGCTTTCACAATTTCGTACTTACGCTTCCGACTATTTCAGATATCGATTGTTGAATGTTTTAATGACATTTTTAGGACATTTGTTTTAGAAAAAGGAAGAAATATATCGGTTTTGTTCCTCAGACTATAGTGGACACGTTGTTCAAACCTAGGTGGTAGGCCTACACTGCTGACTAATAATGTGTTGGTCTTTCAGGCGTTCAGAGGTTCGCATAATACAATATTTATTCCTAATATATGATATGGACGATACCGAAAAATACAGTGGTAATAACCTCTATTTATCATATAGTAGCTAGCTTATTCAGTATGATCAAAGTGTGTAATAGTTTTCATATCACATACTTTCAGAATTTGATAACTTTGCAAATTAGATGTAAATTAATCGAGGTTTATTTTTATGTAAGGATATTCAAAAGTTTGACGTCATTTTCATTCAAAAACATTGCGTTACATATTCTTACGTCATTTGAATATCTAGTAATGGCGGACTGGAATTAAAGTTGCGTGTGCGTGTACAACCCCCCCCCCCCCCCCCCCCCACCCCCCTAAAAAACAACAAAAAACAACAAAAACAACAAAATAACAACAAACAAAAACAAAAACAACAAAAAAACACACACAAAAAGCAAAAACAAAAACAAAAACAAAAAAGCAAAAACAAAAAAAACAAAATACACAAAAAAACCCAGGTTGTATTAATGTTGAGATTATATATGATAAAGGGATTATCACCCTCGTATATTTCGGTGTCGTCAGAGAATGTAGCCAAACCTGTTTCTAAATGTAATGCGTTTCTACCTGCAAACAATGATAGACCAGCTATTATCCTTGCGGCTTCAAGTGGAACCTTTCCTAAATTTTCAGAATCTATTACTGGACACCCATCCCAAATTTCAGATGCATATTTAAGTACTCCATGCATAAACGTGTATATTTGCATCATCATTTGTTGATCCAAAGAGTATATGTATTTCCTTAGAACAGAGATCATAGTTGAAGCTGATTTACATATATTTTGAATGTGGTTTGTCCATTTTCCATCATTTGTGAAAGTACATATGTGTTTTTGCTATATTAATAGACGTAATACCAAAATACCAATTTTGGTTTTCGAAAATAATACTATGTGATATTATTCAGGGTTGAAAGTGACTGTCCGTTGCTTTGACCATATGTGCCGTTTCTCTTTTTTAGTATAAGTCAATGATATTGCTGATGAACTTAACTGTGTAACCATATTATTTGCAGATAATATAATAGTATATAATTTCGTATCCATTTAAGTAGATGTCCTGTAATACCGTAATGTTCTAGTTTATAAATCAGGCATGTGTGTCATACCCTATCGAATGCCTTGGACATGTCACAGAAAACAGAAAACAGCACACAAATGCTCCTTATTGCCCCATAACTTACCCATGATATCCATTTCAGAAACCCATATGATAATTTAGTCTATTAACCCGGTTAATAATGGTATGCAAATTCGCAAGGTATATGCAAATTTGCAAGGTCTGTAGGTAATCAGACCTGTACTACTTCGTAATTTCTTTATGAAAAACATGGATTATGTAATCGGAGAAACTGACATTATTGACAAAAAAGATTATGGAACGATTCAAGTTGTGCTGGACAAT
>NC_054703.1:28259832-28275654 GCF_016097555.1 Gigantopelta aegis | reverse complement strand
CATACCTTTATGATATCAACATCTGATGAGAGAGTAGCGTTGAAATTTTCTTCCACGGGTTTTATTGTTCAGTCTGAGGTGGGAAAACAACAGATATTGCACATACCTTTATGATATCAACATCTGATGAGAGAGTAGCTTTGAAATTTTGTTCCACAGATTTTGATTCTTCTGGTTGAGATAGGAAAACACAGATATCGCACATATCTTTATAATATCAACATCTGATGAGAGAGTAGCTTTGAAATTTTGTTCCACAGATTTTGATTCTTTAGTTTGAGATGGCAAACAAAAGGATATTGCACATACCTTTATGATATAAATATCTGATGATAGAGTAGTTTTGAACTTTTGTTCCATGGAATTTGATTCTTCAGTCTGAGGTGGAAAAACAACAGATATTGCACATACCTTTATGATATCAACATCTGATGAGAGAGTAGCTTTGAAATTTTGTTCCACAGATTTTGATTCTTCTGGTTGAGATAGGAAAACACAGATATCGCACATATCTTTATAATATCAACATCTGATGAGAGAGTAGCTTTGAAATTTTGTTCCACAGATTTTGATTCTTTAGTTTGAGATGGCAAACAAAAGGATATTGCACATACCTTTAGGATATAAATATCTGATGATAGAGTAGTTTTGAACTTTTGTTCCATGGAATTTGATTCTTCAGTCTGAGGTGGAAAAACAACAGATATTGCACATACCTTTATGATATCAACATCTGATGAGAGAGTAGCTTTGAAATTTTGTTCCACAGATTTTGATTCTTCAGTCTGAGGTGGAAGCTGAATCAGCTTGAAGAATTCGTCTTTGCTCATGTCATTCCAGCTCTGACGGGTCTTCTCAGTCTGGTTTTCAGATGGTGCTGTCAACAACTCGTCAAACATATCGTGGTGGTCAAAAAGTCCTGATTACAGAGAATCAAAATTGACATATTGATCTTACATGTGACTGAAGTTAAAAAACAACAACGTAATACAAATATAAGGCATACACCATTACGAGTATCAAACGCTATACACTGTCTTCTCTCCTACCTCCCCCCTCAATGACTTCTACAATTATATATACATTCCCCATAATCAGGCAGATTCAATAGATATATATAATAAATATTTTTCAACTTCCCAGACTTCATTTTAGATAATACTATATTTTCCAAGGTGATATATATATCACCTTGGAAAAGATAGTGTTGAATATATCACCTTGGAAAAGATAGTGTTATCTAAAATTAAGTCTGGGAAGTTGAAAAATATTTATTATATATATCTATATATATATTTGTAATTAACCTTAAAAGATAAAAAAAAAACGATTTTCTACTAAACGTATGCCGAAAAGGGAATTATTCTTATAAATGATTTAATTGGTGTATGTGGCGGCTTTCTACCTGTTGACGAATTTATGGTGAAGTATAATATAATACAGAATTTTAAAGATTATACGTCTTTAATTAAAGCAGTAAAATGTTTTATTGAAAAATATGGAAAATTAAATTGTCAAACTCTGGATTTTTTCCCCTAATTATAATTTTTAGGTAAATCTATTGCAAATTGGATAACAAATACTTTGCGTGAACATATTACTTTTGATAAACATATCGTTATCTTATGTTTGCACAACGAAGTAAATAGCAGTGTAATAAATTGGATGATTATTAATCTAAAATATTATATTTATTCTATAATATAATATTCTATAAAAATGCAAAAACAAAAGTTGAACTTACGATCACCACAACGCACAATTGAAAACAAATTAGAAATTCAAAGGCGTATTCTGCTTAAAAACTGTGAATACGAATATTTTGAAATATTGGAAGAAATGGTATAATTTATTTATTGACAATTTTTTATGAACCTTTTCAACTGTAGTTTAACATACTGGCTTAGAGACAAACATTAAAAGAGAAAATTTGCTGCACCGTTATTCTTTTCCGTCTCTTCTGATATTTCTAGTTTCCCCTTTCTTCTTCTTCCTCTCCTTAGCTATACACTGTTTTCTCCTCCTCTATCCCCCCCCCCCTTTCTTCCCAAGTGACTTCTACAATTACATATATTCCCTATAATCAGGCAGGTTAAATAGATGTATAGTATAAATATTTTTTTAATTTCCAAGACATAATTTTAGATAACACTATCATACATAAATAGATACAAAGAAACGTGTGTTGTTTTTGTTGTTTTTTTCCTTTTTTCAAATACATGTTTTACTTATTTGACATTGCTTGGACATGTAGTATCTTTTAACATTAAACAGATTAACATGCATCTCCTCCTAAATGAATAAAAACCTGAAAGCGACCAAAAGTGCAAAACAATGTTTTCTTAGTTCAGCGACAATAGTATATCGTTACCAGTGTCTCTTAATAATGCCAGAAGTAACTACCGAACACTCTCCGAAGTGGTCAGATTAAGCCACAAGGAGTGGCTGAAAGCGAAACAAGTTGAACGATAGGGGGAATTGTCAGATCGCGATGAAATGAGATGGAATCCAACCTGAGAAAGGAAAGGGGGCAGTGGAATAAAAATACGACCGAGTTAGCTGCCTATACAAACATTTGTTTCCTCCACACATATCAAGGAAGGAAATGTTTTATTTAACGACGCACTCAACTCATTTTTTTATTTACGGTTATATGGCGTCAGACATATGGTTAAGGACCACACAGATATATAGAGTGGAAACCCGATGTCGCCACTTCATGGGCTACTCTTTTCGATTAGCAGCATGGGATCGTTTTATATGCACCATTCTACAGACACGATGGTACATACCACGGCCTCTGTTACACCAGTTGTGGAGCACTGGCTGGAACGAAAACATAGCCCAATGGGGCCACCAATAGGGCCACCAACAGGGATCGATCCACAACCGACCGCGCTACCACTCGGCTACGTCCTGCCTCTCCACACATATCAAATACCTGTTGTTGCAAAGTCAGCTCCATGACGTAAAGGGTATGAACATTCTCGCTGTCGACGAGGGACTTGCAGTTGTTCGACATCTGTAAACACCTGAGACACAAAACAAAACACTAACTAGGGGACCCTGTTCCCGTTAAAACAATGCATGATCGTATTTCTGATTATAATTCAGGACCCAATTTCACAAAACATTGTAAGCCTAGTTTTGCATGTAAACGTAAATCTACTACTCAACCACAATTCTTATTACTACTATAGTACAACAAATATAGCTGGAAGTACACATATTGCATTTACTTTTCTCCTTAAAATTCTCCATCTCCATTCTCTAGTGGGAAACCACAGCCTCTAGATGTGAGGCTGGTAGGGGGCGCAAGCCATATTTGTTTTGCCTTGATTTATATAGAGTAGGCAAACAACCCACATATTTTCGGCCACCTACCACCCCACGTCGACTTCAATGGCCTGTAAATTTAGTTTCTTTCTATACATTTCGTTAATGTCTGTGTATATATATGTATGTACAATGTATGTATATATATGTATACATATATATATATATATATGTACATATATATATATATATATATATATATATATATATATATATATATATATATATATATATATATATACAAATATACAAATATACACATACACACATACATACATATATATATATATATATATATATATATATATTACAATTAAAACACATAAAATGTTCCTCTTTCTATTGAATCGGCTGGATCTAAACTATTTATTTATTCACTTTTGTAGTAACCTTAAGCTTTTGAGTTTGTTTCCTTTCTCCCCTAGATCAATGGAGCATGGTTCATAATTGAATCTATGAATATCATCTCAATGCATGTTTAAAACAATATATATTAAACCGAAAAACACATATTACGTCGTTGTTCATCGAATCAATTTATGGGACGGTTTGTTTTTTGGGGATTTTTTTGTTTGTTTGTTTGTTTTTTTGGGGGGTTGTGCCTCAACATATAGTTCTCGTGTATAGATGATTTTGGCAAACCGCCAATGTCCAAAAGTGTAATGATTTCCTAATACTTGTGCATGATCAAACCGTTTTTACATCAGGCTATTTTGTTTAATGTATGGGATTATTGGGGCATAAAATTCATTTTGAACTACTACCACCATTAAGATGCCCTGCATGAATAAATGCATGAATGCATGAATGAATGAATGAATGAATGAATGCAAGTTTAACGACACCCCAGCACGAAAGATGCCCTGAAACAGGTTGGATATGCAAACACTGATTTTCTAGTCCATACTACTATATTACTCGAAATCAGTTTACAGTCACAGCAAATATAGGTGTGTCTTTGTTTAAAAGTCAAATGTCAAAACACATCTATTTCACTGTATACAGGACTACTCACTCTCCAGTTTTCTGTATCACCTGGTTCTATGACCACCCTGACATCTTGAAGTGATGTGTTTCGGTTGTTGTTGTTGAAATCGTCGAAGCTTTCAAAGATAACTTTGGACACAACGTCTGCTGGGTATTTCTCTGCTCCTGTCCCAAGTACTGGAAATGCCACACTTGTGACACCATCAGAAGCAGCTTTCAAGAAACAGTTGTCAATTTGTTCTCTAAAGGCCTATCGACAACAATAAAAACTTATCGATAATTAACGGTATTTAACATTATTTAATATAGCATATTTTTAATATATAGCATAGCATAATGGAATACTAGGTCCCATTAGTCCAATGCTAGACTATGAATGAGATTATATTTAATAGAGATATAAATATTGTTATTGTAGAACACATCCTCGTCGATCTACGAAAAATTAAATTCAGTTACAAACAGTTTCTGCAATTTTATAAGGCTTGAATAATACATTTGGTTCCACTCCAGCTACCATTTGTTATCCTTTACTAACGTTTTAGTAGACAGTGTTAAATAAGAAAGCTAAAGGTTTATTTATTTAGTTTACATTTGGCTACATAGATTGAATTCAATAAACTGTTGATAACAACTAAATGTCAGTGCAAATGTTGCTAGTTGAATAGAGCAGGTTATATAACAAAGTGTGTGTCTCTCTCATTCGTGAAAAAACAATAGAGAAATTCGGGCGAAATGTCCTGGTCTGAATAACTTTCACCATGTAGTTCCATTCCTCGACCCACAATATTAATTGTAACCTATGTAAAAATGTGTGTTGATTCGTTTGCAACACTATATCATGGTGTGATATGTACGTGTTTGACATAACTCGTTGAAATAAAAATCGTATTTGAAAAACACCCCATGAAATAGCCTCTATATATCATATTTTATTAAGCATTGTAACAGGTCAGATGCCCATGCTACTATATCTTACATTATTCTATAAATATGTATTAAATTATCATACATTAACAGTTTTTTCATCTGGGGACCACTTGTCCAGTGTAATGTGGTAAACATTCTTGCAGTTAAGATCTCCCCCTCCAGTCACAGCAATTTCGCCAGATTTAATTCCATTTGGATACTTTGTTTTACATTCCTGTAGAAGGGTATGGCCGCCAGCTCTTGTTACTGATCCACCCGTGGAGTCGAGTTTTGGACTTGTTGAGTTAATAATGACATCCACCTAAACGTCAAATACAAAAATCACCATTCCACGTTCTCAAGTTGAATGAAGCACAATCTTCGAAACGTTTTAACTCACAAACTCATCTTCTCCAGGAGCCTATTCAGCATGTGAATATCTGTGTGTATCATAATGGCAAATTAATCAAATATTTTCTCCAATATGTCTATACTGATTATTTTATCGACTCTCTAAATGCCACCAGTCGTGAACCCTGTTGCTATAACACAAGAAAGAACGAAAGTAATGTTTCATTTAATTCGTTTTAATTAAAGTTATATGGCGTAGGGCATATGGTTATGTGCCACCGGCACAGCCTCGGCAAATACATATTAATCTAGACAAGGTTGATATTTTCCATATTAAAAAATTACTCTTGACGAATCCTCTATTTAACACATCTTTTGAAACTTAGAAATTTGACTGGTATATTTTGACTGGAGTTCAGTACAGTTCAGTTAAAGGTTATAATTGTATCATTCAGATTCAGATGTGTGGATCTAAGCAAAGGTTACGCTTTGGGTAGACTATGTTCCGAATACCAAGGAACGTTTCATACCAAAATTATTTTTACTTACATTTTGATTTGCAATGTCACCTTTCACCAAGCCAATGCTGCACGCTGCACCTCTCCTTATAACTGCAAAGATAATTTAATTTAAATGTGCTATAAACACGTTTACTTTTACCCACTCCAAAATGTTTGTTTTTTTTGTTTTTTGTTTAACGACACACTGATTTATTAATCATCGGCTATTGGATGTCAAACATTTGGTATTTTTGACATATAGCCATAGAGAGGAAACACCCTACATTTTTGCATTAATAGCAAGAGATGCTTTATATGCAACATCCCACAGGCAGGTAGCACATACCACGGCCTTTTATATACCAGTCGTGGTGCACTGGCTGGAACGAAAAATAACCCAATGGGCGCACAGACGGGGATCGATCCCAAAATGACCGCGCATCATGCGAACGCTTTACCACTGAACTACGTCCCACCCCTACCCACTCCAAAATGCATCAAAATATTATTATGATTATTATTATTAATATCATCATCATCATCATCATCATCATCATCACCAGTATCATCATCATCATCGTCATCGTCATCATCAGTATCATCATAATAATCATCATCAGTATCATCATCATCATCATCATCAGTATCATCATCATTATCATCATCATCATTATCATCATCACCATCATCATCATCATCATTATCATCATCATCACCATAACTGAAAATTTTGTTTAGGAATGTGCCTAACATAGCTGGATTACCTTCAACTAGAACATGTTCCTCCAACTGAATATGATTTAGTTCTTCCTTTTCAAATGCCTGAAAAAAATAGAAGTAATCTATATTAATTTCTAAACATCAAATCAAATTATGGATTTAAAAATCCCACTTGTATAACGGTCACACATATTTAATTTTACTGACGAAAGTCCAACAATTCAAAAAGTTAATAATAGTTTCACATTTTAATGACCAACTGAGTCCGGTAGTTACACTCAAATATATCAGTGTTTGACATTCAAAATATGATGATTAACATATCAATATGCTCTAGTGTTATCGTTAAAACAAATTTGAATTATCTGTCACTGCATGCATAGTACAATTACCTTTCGATTAGCAAAATCTTTTGGGTGCACAACAAAAAGGATGGTTTTTAAATGATTTCCATGAAATGCCATGGCTGTTTCAAAGAGGCTTTTTGCCACTTGATCACTTGGGTACTGGATCAGGCCAGTTCCCAGAACGGGAAATGCTATTGACGTGTGGCCTGTAGAGTCAGCTTTTTCCAACAAACAGTTGATGATGTCTTTGTATTTCTGAAATTAATTATGAACAATTTTTTTTAAATATTATTTTTGGGCAACTTCAGCAATTCTTTAATTTATATTAATTTGAATAAAATATTGTTAACAATAATCTGAACAAGAAATAATTCACGACAGAAATGAAAGTACTTCGCCACCAAAATAATTTGAACACTCATTCTAATACAAACTGTAATACAAAATAGTCACCTGTCTCATAAGGCTGGTTGATTATTTCTTAAAATCTAACATACAAACTCTGGTAGAAATAACATGTTTTCTTAACAACTACTTGACTTAAGAGGCCATATCCCATTCCAGCCAGTGCACTACGACTGGTATATCAAAGGCCATGGAATGTTCTATCCAATATGCGATTTGATGCATATAACATCCCATGCTACTAATGGAAAAACATGTAGCAGGTTTTCTATCTACGACTACGTGCCAGAAATACCAAATGTTTGGCATCCAATAGCTAATGATAAATAAATCAATGTGATCTAGTGGTGTCGTTAAGCAAAACAAACTTTAACTTTTTTAAGAAGCCATCTGACTATTTTCCAAAGTCTGATGTACGGTTCCTGATGTGCAATATGTAGTACAAAATGACCTATAATGAATAGAACAACATCATGTCTTTAGACGCTAACTTGTTATACAAACAAGTCAAAGTAATAAAAAAAATGACCTGTATGAATCAACGAACAACCTGTCTTAACTGGCTTCTTTACTAATCTACAAAATCATCTTGTACTGCACAGGCTGATCTGTATTACGACACCGTCTTCAAAGCTCACATTATCAGTTGCTGTTTAACACAGCTCTAAGCTAGTCTTAGAAGTGGCAGTCCTCGTACAGACCAAAACATCATGCTATGGATATCCTTGGGGAGTGACGCTCCTCCTAAGGAATATTTGTATTTTTACACAGTTCTTTACGCTGTGTTTTGATTTTAACTCTTCGAAGTTTTATATTGATGGTTATCATCACATTATGTTTGCGTTTACCATAGTTTGACACCCAATAGCCGATGTATTTTTCGTGTTGGGGCCCCTGCGCGTGCTGTAACCTCGCCGTGGTGCTGGGGTGTAACATTCTCTTTGAGAATGGCCAATACAGCACAAATACATTATGAGTAAAAGTCCGTATTTATCTCTGATATTTGTGTTTTTGTTTAAATCTTGAATTTTTATATTGATGTTGATCATCACTTTATTTTTTGCAATACCATAGTTTAACACCCATTAGCCGATGTATTTTCGTGCTGGGGTGTCGTTAAACATTCATTCATTCATTCATTCATTCATTTTCGTGCTGGGGTGTCATTAAACATCTATTCTGTTCTCCTAAAAATAAGCATCTGATGGAGGATCATGGAAGCAATCACAACTTTGTGCAGATATATAGATCATGGAATACGGTTTTGTCCGTTCAGATTGACTAGGAAAATTAAAAATATATTAAGTTGCTACATTTATTAAGAATCATGTTTAAAGTGTAGCTACAAACAGAGAAACATTTGCAACTGAACTGGAACTAAGGTCAATGTAACTTGAAGATGTATGACATGTTACATTCGATGTGAGAAAACAATAATTCATTATCAACAACCTGTTTAACGGATGACCACTCGGAACGAACGAGGCTTATGTGATAAATCTGCTTGCAGTTTATATTTCCTCCACTTGTGACAGCCACACCCCAGCTTTCGATCCCATGCGGGTATTTCGTTTGGCATTCCTCCTGAATACTTGGCCCAGCCGCTTCTAGTATTATCTTGCTTATTGGTCCTCTGCTGAGATTTAATCCATTCCCGATGGAATTCACGATGACATCAACCTATAACAAGTAGATTAATAAAATTCATTAGAACAAATATATTCTGCTCTATCCCAAGTGATTAATGAAAATCATTCTATTTGTTGTTTGCGAATTCATTAACCAATCCAGCAATAACTGGACGATCATGTAACTGGATAGTTTAAAGGTCCGCAATCATGACACATTATTAATACATAGCATATAAAACAAATACATAAAAATTACAGTATTAAAAATAAAAAACTAACATACCATCCCAGTTATTAATAAAGTGACATTTTGTAAAACTGTAGCTGGTACGTGAATACATAATTGTCATGGTGTGGTTAATCTGACCAATACACATTGCGTCTGCATCCCACTTATCCAGGGGAGGGACGTAGCCCAGTGGTACAGAATGAATGAATGAATGAATGTTTGACGACACCCCAGCACGAACAATACATCGGCTATTGGGTGTCAAACTATGGTAAACAAAAAACTAAAGTGTCCCAGTGTTACAGCGCTCGCTTGATGCGCGGTCGGTTTGGGATCGACCCCTGTTGGTGAGCCTTAGTATTATTTTTATCCAATGTATTTAGATTGTTTTCGGGGCGGGACGATCCCCGTCGGTGGACCCATTGGGCTATTTATCGCTCCATCTAGTGCACCATGACTAGTAAATCAAAGGCCGTGGTATGTACTATCCTGTATGTGGGATGGTGCAATTAAAAGACCCCTTGCTGCTAATCAAAAGGAGTAGCCCATGAAGTGGCGATAGCGGGTTTCCTCTCTCAATATCTGTGTGGTCCTTAACCATATGTCCGAGGCCATATAACCGTAAATAAAATGTGTTGAGTGCATCGTTATATAAAATATTTCCTTTATTCATTCCCACTTATCCATGTCCAGTGGTGGTGTGTATGCTGTAGTCATTCGTAATTTGAAATTTGTATTCAATGATTTTGTTTTAATGTGAGTGGGACGTAGTTCAGAAAGTAAAGCGCTCGCTTGATGTACGGTCAGTCTAGAATCGATCTCAGTTGGTGGGCCCATTAGGCTATTTCTCGTTGTAGCCAGTGTACTACGACTACTATATGAAAGTATGTGGTATGTGCTATCCTGTCTGTGGGATGGTGCATATACACGATCCTCTGTTACTAATGAAAACATTTAGCGGGTTTCCTCTAAGATTATATGTCAAAATTACTGGATGTTTGGCATCCAGTGGCCGATGTTTAAAGACACATTAACTTTGCCTTAAGGTGAGACGTAATGAACTGATGGTGGTGGGTGTCGTCTGTCAATCTCGTGTATGTCGATTTAAACAGTTTGCTCAGATATACTTAGTGCTTTTCTGTACCCATGGTTTTGTCACACAGGGGTATATTCATTCATTCATTCATTCATTCATTTATTCATTCATTCATCCATTTACCCATGATTTCAAAAGACGTAACAGTCAATCAGTAAGATCTATTATCTTACATTCTGCTTGACGAGATCACCAACGACATAGGACACCCCAGATCTTCGTATCCGACCTGAAACATAAGCAAAATAATGTGAAGAAAGGAAATTTTTTATTTAAAGACGCACTCAACACATTTTATTTACGGTTATATGGCGTCAGACATATGGTTAAGGACCACACAGATATTGAGAGCAAACCCGCTGCTGCCACTTCATGGGCTACTCTTTTTGATTAGCATAAAAGGGATCTTATATATGCACCATTCCACAGACACGACAGTACATACCACGGCCTTTGTTAGCCCAGTTGAGGAGCACTGGTTTAAACGAGAAATAGCCTAATGGGTCCACCGACGGGAACGCTTTACCACAGGGCTACGATCTTAGACCGACTGCGCATCAAACGAACGCTTTACCACAGGGCTACGTTCCGTCCTGAAAACCATCTGAATAGGTTTGATAAAAGTAACACTAAGGCATATTTGTCAGTATTAGAGCCGTTTTTTATAACTCAAACCATCTGAATAGGTTTGATAAAAGTAACACTAAGGCATATTTGTCGGTATTAGAGCCGGTTTTTTTATAACTGAAATCATATTTTAATTCGATTTTATTGGTTAAATTATCCATTTCCGTGCATCCGAAGTGTTTCTGGTTATCCTGGTGTTTTTAATATCATAAAATATTTTTTCTGCTTCATTAGTGGTTATGGAGTAGAGTTTTAATATATTTTTAAGGATAGTTCACCGTTTCAAAGTCACAGACTCTTGTTTCACTTTGTTGCAGTAACTTTATCCAAATGTGTTACAGGTTTGTAGATTAATTAAATCTTAAGAGTTCATTTTTATGGATGGACTCTGGGCTTTGCGTCTTTAATATAAAGAATAGTAACGGCCAAACAACATAACCCTCCTTAACATAATCTATATTGCATGCACTATTTTTATTTAATATCTGTTTGCAATTCTGAGGATATGCGTTGTAGTAAATACTAAGAACAGCAGAAAGTCACATTTGCAATACATGTTTAATATTTATAGGATATTAAATGACTTCCATTTCGTATCATGTTTATGTCCAGTGTGAAATAAGTTGCAGCTGTCACGAACTTTAGCGAGTGATAATGAAAATTATTTCACGACGGACATAAACATGATTAGAAATGATAGGGAGTTCAATATCCTATTTATTATCCATAATCGATCTTAATTTATATCATTCAACTCGTTCGGTTGACGTTCCTGTAAGGTTATAGGGCGCCAATCGATGACGCCACGGAGTGTTACCTCCCACTTAGCGTTCTAGTGGGAGTATCACTTTGAGACGTACTAAGATATTTTAATCATATACCGTAGGTAATAATCACTTTTCTTTGACAAAACGATCATTATTTTCAGTTGCAAAAAAATCTTTAGCTTTTTTGCATTATCCACTTTTACAAAATTGAGGAATTGATATTGCCTATTCGGACAGAAATACCACTATGGGGGAGGGGGTGCCACCCACACTATGTTAGTATGCATGTATGATTTTATAAAATTTAATACAGTAAAAAAAAAAAAAGATTCGAGTGGGGATGGGGGCATGGCCCCGTGCCCCCCCCCCAACCCCCCAACCCCCCCCCCGCCCAACCGTCGCTACGCCATTGAGAAATAAGGACATTGTTGTTTCGTACGTACGTACGTCTGTGTTTCTTATTAATATTAAGACGAACAGAAACACATTGAATATACAGACACTGATATTCTAAACAAGAAAATATATCGTAGAAATATTTTATTAATCGGAAAAATCTTAGAATGCAGCAAAGTCAGGAATGTCCCTTTAATATAGTTAACTTACGATATGTCCGCTTTCGAGGAAAATGAAGAGGAGTTTCGTCCATTGCTGAATTGAGTTGTATGTTTGATTCAAATACATGCTTCATGCGCTCTTTATCAAATGCCTGAAACAAAAATCATGTTACAATTTATAATTAAGTGAATTTAGTAGATGCACTTGTACATGTGGTCGTTATTGTTTCATTACATAATTGTAAAAGAAGAAAACTAATATTAATCGTCACCACCTCAAGGTACATCAAAGCTAACTCGAAACACGTTAGGGCATGATATATATACATGTATGTATGTATGTATGTATGTATGTATGTATGTAGGTATGTATGTATGTATGTATGTATGTATGCACGTATATACAGGTGAACCAAACATAATACAATTCATTATGGTAAATAGGATCATCTACTTGACTAATCTCGTTTCAACAAAGTATGGACACGGTTGTTCTTTTTTTTCTCTCTTTTTTTTTTCTCTTTTTTTTTATTCTTTTTTTTTTGTTTTTTTAGTAGGGGGTTGTTTTGTTTTAGTTTTCGTTGTGGTTTTTTTTTTTAATAACCCCTATCTTTTTTCAGTATTACCAGAAATTATCAGCAACAGATAACTTAATTTTTATTAAAAGGTTATGTGGAGTTGTTAATACTGGTTTGATTTCTTTGTCATTTATAAATCATGCAATTAGAGTCAATCAAAATTCCAAATATATTTCCTTCCATGTTGTTTTGTAAGATATTGCAATACGTAACTATCCCATTGT
The DNA here is from genome assembly GCF_016097555.1 of Gigantopelta aegis. NCBI lineage: Eukaryota > Metazoa > Mollusca > Gastropoda > Neomphalida > Peltospiridae > Gigantopelta > Gigantopelta aegis. The sequence goes on along the minus strand of NC_054703.1, from coordinate 28,262,390 downwards.
ATATATATTTGTTTTTTTTAATTTGGATCACACCTACCTTAATAAAAGCTTTTGCAGAAGGGAGAGCAACGAGAACAACTTTCTGAAGATGATCTGGATTTTTTTCTGCAAATTTGACGATTGTTTCAAAGAACACTTTAGCCACCACATCAGGGGGATACTGGAGTATCGCCATAGTCTCTGTGGTAAACGCAATGGAGGTATGCCGGGCTCCCTCTGCCTTTTCAAAACAGGACATCACCAATGTCTTCAGTTGCTGAAAACAGTGGAATACATTACATTTTGCATGAGTGAGAAAGGACTATGATGAAGTTTTTCTTCTTCTTCTTCTTCGCTTTTCCACAGTAATAAACCTAAACTAAATCATAAGATTCAATAACAATATTTAGGGCGCTATCTCGAAATAAGCAAATGAACGATTTTAGTGACACTTCAGCATGGAAAATACATCGGCTATTGAGAATAGCATAGAATAGAATAGAATAGAATAGATGTTTAACGATGTCCCAGCATGAAAAATAAATCGGCTATTGAGTGTTAACTTAAGCGCCATCTCAAAGTTACCTAATAATGGCTTCCTTCAAAATCATGTATTAACTCTTGCTTTGGAACGTAAGCATTACACCTTCAACTATATACCCATATTTGTTTTCATTTCAACTTATTTTCCTGCTTATATCCAATTAAGGTTCAAGTACGCTGTTCTGGACACACACCTCAGCGTTTTGGGTTGTCTGTCCAAGACAGTGGGTTAGTTGTTAGTTGGTTAGTGGTTAGTGAGATAGAAAAGGGTGTAGTGGCCTTACACCTACCCATTGAACCCTTAAGAACTCGTTCTGGGTTGGAGCCTGTGCCGGGCTGCGAACCCTGTAACCCCCAGCCTGTAGTCCGATGGCTTAACCACTGCGCCACTGAGGCCGGATATATCCACAAGAAGTTACAACTAAATGATGTAATTCGCCGATGTCGTAGAAGAGGAATCTAGTCTTACTGAACGCTAGTCTGTTTACACGGTGGATAAACACATTGCTATCTCAATGTTCGTACGTTATTACTCCTCCTCTACTGGTCCAAACTGTGGGGACTAAATATTTTATATCCGTCCCTGTGTCCGTCTTTCTATCCAAAATTTATTTAAAAAAAATATTTATTCAAATAAATGAAGTGGATCGGTAAACAGGCGATACACCTATATAAATGCCTCTTCACGAGATGATGTTACATACTGTATACATTTCAGTGAATGACATAAAACAAAACATTACAAAAATATCATTTCAGTCATTACATGCAAACTACAAATACTTGGTTGGGTTTAAACATACTGTGCACATGCTTGAACCAAGCCAAGAACTTGTGCACCTATACATGAACTATATATAAAACTGCTTGACCAACAGAACAAAAAGTGGACTGCATATTCAAAAGGATGGCCACAACTACAATAAGGATTATCATAAATATGTCTTATGAATCTATGGGCATCGCTGCCATGGATTATATGGTTTGAGCGTGGTCCTCATTCTAGAAAGTATTTATGTGGTACGTTTTTAAGTGGACATATTTCCTTTTTAAATTTGTTGAGAGAGTTCAACTTTCGAATATTAATATCACGGGCATTCCAGTCCCGAACTGATGACCGCAGAAATGGTTTCAATACAGTTTTGTTCTAGTACGAATGTTTTTCAATTTATCAGCATTTTGAAGGGGATTATTTGTCACTGCCATTACTGTCGGAATAGAATAGAATAGAATATAATAGATTACAATAGAGTAGATGTTTAACGACACACCAGCACGAAACATATATCGGCTATTGGGGGTTAAACTATGGTAAATGCAAACAAATAAAGTGACATCAACATCAATATAAACATTCAAGAGTCAAATAAAAACACAGTGCATTACTGTCGGGGGCACTAATGATGACAAATAATTAGGAGTCATACCTTTAATCATTTTATTAAAAAAGTACACACTTTATGAAATTTATTGCGTTGATTTAAAGGAATAAATCGTGCTTCGTTATAGATTTGATGGTGGTTAGAGCCCCTAACAGCACCATACATTCGTCGAAGAGCATCCAAATGAAATTGTTCCAATACTTCTGCTTGACCTTCGTATCAGTTATCCCATATGTAGTCACAGTAATCGAACAAAGGTAACATATATGATTTATAAAGCATCTCTAGTATTTTCCTATTTAAGCCATACTTCAGGCTACGGAAGCAATGTATCATTGGACTAACCTTTGTAACCAATTGTTCAATATGACAGTGCTACTGCTCATCATTTTGACATATTAGACCAAGATGTTTATGATTTTAACGTGGGTTTTTTGGGTTTTTTTTTTTAATCACCTAAATACAAATTAGGTTGGACACGAGATTGACTTTTCCTTGAGAAGGTAAACAATTCTGTTTTACCAGGTGACAACTTAACCTGCCATTTGTCTGCCCAGTCAGATATCAAATGTAGATATACTTTTATTGTACTATGTCCTGAAGCATAATCATCTAAAGTAATATAAAGCGCAGTATCATCGGCGAATAATCCAA
>NC_054703.1:28223521-28259632 GCF_016097555.1 Gigantopelta aegis | reverse complement strand
CCTGTTCCTACCAGCCTCACATCTAGAGGCTGTGGTTCCCCACTAGAGAATGTGCCTCCCTCACACCAGATCCTGTTCCTACCAGCCTCACATCTAGAGGATGTGGTTTGCCACTGGAGAATGTGCCTCCCTCACTCCAGATCCTGTTCCTACCAGCCTCTCATCTAGAGGTTGTGGTTCCCCACTAGAGAATGTGCCTCCCTCACACCAGATCCTGTTCCTACCAGCCTCACATCTAGAGGGAGGCACTTTCCCACTAGAGAATGTGCCTCCCTCACTCCAGATCCTGTTCCTACCAGCCTCACATCTACAGGCTGTGGTTTCCCACTAGAGAATGTGCCTCCCTCACTCCAGATCCTGTTCCTACCATCCTCACATCCAGAGGCTGTGGTTTCCCACTTGAGAATGTGCCTCCCTCACTCCAGATCCTGTTCCTACCAGCCTCACATCTACAGGCTGTGGTTTCCCACTAGAGAATGTGCCTCCCTCACTCCAGATCCTGTTCCTACCAGCCTCACATCCAGAGGCTGTGGTTTCCCACTAGAGAATGTGCCTCCCTCACACCAGATCCTGTTCCTACCAGCTTCACATATACAGGCTGTGGTTCCCTATTAGAGAATGTGCCTCCCTCACACCAGATCATGATCCTACCAGCCTCACATCTAGAGGCTGTGGTTCCCCACTAGAGAATGTGCCTCCCTCACACCAGATCCTGTTCCTACCAGCCTCACATATACAGGCTGTGGTTCCCCACTAGAGAATGTGCCTCTCTCACTCCAGATCCTGTTGCTACCAGCCTCACATCTACAGGCTGTGGTTCCCCACTAGAGAATGTGCCTCCCTCACACCAGATCCTGTTCCTACCAGCGTCACATCTAAAGGCTGTGGTTCCCCACTAGAGAATGTGCCTCCCTCACTCCAGATCCTGATCCTACCAGCCTCACATCTAGAGGCTGTGGTTCCCCACTAGAGAATGTGGTTCCCCACTAGAGAATGTGCCTCCCTCACTCCAGATCCTGTTCCTACCAGCCTCACATCTACAGGCTGTGGTTCCCCACTAGAGAATGTGCCTCCGTCACTCCAGATCATGTTTCTACCAGCCTCACATCTAGAGGATGTGGTTTGCCACTGGAGAATGTGCCTCCCTCACTCCAGATCCTGTTCCTACCAGCCTCTCATCTAGAGGTTGTGGTTCCCCACTAGAGAATGTGCCTCCCTCACACCAGATCCTGTTCCTACCAGCCTCACATCTAGAGGATGTGGTTTGCCACTGGAGAATGTGCCTCCCTCACTCCAGATCCTGTTCCTACCAGCCTCTCATCTAGAGGTTGTGGTTCCCCACTAGAGAATGTGCCTCCCTGACACCAGATCCTGTTCCTACCAGCCTCACATCTAGAGGGAGGCACTTTCCCACTAGAGAATGTGCCTCCCTCACTCCAGACCAGATCCTGTTCCTACCAGCCTCACATCTACAGGCTGTGGTTTCCCACTAGAGAATGTGCCTCCCTCACACCAGATCATGTTCCTACCAGCCTCACATCTACAGGCTGTGGTTTCCCACTTGAGAATGTGCCTCCCTCACTCCAGATCCTGTTCCTACCAGCCTCACATCTACAGGCTGTGGTTTCCCACTAGAGAATGTGCCTCCCTCACTCCAGATCCTGTTCCTACCAGCCTCACATCCAGAGGCTGTGGTTTCCCACTAGAGAATGTGCCTCCCTCACACCAGATCCTGTTCCTACCAGCCTCACATCTACAGGCTGTGGTTTCCCACTGGAGAATGTGCCTCCCTCACTCCAGATCCTGTTCCTGTTAGCCAGGGACCTATTTTATAAAACATCGTAAGTTTACGTCTGCAAGTAGCAGTTATACTGCTCATACATTTGCGTCATGTATTTGGCATCTATTTCACACAGACAATTACATCATTGTTGAAGATGGAGCAATAAAAGGACAACAGTGAATGAAATATGTGTACTTCCAGCTATATGTATTGTACTATAGTAGTAATAAGAATTGTGCTTGAGTAGTAGATTTACGTTTACGTGCAAAACTAGTCTTACGATGTTTTGTGAAATTGGGCCCTGAATTATAATCAGAAACACGGTCATGCATTGTTTTAACAGGAACAGGGTCCCTTAGTTAGTGTTTCTTTTGTGTGTCTTAGGTGTTTACAGATGTCGGACAACAGCTAGTCCCTCGTCGACAGGGAGGATGTTTATCCCCTTTCATTCATGGAGCTGACTTTGCAACAACAGGTATTTGATATTTCCTTCTTCATGGAGATATAAGAGGTATTTGATATGTTTGGTGGGGTGGGACTTAACCGTGGTAAAGCACTCGCTTGATGCATGGTCGGTTTGGGATCGACCCCCGTCGGTGGTCCCATTGGGCTATTTATTGTTCCAGCCAGTTCTTCACAACTGGTATAACAAAAACCATGGTATGTACTCTCGTGTCTATAGGATGGTGCATATAAAAAGATGACTTGCTGCTAAAAGGTAGCTCATGAAGTGGCTACATCGGGTTTCCTCTCTCTATTTGGTCCTTACTCATATGTCTGACGCTATATAACCGTAAATAAACTGTTAAGTGCATCGTTAAATAAAACATTTCCTCCTTAATGTGTATAGAGAAAACAACTATTTGTAAAGGCTGCTAACTCGGTCGTATTTGTATTGCACTGCCCCCTTTCCTTTCTCTCCTTGGATTCCACCTCATGTCGCCCCGATCTGACAACTCCCCCCTATCTTTCAACTTATTTTGCTCTCCACCTCCACCTCATTGTATTCCCAACCGCGACTTGTGCTTGTCTCTTGTGGCTCTCCGTCCCACACACCTATCTTTTCCCTTCAGCTTTAGCTGCTGGCTTAATCTGACCACTTCGGAGAGTGTTCGATAGTTACTTCTGGCATTGTTAAGAGACACTGGTAACTACCTACTATCGTCGCTGATAAAAGAAAACATCGTTTCTGCACTTTTGACCACTTTCAGGATTTTATTCATTCATAATGAGATATATGTTATCTTTTTAACGTTAAAGGATCCTACATGCCCAGGCAATGCCAAATAAGTAAAACGTATTTGAGAGAAAAGAAAAAAAAAAAAAAAAACGCCACACGTTTGTCTGTCATGAATACCTCTTATCTACCACATGCATTTTTTTTTTATCCATCTCATGTTTTAGACCTTTTCTATCATGTGGTCAAAAATACGTAACCACGCCAACAAAACGTGTAGCAATATTTTCCGCATTTAAGCCCTAAGCTTAAATACAAAAAGAATATCACCTTGGAGAAGATAGTGGTATCTAAAATTAAGTCTGGGAAGTTGAAAAATATTTATACTATAGTGATTTCCCTAGAAATTAGGCAAGGCATGGTGGACCAAACACTTTTGGGGCATTGTCGCCATTTTCGGGGCACTTGTTTTTCATTAAAAATACCAAAAAAAATTAATGAAAGTAAACATTAATGTAATTTATGTGCTTGCTTTAATAAATGAATGGCAAAAGATATAAAAGGCATATTCTATTAATTAATAATACCTTTTTGGGTGTTTTATAAGGGCAATTTTAGAATTAATTACTGAAAAAGGCTTGTTTAATCTCAGGGCAGCATGGCGCTGATTGAGGCAAGATGGTGCTAGACTATTGAGACATGGTGCTGCACCATGCTAAAACAAGCTAGGGAAAACACTATACTATACATATATTTAACCTGCTTTGTTATGGAGAATATTATAAGATGTAGAAGCATCAGGAGAGGTTTATGGATCTGTGTACCCTCTGTATGCTCTTGTACCCGAGGGGTACAAGAGCATACAGAGGGTATAAACATCCATAAACCCTTCGTGATGCTTCTACAACGAACGTATCTTGCCGACATGTTTAATTACAAGATTTTCTTCAAACACATCAAGGTGCATTAATTATGTTCAAACAAACAAAATGCTCAACAGCAACGTCATGTACCCAGTTTAGTGTTATTGTAGGGAGTGTAAAATGACGTCTTTGGAATACTGACATCATTCAAATTCAAAATTAGCTGTATTATTACAATACTTCGCCTCATTAAAATGCTCGGTTTTCTTCCAATTTAATTTTCCGAGTCGTTGGCAGATCATTTGACTGCCATGTTTTATTTAGGTTGGTAACAGGGGAATTAATACAATAACAACAGTTCGATGTTACATGTGGGGTATAAGAGATTTGACTCCCCCCACGCGGGCTATAATGATTTTTACCAAGGCTACATAACCAATGAAATTCGAGTATTTTACATGAAGGCGAGATAAATATAATTATAGAAGTCATTTCGGGGGGGGGGGGGGGGGGGGAGGGAGAGAGGTAATGTATAACGTTTGGTACTCGTAATGGTTTATACCTTATATTTGTATTACAGGTTTTTAAAACTTCAGCCACTTGTAAGATCAATATGTCAATTTTGATTCTCTGTCATCAGGACTTTATGACCTCCACGATATGGATGACGAGTTGCTGACAGCGCCATACGAAAACGAGACTGAGAAGACCCGCCAGAGCTGGAATGACATGAGTAAAGGAGAATACTTCAAGCTGATTCAGCTTCCATCTCAGACTGAAGAATCAAAATCCGTGGAAAAAAAATTCAAAGCTACTCTCTCATCAGATGTTGAGATCATAAAGGTATGTGCAATATCTTAATGTACTACTGTGAAATCACTTTTATTCGAGGTCGTATTATTTTCGTGTAATTCGTGGACTAGTGCAGTCAACGACTTTAAGAAGACAACGAAAATATGTCTACAGAGGAGAGCTGATCTTGGATAAAATATTCAATTCGAATTCCGTAACATGTATGTAGGAGGACTGCTACAAAATAGTGTATAGCCATTATGGTCGCAAAACACATTCTGCAACATCATCATATAAAGGGGCGAGACGTAGCCCAATGGTATTGCTCACTTGATGCGCGATCGTCCCCGTCAGTGGGCCCATTGGGCTATTTCTCGCTCCAGCCAGTGCACCACAACTGGTACATCAAAGGCCGTGGTATGTGCAATCCTGTCCATGGGATGGTGCGTATAAAAGAACCCTTGCTGCCAATCAAAAAGAGTAGCCCATGAAGTGTCGACAGCGGGTTTCCTCTTTCAATATCGGTGAGGTCCTTAACCATATGTCTTACGCCATATAACCGTAAATAAAATGTGTTGAGTGCGTCGTTAAATAAAATATTTCCTTCCTTCATTCATCATATAAAATAGATAGAATAGAATAATATATAATCACAGAACTCTTAAGTATTTTATAATATATTACACAAATTAGTTTGATGGCCAAGTACCTTGAATCTTGTAATCCATAACACCGTAGCCACATCCTGTCCAGGACAGGAAAGGTGTGGGTGGGTAGGAGGAGGGACCGCCTGCATTATTAGGTGCAAGGGAGCACCAGCAGTCCGACCGTAGCCGATAACAGGCGGAGGGTAGTATGGTGCTATGGAATTTGGAATGTCCCATAGGATTAAGCCAAAGATAATGATTGCACATTTTTGATGAAGAAAATTAGGCGCAATTTTGAATGGTCAGGCTAAATGGAAATGTAGGGAGCTACGTATAGGTTTAGAACTTAGTAGGCCAAGAGTAGCTCGTTATTGGGACCTATTTGGTGCTGGGATGTCTCCCTAGGTTGCAGGTAGGGGCCCTTATAAAGGTCTTGATTTGTTCAGATCGTCTGATCCACGCTCAGTTCACGAAATATCCAATGCAGGGGTCGAAATTTCAGACATCGGTGTCCACCATGCAGTCCAACATTAATTATATACATACACTATGTACCCATCAGAAAAAAACAAAACAGAGATGGCGGCAGAGTTCGATCTTTGCATTTTGGTTGAAGAAATTAACTGTTTCCAGAACGTTATATGACTATATATTGGAACAATAAGTGTGTGAGCATGGGCGGTTAGATCATGACTAAACCAATCCAACAATATACACTAACCTTTGTCAGTATTCACTATTTAGATGATACAGTTGTTAACATAAACAATATGGCGTATAACGAAAAACGACAGCCATCTTTTGAGTCTCCTAGATGAACGTACGCTGTAGACACCGAAATACTACCCCACGCCGTAGTAATCCTGGCAATGAATTTAAATGGATCGAGTTCTTCTCAAAATGACAGATGGTATAATGGACAGATTTAACACAATAGCAACATAATTTCATAAAACCAAAACCATCTCAAGCTAAAACAAATAAAATACAATGTTAAACTCGATGAGAAATAAAATTCTGGCTTATTTCTAGAAACCGTACATGGATAAATTAGACTTATAAAATTTAACGGTACAAGACGTTGTTGATGCAATTAAATTTTTGGCTCCAAATAAAACAAATTCACAAATTAAAACAGGTCGTCAATTCTGTAGCATATCCACTCCAGCTATCATTTAATAAATCACCTCTTTTATCAATATTTCCCTCTAAATGGAAAATTGCTCATGTAAAACCATTATTTAAAAAAGGTGACAAAAGCTGTCATACAAATTATCAACAATTTCTTTAAAGGGACATTCCTGATTTTGCTGCAATATTTTGAGATGTTATCGACTAATAAAATATTTCTACGATTAAACTTACATATTAAATATATTTTCTTGTTTAGAATATTAGTGGTTTTATAATAAACGTGTTTCTGATCGTTCTAATATTGATACTAGGTTAATTTTCATTATATTTCCTAAAAAAATATTTTTAAATCCAGTTTGGGCTTCTTACAAATATTAAGACGACCAGAAACACATTGAATATACAGGCACTAATATTCTAAACAAGAAAATATATTTAATATGTAAGTTTAATCGTAGAAATATTTTATTAGTCGGAAACATTTTACAATGCAGCAAACTCGGGAATGTTCCTTTAATTAGTAGGGTCGGAAAAATATTTGAATTTTTTATTTATTTAAGCACCTTTGTAAAAAAAGAAAAAAAAGGGCTAAACAATCTCTTTATAACTGTTTGTTCTTATTGTCCGAATCATAGCGCCTTATTATCAATAATGCTGTTTTCTGTTTTCTGCTTTCTGCGACATGTCCAAGGCACAAAGGTCTGATTTATAAACTAGAATGTTACAGTATTACCGGACATCAACTTAAATGGATAAAAAATTATATACATCTGCAAATAATCTGGTTACACAGTTGAGTTCAACAGTAATATCATTAACGTATACTAAAAAAGAGAAACGGCACATATGGTTAAAGCAATGGATAGTCACTTTCAACCCTGATAAACATCAAGTAGTATTATTTTTGAAAACCAAAATTAACCCACCTCAAGTAACCAATTATTGGTAGATTGGTATCACGCCTATTAATTTAACAAAAACACATATGTATTTATGTTTAACGTTCACAAATGATGGAAAATGGACACATCACATGAAAAATATATGTAAATCAGCTTCAACTATGATCTTTGTTTTAAGGAAATACAATTGCTCTTTGGATCGACAAACAATGATGCAAATATACACGTTTATTCGACCAGTACTTGAATATGCATCTGAAATTTGGGATGGGTGTCCAGTAATAAATTTTGAAAATTTAGGAAAGGTTCCACAAGGATAATAACTGGTCTACCGTTGTTTGCACCTAAAAACGCATTATATTTAGAAACAGGTTTGGCTACAATCTCTGACGACACCGAAACACACGAGGCTTATAATCTCTTTGTCATATAATCTCAACCTTAATACAACGTGTTTATTTGTAAACTGTACACGCAACTTTAATTCCAGTCCGCCATTACTAGATATTCAAACGACGTACGAATATGTAATGCAGTGTTTTTGTATGAAAATACGTCAACTTTGAATGACGTTGTAGTGAAAATCCTTACATAAAAATAAAGTAGCGCTTAACGGGGGTTTTTTGGGGTTTTTTTCTTTTTCTGAATGCTGGACAGCCTTCAGTGTAAAGTTGCTAATGAAATGTTTTCGAATGATAAATATCAATGCATACGTCAATTATTGAGTGTCATCGTAGTAAATATGCTTATATACCAATAAACACAATGCCGTGACCTCGATTAATTTACATCTAGAGAGTTTTTCGGTATCGTCCATATAATATATTAGGAATAAAAATTATATTATGCAAGCTTCTGAACGCCCGGAAGGCCAACACATTATTAGTCAGCAGCGTACCACCTAGGGTTGAAAAACGTGTCCACTATAGTCTGAGGAACAAAACCGATATATGTATTCCTTTTTCTAAAACAAATGTACTAAAAATGCCAATTGATATTTGGTATAGTCGGAAAGCGTAAATACAAAATTGTGAACGAATTTCATCTTTTAAAAAAACATTAGTACTGGATTTTTACAAAGTATCCTCGTTCCATTTATGCACAATCATTTATTTGTTTTTACTTTTATTATTTGTTATTACTTAGCAGCTGAGTTCTCTGAGAAGACAAAATGTTAATAATGAATATTGAAAAAAACAACTGGTTACTTCTTTTCTTTTTCTTTCCTTTCAGTTTATTCAATCGTTTTTCACAAACGTTTACTTATTTATTGATTTATTTATTGAAATTTGCTCTTGCCATTATTGTCCAATTTAAAGTTTGTAATTAGGATAGGGCCTCGTATGGTGGACGTGTGTCCCAATCCGTTTGTATGTATATATATATATATATGTTTGCAATGATATGTAATGAGGTTGTGTACTTTAATTTGTACTATTAAAAACGGTTTTCAATTAAAAGATCATGTTTCGTGGTTTATTTAAATTAGTCCTTTTTTTGCAGATTGAACGCATTCAAAACCAGTACCTGTTTGATCAATATTGTAGAACGAAACGTCATTTCGACGAGAAGAACCCAAAACTGCGCAACCAGCGAAAACTTTGGCACGGGACATCGTCTGACTCTACCAACAGCATAAACACAACTGGATTTAACAGAAGCTATTGTGGCAAAAATGGTGAGTGGTTTAGAGAAAGCTAATATCTATGAGGGATTGTTCTGTACTTATATAATATTAGAAATTTGTCTGTGAGATATTTAAATATATAAAATCGTAAAACAAATGTCCACGATCAGTAATTTTAATGGACCCATTGAGCAACATATTAACATATTAACCAGCATATTAATATTAGACATAAACTGGTAGAAAGAAATAAGAGATCACATCAACATTATGTAGGAAAGTGTGACTGCAAACAAAAAAACGTATCCATAATGTCAGAGAAAGAAAGAAATGTTTTGATGCGCGGTCAGTTTAAGATCGATCCCCGTCGGTGGGCCCATTGGGCTATTTCTCGCTCCAGCCAGTGCACCACGACTGGTACATCAAAGGCCGTGGTGTGTGTTACCCTGTCCCTTGCTGCTAATCGAAAACAGTAGCTCATGAAGTGGCGACAGTGGGTTTCCTCCCTTAATATATGTGTGGACCTTAACCATATGTCTGTTGCCAAATAACCGTAAATAAAATGTGTTGAGTGCGTCGTTAAATAAAACATTTCCTTCTTATTTAACGACACACTCAACATAATGTCGGAGAGTTATCCATGTTACTTCCATTCAAGCCCGCATTACCTCTGTGCAAACATTATGACGGTAATAGTTACTGAAAGGTGGTCTATGAAACAATGTGTATCCGTATTCCTTTCTCTTAAAATATATCGGATGTCCCTCCCTGTAAATTAAAAAGCAGTGGAACCTGAAATATTAATGTTAATATCAACTACTAGACCGAACATACGTTTTGACCACAGACATCCTAGTAAAGAACGTTCAGGTCTGTTTATCAACACACTGAAACACATTCCATAGTTTGCACATGCATCGCGCAGTTGCCCCGTACACGTGACTTGGGTGTCATTCTGGACTTTGACAATTTCCAGGAAGGTCCATTAATCAAAGTGGAACATTATTTCTGTCAATCGTTTTAATTCTTTTGATCATACAGTTGTTATTGCTTTGTTTTTAGTCATATTTATTGTTTGAATTTGCGATTTACTGATCGCAAAACGTCAACTTAAAATTTCACTTCTGACCCTAATCGTCCTTCAAGAACTTTGGTGGTTATAAAACCTACTGTAATACTGAACTACCGGTTGTAATCCTTGCCCAATTAATTCACTATTATCATATAACCATTCCCCACAGCTAATATACCTTACAATTTTGGCAATTATAAATTCATATTAGAGTTCCCCTACTTTTTTGAAGAATATATATATATATATGTATATGTATATGTATATGTATATATATATATATATATATATATATATATATATATATATATATATATATATATATATATATATATATATATATATTCAACATGCAGAATGGTTATCGTTTGTTGTTATTTTTTTACAACATGAAATACTGCCAATAGCCGACTGAACATAGTTGTCGTACGCGTGGTGTTGTACATGTGTATCATGTTTATGATGTTGTATACAATGTATTATCTATTTCTATCTTGTAGCAACTGTATATGGCAATGGGGTGTACTTTGCTACCAATTCATCCTACTCTGCAGGTGACACATATTCGCCGCCCGACAGCGAGGGATACAAATATATCTACCAGGCGTTGGTGTTAACTGGCGATTACACAGTAGGCAGTTCTGGTATAATTGTTCCCCCACAGATACCTGACTCGGCGTCTCACATTAAATTTGACTCCGTCGTTGACAGAATAAAAAACCCAAACATGTTTGTAATTTTCCATGATACACAAGCTTATCCAGAATACCTTATAACATTCAAACAAGATCCGAGACAGCATACTGTGCCATCTATAAATGTCAAGCAAACGTGTCATTTGATGTAATACTGGGGGACAGGACGTAGCCCATTGGCAAAGTATTGATGCGCGGTCGGTCTAAGATCGATCCCCGTTTAGTGGACCCACTGGGCTATTTCTCGTTGCAGCCAGTGCTCCACAACTGGTGTAACAAAGGCCGTGGCATGTACTATCCTGTCTGTAGGATGATGCATTTTAACGATCCCTTGCTGCTAGTCGAAAAGAGTAACCATGAAGTGGCGACTGAGTGTTTCCTCTCTTAATATCTGTGTGGTCCTTAACCATATGTTCAACGTCATATAACAGAAAATAAAAAAATATTTCCTTCCTGGTGAACTTCTGATGGATCGCAAGGAGAGCGATTATCAGACTGGCGTGGTAGGTTATCAAATATTACTCAATACTTAATAATGACATACACAAATATAAACAACAGTCAGATAAATAAACAAAATATACAGCACTCGTCCTTCCCTTTGTGACACGGCAATGCTGAGCTTTCAAGAAAGAATCGCAATGTATCATCACATTTAAACAATAGTCATATGCAGGATTCGAAATATGAAAGAACAGAACCGACCATCGTATAAGAGAGTGGATCTGATGTAATTATTTAAAAAATACAATAATAAAAATTAAAAACTAAATTAAAAACAAACCGAAAATTCACAAACCGAAAAGAACCAATAAAACAAACATACTATATATTTAGAATAAGTATAAAGCCATTGTAAGAATGCATACCAAAGTGTACATATGAGTTTACATGACACGCAGGTGTCTAACTACCATATAAAGCCAATTATTTATGCAACATTTAATGTTTGTTTCTTACAGCCACAAATGCTTGTTGAATATCAATCTTAGTCATTTAGCACTGTGATACAATCTGAACTTAACCGTCATATCATGGATGGGCAAGTTGATGAACAAGACGCTTCTTTAAAATGGAACTGGTCCCATTCTATTTCTACATGGATTCAAAACCTACTGAAAAACAAAATGGGCGTCCATGGGCAAAGGAAATCTAAATCTACAACCACATTTATAAAAGTTCTATGTTAAATTGTTACGCAACAATGATGTATGACACTTATGTCCGTAAACTACAGGATATTATAATAACATGATATTAATATTAACTGAGATTGCATGTACTCATTACATAATTTGTTGACTATGCAAATTATATGTACATTAATCGAGGTCACGGCACTTCGTTTATTGACATTGAAGCAAACGTACTATGGTGACACTCCAGAAGTAATATATGCTTCAACATGTCAATAGCAACTTTACATAATCGGAATATCGAGTGATGACTGACTGGAACTATAGTTGCATATACATACAGTTATAAACATAGGTTGTATTAAGTTTGAGATTATATGATAAAGACATTATTATCCTCGCTAGAGGCTCGTATAATACAATTTGTATTCCTAATATATATTGAAGATACCTAAACACACTCTACTAATACCTCTCTCTCTCTCTCTCTCTCTCTCTCTCTCTCTCTCTCTCTCTCTCTCTCTCTCTCTCTCTCTCTCTCTCTCTCTCTCTCTCTCTCTCTCTCATGCATACATACATACATACATTTATCCTATAACTTACCCATGATATCTATGACATAAACCTATGTAATAATTTATTTTGTCATCCATTAAAGGCTTTTGTAGGAGATATCGCTGGCACTATCATTTGCGATATCCCCTGCGATATAATCTTGATTGGCCAAATTTTAATCGCAAGACAATGTTTTGTTACGTCACTGTGTTTGTTTCAGCACTAAACGTACCATTAGTGACGTCACGCCACTGCCGTTCTGTTAGTTAACGAGTCTACCGCTGACATTCAACCCACATTACTGACATTGTTTACAACTGTCGCAAATGAAAATAATGATAATGGATGATAAAAAAAATTACCCACCACGTGTCTTGTGATATCATAATTTATCAGACTCGGATTTCATACTTTTATCAACTCGTGCTGATAAATTATGATATCATAAGACACTCGGGGAGTATCCTCTATGTATTAACACCGTTAATAATAGTATGCATATTTGTAAGGTCTCTAGGCAATGTGTTGCTGTGGATGAGTCTTTTCTTTACTAGCTAACAAGACCTGTGTAACGTTTTCAAAGATTTAGTTAACTAAATTGTGATAATCGTGATGACGTCATGTTAACGATGGTGGCGACTTTAGTACTGTAATTTACTAAAAAAAATGAATTAAAATGTTATTTTAGAAGTGTTATAGGATAAATATCAACCTTGTCTAGTTAATCGATTAACATAAACTCGGTTCATCTTTGCCATATTAAAACACACTCGTGGCGAATCCTCTATATTATTATTATTATTATTATTATTATTATTATTATTATTATACATAAAATGAAAGTGAACACGCGTCCGCTACTTGACCAACGCCACTAATAATAAGACGGAGAAGAAGAAGGAAACACACCACAACAGACGTTTGAATTTGTCACTTTAAAAACACAGTTGTCAGTAGACAGTAATCTTGTCGGGTACAGAAAGAAAAACAATTTATTAGGGAAATGTATTTTTGACCAATGAACTAAACAATTCTCTTGTTGTTGTTGTTGTTGTTGACACTAAGTAGATGCACGTGTCATTTCACTTGTAATTGTATTTCAGTACACATATTGTCTGCATTATATAATAGTAGAATTCATTACAATATGATAGCATTCGTTTTGATAAACGGATTTGTGTGTGTGTGTGTGTGTGTGTGTGTGTGTGTGTGTGTGTGTGTGTTTTAGGGCAGGCCCGTAGGAACCGGGGGTGGGGGGAGGGAGGCGGGGCACGTGCCTCCCACTTGTGAGCCTTTTTTTTTTACACATTAATGCTTGCCACTGTAATCAAAATCTGATACAGAGTTTGTACCCGATCCGTCAGTGTGATGCGCCCCCCCCCCCCCCCCCGCTCCCAAATTCATTCCTACGGGCCTGTAGGGTCTCCACGAGCCCACAATATAGAACTCGAGTACCCGAAACTTACACTAGATGACAATGAGACTAAGGATTAAAGTAATATAGCATATCTTAATTTCAGCGCTGAACATGGATGCCGTACCATGCCATTGTATTGCATTCCACACATTCATCATAGTATTTTGTTTTACTTCATGTTTCATAGCCCAATAATGAATGAATGAATGTTTGACTACACCCCAGCACGAAACCCCTATAATGTGACAGGCGGCACACATATGGCAAAATGACGAAAAAAATATCATTAAATGAGAGTGCTCTTCCTTGTATGGGTACTCTAGTCCTGTGATCGGACTCGAGTCCTGCTACACTCGGTCCGTGCCCGAGTACTCGTGGAGGCCCTAGTCTGTTCCACATAGTAGATTGGATCCGATCTGAAGGGCTGCAAAAATGATCGTCAGTTAATTATGTTAAAGAATTTCCAGCTTCTGAATCCTTGTGTGTATTATTTTCTGCTCTTTTATCTGTTAATTGTGTGTGTGTGGGGGGGGGGGGGGGGGGGGGGGGTCCCTTTTTTTTGTGTATTTAAAAAAAAAGAGGTTGTTTTTGTTTTTTAGATTATTTTATTCGAATCCTTTATCCTATTTTGCATTACATCTATGGTTTTGTTACTTAATATTTAATATTTTGGTTTGTACTAAATCCTGCATTATTATAACAAATGAACATGTTTGTCTCGTTCCTCGTATGCTGTGTGTTGTAGCCTGAGACTATTGTTCTGTTCTGCACCAGGGCCGCGTTTTTCGAAGTGATCTTAGTACTTTATGTGCTTAAGGTGATCTTAGCGCTAAGATCGCTTCGTAAAACACGGCCCAGTTCTTAATATGTTTTGTTTTTTTTAGCTAAATCAAATTATATAAAATAAAACAAAAGTAATCTCCTGGCAAATTAATTGTCTGTGTGTATGTATGTGTGTGTGTGTATGTGTGTGTGTGTGTGTCTGTGTGTCTGTGTGTGTGTGTGTGTCTGTGTGTGTGTGTGTGTGTGTGTGTGTGTCTGTGTGTGTGTGTCTGTGTGTCTGTGTGTGTGTGTGTGTGTGTGTGTGGCTTATGTGTGTGTGTGTGTGTCTGTGTGTGTGTGTGTGCGCGCGTGCGCGCGTGTCTGTGCGTGTGTATGTGTCTGTGTGTGTGTGCGTGTCTGTGTGTGTGTGTGTGCGTGTGCGTGCGTGTGTGTGTGTGTGTGTGTGTGTTTTAGGGTCTCCACGAGCCCATAATATCGGACTCGAATACACGATGTGTGTTTTGTTGAGTGTTTTGTTTATTTTTTGTTTATTATTTTTGTTGTTGTTTTTGTTTTAAAAATTATTTTATTCAAATCCTTTATACTATTTTGCATTATACCTCTGTTTTTTTACTTAATATTTTGGGTTTTACTAAATCCTGCATTATTATAACAAATGAACATGTTTGTCCCGTTCCTCGTATGCCGTGCCTTGTAGCCTGAAACTAATATTGTTCTGTTCTGCACCAGGGCATCATTTTACGAAGTGATCTTATGCACTTAAGGCGATCTTAGCGGTAAGATCGCTTCGTAGAACATGGCCCAGTTCTGTGTTTTTGACAGGCAGTCTTAATATGTTTTTTGTTTTAGCTAAATTAAATTATATAAAATAAAACACAAATAATCTCCTGGCAAATTAATTGTGACATATATGCACCAAGTTCAACTTTCGTATTTCAGTGTCACAAATGTGTATGTATTTGATATATATATATATATATATATATATATATATATATATGTATGTGTGTGTGTGAGTGTGCGATCGTTATGAAGTTGTAATGTCTTGCTGTCTTCATTGTGACGTGTAAACCCAAGACAGACTACCTTCTATGGAAAGGGACTGGATGTCAGAGATCGACTTAAGGACATATAGTATACTACGTAGTTTAGGATGCATGGATTTGTGTCCGGTGAATACTCGAGAAGAATAAATGAAGACGGGAAGTCATAAAGAAGAGTGTTCCAGTGGGAATTTAATTAACAGTTGTGTTTTGTATAAGCAAACGAGATAACTTTGAACAATGGACTAACTTTGTAATCCTATTAAACACGTGTTGCTGTGTATTTTGTATTGGTTTTGTATTGATATTAAATGTTGTATGTTAAAACATGTCTTTTGTTGTCGCTGAGCAAACCTAGTCGTGTCATTATGTGACATTCAACTTAAACCTGACTTAAAGTTAAAGGGTTTTTTTGTTTAACAAAACCACTAGAGGACATTTATTAATCAGCTAATGGATGTCAAACATTTGATAAACTTGACATTTGGTCTTAGAGAGGAATCCTGGTGCATTTTTACATTAGTAGCAAGGGATCTTTTATATGCACCAGCCCACAGACAGGATAGCACATACCACAGCCTTTGATATATCAGTCGAGGTGCACTGTAAGACAGAAAGATAAAAAAAGAAGAAAGCAACAAACAAATACCGAACATAACAAACCTGTGCATTTGTGACAACGAGAGGGCGAGACTTGTCCCAGTGGTAAAGTGCTTGCTTGATGCGCGGTCGGCTCAGGATCTATCGCCGTCGGTGGACCCACTTGAACAATGTCTTGTTCCAGCCAGTGCGCCACGACTGGTATATGGGATGGTGCATATAAAAGATCGCTTGATACTTAATGGTAACATGTAGCAGGTTTCCTTTCTAAGAGTATATTTTGGAATTACCAAATGTTTTACCTCCAATAGCCGATGATTGATAACTCAATGGTCTCTAGCTGTGTCGTTAAATAAAACAACTTTTAACTTTCTGTGACAACGAAAACGTTGTTGCCATTAGAAAGTAATCATGTCGGATTAAAAAAATAAAAAACAACATTAAACGAAATGCATTCCAGATCAGTGAAACAAGCAATACACGAGTAGTAAGGGGTCTACCTGGGGTCCTGACCTACATTTGGTGACCGTGACCTACTTTATCGTGATCTTGACCCAGCCCTGACCTACTTAGACTGGCCCTGATCTACTTAGACTGGTTCTGACCTATTTAGAGGAACAACGCTCATGGGTCTAGTCCCGCTTGGCTTGGCTCCTACTCAGCTGAGTGCTAGCTCGAGGTGCCTGCGTCACAGGATTGAAACACCTCGGAGGATCCATTCAGCTGGGGGGCGGGGGGGGGGGGGAGTTTCTCATTCCAACCAGGGGGCTCAGTGGTACAGCGCTCGCTTGATGCGTGGTCGGACTGGGATCGATCTCCGTTGGTGGGCCCATTGGACTATTTCTCGTTCCAGCCAGTGCACCACGACTGGTATATCAAAGGCCGTGGTAATGTGTTGTCGTGTCTGTGGGATGGTGCATATAAAAGATCCCTTGCTGCTAATCGAAAAGAGTAGCCCATCAAGTGGCGACAGCGGGTTTCCTCCTTCAATATCTGTGTGGTCCTTAACCATATGTCCGACGCCATATAACCGTAAATAAAATGAGTTGAATGCGTCGTTAAATAAAACATTTCTTTCTTCTTCGTTCCAACCAGTGCACCTCAACTGGACAAAGGCCTTGGTATGTGCTTTACTGTCTGTGGGAAAGTGTAGCATCCCTTGCTATTAATGGGAAACCGTAGCGAGTTTTCTCTCTAAAACTGTCAATATTATATTTGACATCCAATAGCCGATGATTAATAAATCAATGTGCTCTAGTGGTGCCATTAAACAAATTTCCTACAACTGCTAAGGGCTCGGCCCGACCCGAGGTAGTCACTCTTTGTCACCAATGTTGGCCAATTTAAAGCAATTACTGTCATCGTTGATTTGTCATTCCAAATTATGTGATATGATAAAACATTATCGCGTTCTAAACGTTATCAACCAGTACTAATGTTGTCAATCAGAAACAGACAGGGAGCCGTAAGATGTTTTCCTAAATTTATCTGCCTGAATGAGCAATTACGCTAATGTTTCATTGTTGTTTGGAAAATATGCAAAAGTAATACGATGATGGCATACTATTTACAATAGGTATTGCTATAAATATGTGTTGCAACAATGCAGTAATATTCCATTGTATTTATGTGAACATTTTAAATAAATTCTAAGTTCTAGTACTTTGAACATTGTCACCTAAATTGGAGTAATCTGCGTTACATTTTTTTTTTTATAAATACAAGTTATGTTACCAAGTAAAATAAAATATCAAATGCATATTAAAGAGCCCTAACATCACCGAATCGATGACAAGTATACTTATTACATTTAATACAAACTACTGTCACCATGTTGCAAAATAATAGGTAATTTCGAAGCGTTGCGTTAAGCATGTAATCTCAGAAAGAGAGACAGAGAGACAGAGAGAGAGAGAGAGAGTAAAATGTTATTTTGTACCTATAGTGAAAAAAAAAAAAAAAAACCCACAATGAAAAATGCAAGAGAGCAGAGACAAGGTTAGAACATGGGTAAAAAAAAAAAACGTCGATGGGGGAATCTTTATTGACCATACACATCAAGTCGTCCAACACAATGTGCATTTTTGACTCTGGCATCCAAATAACGATCCTTTTCAAAATTCTCAGGTATGCCTTGAACAAATATCATTCGAACGGTAGCCTCAATGATGACAGAGGGGTTGCCATCGTTTGTAGAGCCAGATGATGCGTTAAGGCGGTGGGAAGATTTTACCATCCCTTAGCAGTTTGTATACCAAAATTGTCTTTCCATATGAAATGGGTCCCGACACGATCATGGCGAAGGGGTGTAACAATCTTAAGGGGTGCTGCTGTTGCTTCCAATCCATACCACTTTTGTGTTGTTATTGTTTCCGTTTCAGATCAGCCTTGGATTGCTGCACCACCTGTTGCTGGGTGTCGAAGTTTTGTTTTGTTCCTCTTTTTTTCCACGTGGGATCATAGAGTTCCAGACATCGATCCACACTGAGCTGACTTTTAGAAGTGAAACTGAAGTTTGCCTTGTGCTTGCAGTCTGTAGAAACGGGTCCACTTATCCACGTCAGGTACATATAACTTGTACTGACATGTTTCTCCTCTGAAGGTGGCAATTTAGTAAATATAATAACAGTATAAATATCCGATACTGATACAAATGTCATTGCAGATTAAATTATGGGATAGATTCATATTTCTGGGAGGTAGGTGTACGAAGTTGGCCACTATTTTGAGGTGAAGTTGACCAATAACCAATTTCACCTCAATACTACTTCATTACTACATATCTATGAAATATAACGAAGTAGTTTTCTACCCAAATATACACATGTACCGAAAGCCTAAAATGTTTTACAACATTAGGATTATTCTTTATTGTGGTTAAGTTAGTTACGATGCCGATACATTTGCTTGTATTTGCGTACATTTAAAATTATATATTTAAAAGTCTGCTTTTTTATACTAGCGTTGTTTGTAGATCTGTTTTAATAAATTCTAAGAGGCAGTAACAAATCCGAAGTATTAGTGTTCATTTATTTTTCAAAGTAATGTTTTCGTGACAAATGGGAAAAGGTCAAATGGCACTAACAACATACACCATTGCGAACATACATTATGTAAGCATTTATTTTCACTCCAAATTGAGAACATTTCCGTCTCAGTTTTTTGCTATGTAACCGCATCTGGCTGTAGTACTGGTCCGAACAGGTGGTGCATCTTGTTACTCCTTGGTCATCCATACAATAGATGGCCATCAAACAAACAGCCACTACATGGTAATGTATGACCTTTTTGGTAGTTCTGTTATAAGGAACATAAAAAGAAGCTTATTATCCAGTTAGTTCATTAACATTATTAGCTTTCATTAACGGTTGCTATGGGCAACAATTATTTCATAGTGAATTGTTGAAATCCTGTTTTTTCTGTATACTTCAGCAGGAAGATCCACACATTATTAATGACAGATACAAATTCTACTTTTATAGTAGAATACTATGTTATCTGGCTGTAGTACTGGTCCGAACTGGTGGTTCATTAGCCGATTCACCCCAGCTGTCTCTTGCGCTATACACCCATTTCCCAAAAGCTCAGTGTACAATATTACAAAATAACATGGGCAAAATACAGCCAGAAGGCTTACCATTAAACATACATATTGTTTTAATTCTTACCCAATTCCTAGAAGTGAATATTAGAACGACAACATATGTCACAATTAGGAACTATAGTGAACCGTGATGGATGAACTCTCACCCGGAAGTGATCTGTGTAGTGAGATCTTAAAGTCCATTAACAGATTTTGTCAAAACTTGGTTTGAAGTCAATTTGATAATTTGGATCATTTACACCATGAAAAGCTATACTAGACCAGTGTAGCTTATGAATTCTAAACAATACACCAAAGGATAGATGCACCATACCATCCAATGAAACTTCATATCACATTGTTACTCCTTGGTCATCCACACAATAGATGGCCATCAAACAAACAGCCACTACATGGTAATGTATGACCTTTGTGGTAGTTCTGTTATAAGGAACATAAAAAGAAGCTTATGATCCAGTTAGTTCGTTAAATATATTAGCTTTCATTAATGGTTGCTATGAGCAACAATTATTTCATAGTGAATTGTTGAAATCATGTTTCTCCTGAAAGCTCTCACCCGGAAGTGATCTGTGTAGTGAGACCTAAGGAGAAATAAAAATGGTCATATTGTAGCAGCATGGGTTTTGAGAGTTAACAGAAACGCAAAAGCTGCTCAGGGTTCAAAACTCATGTTTATTTCAGGTTCGGGTGGTGTCCGAAATAATAATTAAATAACCCTGAAATAATTAAAATAAAATACATAAACATGTATCCGACCAACACATGTTATACATGTACATACATATTGTTCATTACCATTACGTCGTATGTAACATCATCCATATTATTAATATCCAATAATCAATTAGGACAATATATCATAATGTACACTTACACATACGACAATATTTGAACTGCACACAGCGTACGCAATAAATACAAATTGTGCGAATACTTTAAACGCACTCCCCCACTTACATACATATAATAGTTTTACCTAAGTAATTGTAAAATCTTACATTTAGATTTAGTATTGTCTAAGTGTAATGAAATTAATATATATATATATATATATATATATATTAACTGCAAATAACTCACCAAATATATGGGATCTGGGTCCAACATTAACCAGACGAAAACTCTGGTTTCAATGTCTTTAGATCAACATAATAAAGTTAAAATAAAAAAAACACAACCAGCAAATCTGAAGTCAGCAAGTCAACTGAACATAGCAACTGACTTGAGGCAGAAAGAAAAGGAAAAGCTCATGCTCAGACAAAAGAAAGAGTTCATATGCCAGTGAACTTTTCTCATGCACTGTCTGCGTTTTATTTAAGTTAGACTTGCCTAAAATCAATTTCAATGAATACATTAAAACCTAGACTTTATCAAACTATAACAAATTAACTATATTAAAACCTAAACCTACCATAACCTCAATATACAACAAATACAAGCCTGCCACAATATCACTAAACCAAATCAGTGTATATTAGCAAGCTGACAATCCAGATATTGATATTGGTGAGAGGTACACACACACACCAACGACGGGAATCAGGCGAATATAATATGAAGTCATTGCCTTATTTTACGCTCGTGAATCGAATACATGTGTTAAAATTGTTTTTATTTTTCGTTAAATTGATATAATTGCTTAGCAGGTATTAAATGTTAAGTGACTCGTTTAAATGAGAAGGCCACTACTAAAGGGTGTTCGCAACACCTGTTTACAACATGACTATCAACGCACTAGCCATCACAGAATGATCCAGTATTATTGATTTCTTTGCAAACTAAATTAGGCATAATTAGAACAATGACTACAGTTAGCTTTAATATACTTTATGTTGGCGTCTGTCCAAATGGAGAGATAGTTGTTTAGGTTTGGTCGGCTGTTATTGCATTCAAAGAAAAGTAACATTTTCAATACTTTAAGATAACTAATAAAGTGATAATTAAAAACTATGGACTGTATATCATATAGTAGTATTCAAAATTAATTGATTTTATGTATTTTCATATATATAGTTTTAAAATTAATTCAGAAGTGCCCTTGATACATTGGGAATAGGCTGTCAATCCATACGCCCACCTCTAGAAAACAAGATGCTTTTTTACAGTGGAAAATACAGACATGGTGGCCGTATATATTTCATATTTAGAACATTTAGAACCGATTTCATGTAGTTGTAAATTTGCACGAAAATGGTAATAGACAACAATTATGAACACGCCTCGCGGTGTGCACGCTTTTTTTTTGGTAATCTGTACAAAATTTCACAAAACATCGTCAGCCAAGTTTTGCATAGTTATAGTACAACAAATGTAGATAGAAATACACATAATTCAATTCTTTTCGTCCGTAATGATGCAAATTTTCTGCATGAACTAGATGACAAACACGTGTAAATGTTGTCTCGGTAAAACTGCTGGTCACAGACGTAAACTTACGATGTTTTGTGAAATTGGCCCCTGTACTTTCATGTAAATCCCTTGCTGCATTATGGAAAAATGTAGCGGGTTTCCTCTGATGACTACGAGTCAGAATTACCAAATGTTTGACATCCAATAGCCGAGGATTAGTTAATCAATGTGCTCCAGTGGTGTCTTTAAACAAAACAAACTTCTTCTATTATTCCACCGTTTTAATTTGTGCATATTTGTTTTCATCTCTTTGATGAAATAACTCTAATTGTTTTTCATCGTTTTAAATGAAGTGACGGACTTGTCAGCTGTGATGGCCGTACTCGTGATTGGTGTCACCTTTTGTGAACACGTGTGGCCAGGAAGGGGCGGGACGTAGCCCAGTGGTAAAAACGCTCGCTTGATGCCCAGTCGGTCTTGGATCGATCCCCGTCGGTTGACCATTTCTCGTTCCAGCCAGTGCACCACGACTGGTATATCAAATGCCGTGGAATGTGCTATCCTGGCTGTGGGATGGTGCTTATAAAAGATCCCTTGCTGCTAATCGAAAAGAGTAGCCCATGAAGTTGCGACAGCGGGTTTTCTCTCTTTGTGTAGAATTGTATATTGAAACCAACGTAAAGTTGTATCTCTAAGACATTTAAATGGTATATTGTAAAATATATTCCCTTCTGCTGGTGAATAACAAAAACATGTATTTTTATATTTTAATTGAGACTTTCGAATGGCTTTTGTGTAGCATAACAATTTATATATTTCTCTACATTTGGTAATTTTGACATATAGTTTTAGAGAAGAAACCTACAACGTTTTTCTATTAGTAGAAAGGGATAATTTATATGCACCGTCCAATAGACAGAATAGCACATACCAGTTGTGGTGCACTAACAAATATTGGTGATTTTGGCATATATTATTAGAGAGGAAACTCGCCGCATTTTTATCTTGCCATTAGTAGCTAGGAATCATTTATATGCACCATCCCACAGACAGGGCGGGACGTAAAATGTTTGTTTATTTAACGACGCCGCTAGAGCACATTGATTTTTTTTATCTTATCATCGGCTATTGGACGTCAAACGTATGGTCATTCTGACACTGTTTTTTAGAGGAAACTCGCTATCGCCACATAGGCTACTCTTTTACGAAATGCAGCAAGGGATCTTTTATTTGCGCTTCCCACAGGCAGGATAGCACAAATCATGGCCTTTGTTGAACCAGTTATGGATCACTGGTCGGTGCAAGTGGTTTACACCTACCCATTGAGCCTTGCGGATCACTCACTCAGGGTTGGAGACGGTATCTGGATTAAAAATCCCATGCCTCGATTGGGATCCGAACCCAGTACCTACCAGCATGTAGACCGATGGCCTAACCACGACGCCACCGAGACCGATCAGGGCTGGACGTAACCCAGTGGTGAAGCGCTCGCTTGATTGCGTGGTCGGTTTGGGATCAATCCCCGTCGGTGGGCCCATTGGGCTATTTCTCGCTCCAACCAGTGCACCACGACTGGTACATCGAAGGCCGTGGCATGTGCTATTATATCTGTGGGATGGTGCATATAAAAGATCCATTGCTGATAATCGGAAAGAGTAGCCCATGAAGTGGCGAGAGCGGGTTTCCTCTTTCAATATCTGTGTGGTCCTTAACCATATGTCCAACGCCATATAACCGAAATTAAATGTGTTGAGTGCGTCGTTAAATAAATAATTTCATTCCTTCATCCCACAGACAGGATAGCACTTGCCACGACCTTTGATATACTAGCCCTGTGGCACCTGGGCGTTCAATCCTACGATCCGAGAACCTCAAGATATCTCTATTCCAACTTGGCTAAATTTTACACACAATTCCTAGAACAACAACAAAACAAGTTTGTTTTGTTTAATGACACCACTAGAAAGAGCACACTGATTTATTAATCATCGACTACTGGATGTCAAATATTTGATAATTCTGACATATAGTTTTCGAGAGTAAACCCGCTACGTTTTTGTTTTTTCCATTAGTAGCAAGGGATCTGTTATACGCACCATCATACAGACAGGACTGCACTCACAACGGCCTTTGAAATACCAGTCGTGGTGCACTGGCTGGAACGAAAAATAGCCCAATGGGCACACCGACGGGGTCCGATCACAAACCGACCGCGCATCAAGTGAGCGCTTTACCACTGTGCTACGTCCAGCCTCTCTTAGAACAAAGCAAAACAAACAAAAACACCCCCCCCCCCCCCCCCCCCCGAAAAAAAGAAGAAGAACAAAACCCCCCAAAAAAACAAAAAACACACACAAAAAACAACAAAACAACAACAACAACAAAAAAGAACAACAAAAACAACAACAACAAAACAACAACATCAAACCCAGCAACAACAACAACAGCCAGACAAGGTAAGAAAGTCCGGGTAGAAATGAATGTTAGTTACGACTACTCGTCCTACGAACTGATGTTTTTTCTTATGAGTATCCGTGAACAATCCCTGTGATAAAGAGCATTAACAAATCGTAGTTCGAAAGGCATTTTTTTATTTCACCAATGATGCTGGTAGACACACAGTCCAATGGTCCACACAACTGCATCTTAGAATGGATTAAAACAGATCTACAAACAACACTAGTATAAAAAAGCAGCCTTATAAATCTTGTTTTTAAATGTACGTAGATAGAAGCAATTGTATCGGCATCGTAACGAACGTAACCACAATAAAGGATAATTCTAACACAGATTTCTGCTTGCGCTCCTTTTCTGGGCCATACAAAGGGCGGGGATGTGAGTACAGCAACCTCGAAAATACGGCCTCGGTGGCGCAGTGGTTAATCCATCGGACTACAGGCTGGTAGGTACAGGGTTCGCAGCCTGGGTGTCAAAATGCCACCCAAAAAAATGGAAGCGCAATTCACAGCAGTTAAGGATGTGTGCTATCAAACATATTAGGTTTTCGTTACATGTGTATATTTTGGTAAGAAAAATACAATGTTTTTTTTTTTTTTAAAGATACAGTATATCAGCATCAAGCATGTATTGGCTCCATAAAATATCGGATAAGGCAAAAAACGGTAAGTGGCAAATTTGATGAGTTTCTGAAAATTAATTAATTTATTTATACTTATTTCCCGTGATTATAGTTATACCCAATTACGGTTCAAGCACGCTGTCCTGGGCCCATACTTCAGCTATCTAGTATTTCTGTTCAGGACAGTAGGTTAGTTGTTAAAAATAATGTTACGATATAAAACAATAGAGAAAACAAAATAACAACAATGTATATATATATATATATATATATATATATATATATATATATATATATATATATAATAGGTTGTAGAAGCATCACGAGATATATATATATATATATGTGTGTGTGTGTGTGTGTGTGTGTGTGTGTGTGTGTGTGTGTGTGTGTGTGTGTGTGTGTGTGTGTGACGATTGCTCATAATGATTTTTATCCATGGCCTACATGGGAAATTAATGATAGCGTTGCACAACTCACATATATGTCCCTGTTACTGTCTGTTTTGATACATTACCCCATTGCGAATGCAATTATATTTTGACTGCATGGTAAAATAAATGTTTACTGGATTTATTTTAGTTGCCAGGTCAGGTCAGGTCAGGTCAGGTCATAGGGCTTTACGTGCACATTTAGAGCAAGCTGCTGTAGCGCACGCCTGTCCTGGGAACAAGATCCGGCCTCGGCCGGCTCCTCCGTTCAGGACAGGAAGTTGCCAGGTCGTCACAGGTTTCTGTATGAAGAGAAGAAGTTCGTTTTGTTTAACGACACCACTAGAGCACATTGATTTATTAATCATCGGATCGATCCTAGCCCGACTGCGCATCAAGCGAGCACTTTATCACTGGGCTACGTTCCGCCCCCTCCCACTCCCTCTATATGAAGAGATACATTGTGCATTCATTCATTTCAGGGGCGGGACGTAGCCCAGTGGTAAAGCGGTCGGTCTATGATCGATTCCCGTTGGTGGGCCTATTGGGCTATTTCTTGTTCTAGCCAGTGCACCATGTTTTGTTTTTTTTAAATTATGTTTTTTTTTTTTTATTTAACGACGCACTCAACACATTTTATTTACGGTTATATCGCGTCAGACATATGGTTAAGGACCACACAGATTTTGAGAGGAAACCCGCTGTCGCCACTTCATGGGCTACATAGGGTGGGACGTAGCCCAATGGTAAAGCGGTCAGTCTAGGATCGATCCCCGTAGGTGGGCCCATTGGGCTATTTCTCGTTCCAGTCGGAGCTCCACAACTGGTGTAACAAAGACCGTGGTATGTACTATCCTTGCTGCTAATCGAAAAGAGTAGTCCATGAAGTTTTTTCTCTCAATATCTGTGTGGTCCTTAACCATATTTCTGAGGCCATATAACCGTAAATAAAATGTGTTGATTGCGTTGTTAAATAAAGCATTTCGTCCCTTCCAGTAGCCGATTATTAATAAATGAATGTGCTCATTAAACAAGAAAAACTAACTTATTCAATAGTATGAACATACTATACAGATTCGATTGTCCTAACATGAGCAAATGAACACTTGCTTTGTTGAATATTTTATTCTGTTTATAATAATATTACATTGTGTTTTTGTTCACTATTTTGTCTGTTATGGCCGTGTTCTGTGATCTTATAGGTAATGTGCGTGTCTGGTTCACTGTGTGACAGTCGTTTGACTGTTGCTATGGTGATACCTGATCTTTGACAGAGAACATGATAACGGTTTGAAAACAAATACTATGTTCTCTCCATTTATGTTTCAAACACGACCCTCATGGGGTGAACTCTGACCTTTCTCGGTCTCTTCTCCAGGACAGATTGTAATGTAACGCACTGTAGTATAAGGAAATGATTTTATTTAGCGACGCCCTCAACACATTTTATTTACGGTTATATGGCGTCAGACATATGGTTAAGGTCCAAACAGATATTGAGAGAGCAAACCCGCTGTCGCCACTTCATGGGCTACTCTTTTCGATTAGCAGAAAGGGATCTTTTATATGCACCATCCCACAGACAGGATAGTACATACCACGGCCTTTGTTACACCAGTTGTGGAGCACTGGCCACTGTAGTTGCATATTCACTATGTCACGGTGTTTTTGTCACGGTGAGTAAAATATTAGTATAGCACGAATTTTACGGATGGATCCAGAATTCCACGAAATAGGGAGGAATCATTCCAATGTTTGCTTGTTATTTTTTTTTTGGTATTTTTTTTTTTATCCCACTGCCCCCTTTCCTTTCTCTTTTGAATTCCATATCATTTCTTCCCGATCTGGCAACTCCTCCTATCTTTCAACTTCTCTGGCTGTCCACCTCCACATCCCAGTCCTTGTCTCTCCAACCGCGACAGGTGCTTGTTGTCTCTTGTGGCTATCTGTGCCACACATCTGCCATTCCTCATCAGCTTTTAGCTGTGGTTTTAGTCTGACCACTCCGGGGAGCCTTCAGTAGTTACTTCTGACATTGTTAAGTGGCACTTGTAACCACCTACTATACACCACTACTACCGGCGGTCGTTGCAATGTGGTTTGATAGTGATACCACAGAAGGCACAAAGTTCTTTGTGTCAGCACGGGTAGGGCACAATGTGTCTAAGGTTCCGGCGAGAGGAGTGATATTTTTTCCTGGACATTTTCAACTGAAATCTGAAAATTAGTCATTTTTAAGTGACAAGTTTTGACTAGTTTAAGTATCAATTTGCAGTGTTATATAATCGAAAAGTTCGAAATTCAGATACCTTCAAATGCTATTTCCTGGCATCTATCATAAGTTGTCCATGCGAAATAAGTTCAGTTTTTAATTGAACAATATATAAGGATTATTCATTGAAAAATGTTAAATATATTGCAGGCGAAATTACTTTCTATGAAGTGTTAAACGTTCAAATATACAAAAATTGAATAAATAAAAAAATAAAAAAATAAAAAATAATGAAAGCCCTGGTTTAAGCTTCAGGGGCCAAATATATTGATATTTGTCTGTTGACATCCACACATGCAGGTATTTCTGTTCGTATATACAATTGGTATTTGGAGGGGTAGTGTGAGATAGATGGCAGAAAAGATAAATCATTTATTTTCACGAATATATTGCTTTCTTCTGTGGGGGTCTTCGATACTGACGTCCACAAAGAGTTCTGATATTTATAGAGTCGCTTATACCCTGTGTGAGTGGTCCCTATGCGTTATGTACTAAAAACTGTGTTTATTCGGCTACTTATGTCTCATCACTCTTCAAAAATCATTCCTGGAGAATTCGGCCTCCAAAATAGTTGTTTTTCATTTATTTTGATCCAAGGACTAAATAAATTTACTTATGATTTGTCCACGTTGTCAACACATACGATATATATATATATATATATATATATATATATATATTATATATATATATATATCTATATATATACAGAGAGAGAGAGAGAGAGATAAAGAGATAGATAGATAGATAGAGAGAGAGAGAGAGAGAGAGAGAGAGAGAGAGAGAGAGAGAGAGAGAGAGAGAGAGAGAGAGAGAGAGAGAGAGAGAGAGGTTATTACCAGAGTGTTTTTCGGTATCGTCAATATACAAATTGTATTATGCGAGCCTCTGGCGAGCATAATACATTATTTTTATTCAAAATATATGATATTGACGATACCGAAAAACATGAGGGTAATAATCTCTTTATCATATAATCTCAAGCTTAATATAACGTGTTTTTGTAAACTGTACACGCAACTTTAAATCCAGTCAGCCATTACGCGATATTCAAATGACGTAAGAATATGTGGCGCGGCATATTTTTGAATGGAACTAACGTCAAACTCGAATGACGTCATTTTGGATGTCCTTACATCAAAATAAACTAGGGCCTAACGTTTTTTGTTTTCTGAACGCTGGACAGCTTTCAGTGTAAAATTGCTATTGAATTTATTTTTTTTGATGACTATGAATGCATGCGTCAATTATGGAGTGTCACCCATGTGCGTTTGCTTAAATGTCAATAAACCTAGTGCCGTGACCTCTATTAATTTACATCTAATTTGCAAAGTTATCAAATTGTTAAAGTATGTGATCTGAAAAATATCTGAAAATGTAAGATATTATATGATAAATATATATATATATATATATATATATATATATATATATATATATATATATATATATATATATGTATGTATGTATGTATTGATGTATGTATGTATGTATGTATGTATTGATGTATGAATATCTATATATTGTATGTATGTCGAGGTTGACTATTACATACATAGATATTAACGCACTGGCGCAGGGGATAATTAAATCCTTTCTGGCCTCACAAATTGTCCCATGCCGTTGCTGGGACTCGAACCTGTGGCACCGATTCGCCCGCAAATTGCAAGACTAACCACGATGCGCTCTGAGCTATCGAAGCTTCCATATAAAGGAAGCTCTTCTAACTCAACCATATGCATGGGTCAGTTGTGCACCGTATTTAGTAGATATAGCCTCCAAATCCAAATCTACACCAGGGGTTACCTCCTTGTGAATTCTCAACAAAACAGCAGTATGGCGGCAACACCTGTACTTCTGTTCACCTTTTCCAGAAAACGGACAACGTAAACTTGAAATTATCCTTTTATTATTATTTTTTTTCATTTTCATTTTTATTTGATCTTACATTCACATAGTTATTAAATACATATAATACACATAAAATGTGGTTGTAATTACAACATATAGGGCCGCGTGAGAAAAAAAACAACCCCGTATATATGCACAAATATGACTAAAGCCTGAACAATAGTTCCGATATTTTTCTTATTTTTTGGAAGCCTTTCGTGGAGGATACAAATGTAATGAATACAGTTATATGTGTTATACGACTTAATATGTTCTAAACATATTTCTAGAATTGGTAGTACCTTTTTGAATTCTACATAATATGGATATATTGTTTTATTAGTACTAAAATACAAATGAATCATTCCATCTTTTAAAAAATAAATAATAACAAGCCCTAACAAAAAGGTATCAATCTAGAGATTTAACTAAAATTACTTTTCCAATTATTGATAGATTTCTAAAAGACCAGTCATTTAGTCAATTGTTAAAGGACTGCCATTTATTTTTCAAATTTATAATCATATATATCTCTCTAAATTGTATTAATTGCCCAAATTTAAATGTTTACCCACATGTTTAAATGTTTATATGCACATATACATGTACATGTATATATATATATAATATATATATATATATATATATATATATATATTCGTCGTTTTCGATTTGAAAGACGCTATTTTATAGAGTGCTCAACCATGTGGGAGCCAAATACATCGTTAAACATACACTTTTAACGATATATATATATATATATATATAGTATAATATATTATATATACCTATTAATGATCCCCCACCTATTTATGCCGAATAATTAATAACTATTTGAAGTATACAAATTATAGTGTTCAGACTTTATAGTGTACAATCTAGTGTATATGAATGAAGATCATTTTTTTTATAGTAAAAATCACCCGCAATAAGCACCTACCTATTTGTTTAAGCATAAATGTAAGCAACTATGTTTTTGTATTTAAAAAAAATATTAACAATAATAATAAAATTAAAAAAATAAAATAATGATTATATATATATATACATATATATATATATAAATATAAATATATATATATATATATATATATATATATATATATATATATATATATATATATATATATATATATATATATATATATATACATACACACACACAGAACTTGACATACGTTGTTTTCGCTCCTATTCATTTCACGAGTTTATTTTTCCCAAGAATATATACCACGAGACCGCGTAGCGGTCGAGTGATATGTTATTTCACAAAATAGACGAGTACAAGAAATAGGAAGCGAAAACAACGTATGTGAAGTTTTGTATTTATTATATACCTTGTGTTATGTTTTACAAAAACGGTTTTTAATTTAACATCATAACAACACTTTGTTAAATCTATGATCAAAACTCCTTTCATGGATTCATTTAACGTTAAGAATCATACTCTGCCGCAGCCTTGTGTAATGTTTCAAATACGATATGACGTCATTTGTAAATCATATATGACGTCAGTAAATAAAAGTCGCTAAAGGCAGTAAAAATAAAAAGGGAATCCCCCATTTAAAAGTTCCGGTCCAGATCGCACATATGTGCAATACAAAATAAATTTAGCACACGGTTTCAAAATGCCTTTATCACTATAGTAAGAGTGAATAGGTTTGTAATTACCCTCGTGTTTTTCGGTATCGTCAATATCATATATTAGGAATAAAAATTGTATTATGTGAACTTCTGGCGAACATAATACAACATTTTCATTCCTAATATATGATATTGACGATACCGAAAAACACGAGGGCAATAATCTCTTTATCATATAATATCAAGCTTAATACAAACTGTTTTTGTAAACACTATACGCAACTTTATTTCCAGTTAGCCATTACGCGATATTCAAATAACATAAGAACATATGGCGCGCTGTCTTTTTGAATGGGAATGACGTCAAACTCGAATGACGTCACTTTGGATGTCCTTACATTCAATTCTTTATGCAAATAAACTAGTGCAAGACGTTTTTTATTTTCTGAACGCTGGACAGCTTTCAATGTAAAATTGCTATCGAAATGTTTTTATTTGATGACTATGAATGCATACGTCAATTATGGAGTGTCACCCTAGTACGCTCGCTTAAATGTCAATAAACCTAGTGCCGTGACCTCTATTAATTTACATCTAATTTGCAAAGTTATCAAATTGTTAAAGTATGTGATCTGAAAAATATCTGAAAATGTAAGATATTATATGATAAATATATATATATATATATATATATATATATATATATATATATATATATATATATATATATATGTATGTATGTATGTATTGATGTATGTATGTATGTATGTATGTATTGATGTATGAATATATCTATATATTGTATGTATGTCGAGGTTGACTATTACATACATAGATATTAACGCACTGGCGCAGGGGATAATTAAATCCTTTCTGGCCTCACAAATTGTCCCATGCCGTTGCTGGGACTCGAACCTGTGGCACCGATTCGCCCGCAAATTGCAAGACTAACCACGATGCGCTCTGAGCTATCGAAGCTTCCATATAAAGGAAGCTCTTCTAACTCAACCATATGCATGGGTCAGTTGTGCACCGTATTTAGTAGATATAGCCTCCAAATCCAAATCTACACCAGGGGTTACCTCCTTGTGAATTCTCAACAAAACAGCAGTATGGCGGCAACACCTGTACTTCTGTTCACCTTTTCCAGAAAACGGACAACGTAAACTTGAAATTATCCTTTTATTATTATTTTTTTTCATTTTCATTTTTATTTGATCTTACATTCACATAGTTATTAAATACATATAATACACATAAAATGTGGTTGTAATTACAACATATAGGGCCGCGTGAGAAAAAAAACAACCCCGTATATATGCACAAATATGACTAAAGCCTGAACAATAGTTCCGATATTTTTCTTATTTTTTGGAAGCCTTTCGTGGAGGATACAAATGTAATGAATACAGTTATATGTGTTATACGACTTAATATGTTCTAAACATATTTCTAGAATTGGTAGTACCTTTTTGAATTCTACATAATATGGATATATTGTTTTATTAGTACTAAAATACAAATGAATCATTCCATCTTTTAAAAAATAAATAATAACAAGCCCTAACAAAAAGGTATCAATCTAGAGATTTAACTAAAATTACTTTTCCAATTATTGATAGATTTCTAAAAGACCAGTCATTTAGTCAATTGTTAAAGGACTGCCATTTATTTTTCAAATTTATAATCATATATATTCTCTAAATTTAAATTGTATTTAATGCCCAAATGTTTAAATGTTTACATGCACATGTACATGTACATGTATATATGTATATATATATATATATATATTAGTCGTTTTCGATTTGAAAGACGCTATTTTATAGAGTGCTCAACCATGTGGGAGCCAAATACATCGTTAAACATACACTTTTAACGATATATATATATATATATATATAGTATAATGATTTCCCCACCTATTTATGCCGAAATAATTATAACTATTTGAAGTATACAAATTATAGTGTTCAGACTTTATAGTGTACAATCTAGTGTATATGAATGAAGATCATTTTTTTTATAGTAAAAATCACCCGCAATAAGCACCTACCTATTTGTTTAAGCATAAATGTAAGCAACTATGTTTTTGTATTTAAAAAAAATATTAACAATAATAATGCTAAAATTAAAAAAATAAAATAATGATTATATATATATATACATATATTATATATAAATATAAAATATATATATATATATATAATATATATATATATATATACATACACACACACAGAACTTGACATACGTTGTTTTCGCTTCCTATTCATTTCACGAGTTTATTTTTCCCAAGAATATATACCACACAGACCGCGTAGCGGTCGAGTGATATGTTATTTCACAAAATAGACGAGTACAAGAAATAGGAAGCGAAAAACAACGTATGTGAAGTTTTGTATTTATTATATACCTTGTGTTATGTTTTACAAAAACGGTTTTTAATTAACATCATAACAACACTTTGTTAAATCTATGATCAAAACTCCTTTCATGGATTCATTTAACGTTAAGAATCATACTCTGCCGCAGCCTTGTGTAATGTTTCAAAATACGATATGACGTCATTTGTAAATCATATATGACGTCAGTAAATAAAAGTCGCTAAAGGCAGTAAAATAAAAAAGGGAATCCCCCATTTAAAAGTTCCGGTCCAGATCGCACATATGTGCAATACAAAATAAATTTAGCACACGGTTTCAAAATGCCTTTATCACTATAGTAAGAGTGAATAGGTTTGTAATTACCCTCGTGTTTTTCGGTATCGTCAATATCATATATTAGGAATAAAAATTGTATTATGTGAACTTCTGGCGAACATAATACAACATTTTCATTCCTAATATATGATATTGACGATACCGAAAAACACGAGGGCAATAATCTCTTTATCATATAATATCAAGCTTAATACAAACTGTTTTTGTAAACACTATACGCAACTTTATTTCCAGTTAGCCATTACGCGATATTCAAATAACATAAGAACATATGGCGCGCTGTCTTTTTGAATGGGAATGACGTCAAACTCGAATGACGTCACTTTGGATGTCCTTACATTCAATTCTTTATGCAAATAAACTAGTGCAAGACGTTTTTTATTTTCTGAACGCTGGACAGCTTTCAATGTAAAATTGCTATCGAAATGTTTTTATTTGATGACTATGAATGCATACGTCAATTATGGAGTGTCACCCTAGTACGCTCGCTTAAATGTCAATAAACCTAGTGCCGTGACCTCGATTAATTTACATCTAATTTGCAAAGCTATCATATTCTTAAAGTATATATATATATATAAAATAAGGTTTTAAGTTTACTACAACTTGCATATGAAATATGTCAATCCAGTAATACCTGCAACATAATTCTCCCAAATTAACATTAATCTATTGGTTTGAATGTCAAATTACCACATAATTATCAGTTTATAAAGTCCCTATTTTCACAAGCAAACGTTCCCAAAGGTCCCATATTAAAAACGGGCGCCCACAGATAAAGATACTCCAAGACAGGTCTAAAGGACGAAACATTATGACATAATTACTTGATCGTATGGCTCATAACTTTCGAATAAAGTTATGCCAAAACATGTAATTATATAGGCGCGTGTGTAGACAGTTAGAGTCCGTCTTCCAAGGAAAATATATTAAAAAATAAAATTAACTTTAAGCAGGGTGGTCTTAAATAATCAGACAAGCGTGGTAAAACAATGCACATCAGTTGTCATTTTCAAATAAGGCAACGTACCTGTACACAATACCATATCAACGTAACTGTACATTATATCATATCAACGTAACTGTACATTATCATATCAAGGGTAACTGTACACTATCATATCAACGTAACTGTACACTATCATATCACGGTAACTGTACACTATCATGTCACGGTAACTGTACACTATCATGTCAACGTAACTGTACACACTATCATATCAACGTAACTGTACACAATATCATATCAACGTAACTGTACACTATCATATCAAGGCAACAGTACATTATCATATGAATGTAACTGCACAATACCAGGCGGTCCCTCCTCCTTCCCTCCCCCCCCCCCCTTCCTCCCCCTCCCCCTTTCCTCTCCCCCCTTTCCTAGCTCCCCTCCCCCCGTCATTCCTCTCCCTCCCCCTCCCCCCCCAATCGTTTTCTGTCCTGGACAAAGAAACCGGTTGAGGCCGGTACCTGTGCCGAGGACAGGCGTGCGCTACAACAGCTTGTTCTAGAGAGAGGAGAGAGAGAGAGAGAGAGAGAGAGAGAGAGAGAGAGAGAGAGAGAGAGAGAGAGAGAGAGAGAGAGAGAGAGAGAGAATGAATTAGATATTGATATTAAAGTCAGCCCTCTATATCATTAATCAATAAAGAATAAAAACATGTACTAATAAAATAAACATGTTAACAAGTGAATGAAGCAGGTCAATGCAACTCACAAATCGTTGGTACAAGTGACATATTTTCATAGCCCCACATCAAATATACAATCTAATCTAACTACTTCAGCATAATGATTATAGCCCAAATATATATGTTAAAAAACAACCATTAATTTTTAAAAAATATTCATTTACTTAACGTTTTCCCACGCTAATAGGAACACGAGAGCCTGGTAATGATGTGTCCCAAACCACGTGTTCAGTTTTTTTTTTAGTAGGGATGGAGTAAAAGT